>NC_137461.1:124979511-125587145 GCF_964235325.1 Thermobia domestica
CCTCTTCTACCACACTATTTCTCTCCAGGAGAGTTAGATTACAGAATCGCGCTACCAATTTCGGCAAAATTTAATACCAGTTACACGTTTTGGAGAATTATATGTCTAGAGATCATAGAAGGGTCCTTAGATTATCATGGAAGAGGAATCGATACTCCTTCATGGGTCATTATGTAGTTAATTTGGTTTCCGCGTGTTGCATTGATTTGCAAGAATTCAGATTTCATTAGCAAAGTATGCCCAAAATATTGATTTTGAGCCATTATCGAGAAATAACTGAGGAGAGCTTATTTAAATTAAAGTAACATAGCCAGCAACTCACCTGGAGACCTCAGCAAAACTTGGAAAAGGTTTGTAATTTAATTTTCATTTTCAAGGAAATAGTCTTAACTTCACATGTTCTATGATACCCATACGGAAAGGAAAAATCTGTAAAAAAATAGCGTTGCCAATAAGATATAAAAATATTCGTAAAAGGCTATAGACGGAAATCCATTACGTAAGTATATTAATTAAACTCATCACAATAACGCTTGCAAGAAGAACATTTCTTTGTTTATTTTCCCATTCAGTTTACTACATAAATATCAGACGAGTTACCAATAAAACTCCAACTGACCAAAGCAGTATATATATTTTAAGATTATATATTTGTGTTACAGTTTCGGTTATGTAACATAGCCTTCCTCAGACACATTATGAGAGAAATACCCAATTGTGACAGCTTATATACAATTGGATGCAAGACACGCCCAATTTCTCTTTACAAAACGTAAACTTTTAATTGACTCTAAAAAGTAAATTATTATTAAGTATGAACCCTTTCCAAATAGCCATGTTTCGGAATGCTGCGGTTCTTCCGCATCAATTTTTATAGAGCTAGTTGGTGAGTAGTTTAAATTATTTCTCCGTAGCCAAACTCCCTCTTTAAAAATTGTTGCGTGAGTACCTTAGTATTATGAAACATGTGTTTTTGAATAGCGCACATATTAGTTGCTAAGTGAAGTCTTGACCCGACTACGGTAGGTCTCATAGTTTCGGAAGTATGAACCTTTAAAGTTCATTATTTTATGTTTTCGGCTAGCCCATAACTCAGAAAAGAAGCATTTGTGCACCCAGGTTGGTCTATACTTTTTGTTTTATCTTGGATATCGAGAATCATCTCCTAAACGTTGTCGGTGTTGTTTTGAATATGTATGTATGAATATGTATATATACAGGGTGGTAGGTAACTCCACCAACAAACTTTGGGAGGTGATTCCTTATACGAAATGAAAGAAAAAAGTTCTAATAAACATGGGCCGAAAAATGCCTCCTTTCAGAGTTATCCATTGAAAATTCGAAAAATCATTTTTCAAAACTCCCTAACTTAGAAACTATAGGACCTATCCCAAGCGGTTTAAGGAATTACACAGGAACTAGTGTGTTTTCTATCTAAATATCCATGTTTTACCATTCTCCGTTATCGGTGAAAGGAACTGTAAAAAGGAAATTGAAGTATAGGAATACTCCTTTAAGTACTAGTGATGCGTCGTTTCGCTGGTACCGGTGAATTCTGAAACATCGATATTTAGATAGAGCGTATACTAGTTCCTGTGTAATTCCTTAAACCGCTTGGGATAGGTCCTATAGTTTCTAACTTAGGGAGTTTTGAAAAACGATTTTTCGAATTTTCAATGGATCATAACTCTGATCATATGGATCAATAGATCAATGGATCAATAGATCATATATATTGCAACAGAATGTAAACTGACAATTATTATTACTGGTAAGAAACAATGTATCTTTCAGCATGATATTTTTTTTGTTTTTGATTTCTTGAAAAATGACGCATTAGGGTTTACATTCAACCATATCGTTTTTTCTTTCAGCTCAAAGGGATCTATAACAATATGCAAGTGTCTTAACTTCGAACTTCTGCTCTGTTATATGCACATCATTTTGTAAAATCATATTACAAATATATAATAACAATAAGTTGTTATACTTAAAAAATATATTCTGCTTTAATTTTCTTTAGATATTACTGAGTTTGAATGGTATGACCATTATTACAAAACAAGTAATTATCGATATTCTAAAAAAAATCCACTTAGATTTTACAGCTTTCTTAAACTTCTAGTCACGGTTGTCCAATTATTTTATCATATGTCAGTAATTTGGACGATGTATAGTAAATTTTCACGTCAAAAGTCCATTGGATGATAGCCTATATTTAGTTTTCAATTTGAGGTTCAAGAACGAAAGAAAAATAACAAAAAATATGTTGTCCGGTTGCTAAAATTTGTAATAGTTTAGAAGCAGAAAAAGAGGAACATTTTCCATTTGCAGTGAGAGTCGTATTTCTTTTTCCATGAAAAACAAACACTTTCCATTCCATATGTGTTTTTCTTCTTTTCTTTATTTCTTCTCTTTTTGACGACTTTTCTGTGCGTGTGAGACATATCGAAAGGCGAATGTGTATAAGTGTGTATGTGTATAGTGGGCAGAAGTGTGTCTGAATGCGTGTGTGTGTGAGAGTGAGTAGGTGGTTTACGGGAAAAGGAAGGGAGATAGGTGTGGCATGTTTTCCATGTCTGTCTGTCTGTGGGCGTCTGGACTTTATTTGTATGTGTGTGTGTCGGTGTGGGTGTAGGAAAGTGTGAACGTTTTCTCGCCTGAGTTCTTTTGCGGAAATGGAGAAACCACATCCTTCCATGGTCGAATGATCTTTTGGAACTGAAAAAAATATAATAAAAATCTCTTCTTTTTTTTAAGCGTAGGGAAAGAAGAAGACCAAAGTAGTAGGAAAGGACGAAAGTTGTAGGTTATATTACAAAATGGTTTAAAAAAGAGGTGAACTTTTTCTCTTTGCGTTCTTGTCTGGAGAAAATGTCTTGGATCAATTCTAGTGGCTGGTAGTAAGTATAACAACTTCCTGACATATATAGCCTTGTGTCCGCACAATCATAACGATTCTGAACTGGTCACGGCCTTTAAACACTCTTAATGACTGGTGTAACTTTAAAAAATGGTTGGAGAGAAAATAACAAATTTTCAAAATACCTGAAAGAAAGAAAAAATCGCAAAAGCACAAGGCATATTTCATGAAGTTTACCATCTGAAAAATCTTTCTACGTTCCTTTTCCATTGTGGTCATGCCTGTTTTTATATGAACAGCATGTTGAACTATCAGAATTTCAGAATCATTTGTATACCTCAAAGCAAACGGAAAGAGGTCTTTGTTGTTGTTGTTGCAAGGAATTAGTTTATTGTTGATAAAAGAAACAAATAAATTAAAATAGAAAATGATTTACAATTATCTCGTATATGGTTAACACAAATTGATAGACGAAAATTGATTGTTCATGTAGTATTGGAATTGATCAATTTTCGCAGATTTAGGAAATTTAATAGCAAAATTTAGCAGAATAGGGAAAAAGGGACTTCTTAAAGTAAAGTTAATAGTTAAAATTCAGGGAAATAATCGAGTTGAGTTGGACAGCGAGGTCCACATGTATAGCACATTTCGTCTACTTTCTGTTGAGAAGAATCACCTAGCGTTAAGGTGGATCACCACCCGGAAGTCAGTACATATTTTAGCTCGTTCCCTCTACTACTGCGTAATGAAACGTTACATGTTATAAATATTGTACTATAAGATAGAGTTATGTTTCAGCTTCAACACAAGATACTGATTCATTTGGTTGTGTATTGTGATATCGAAAAAGGTAACAAATAAAAGAAAAAATTTGATTCGTTTTACAATAAGCACACAAGATGGCACTTACTGTTAGATATTACTAGAACTGCTCAGTTTTATGAAATGTTAGTTTGTATATGTAAAGTATTTTAAAGTAACGATCTTATTATGAAACCGATATATTGTTTGACCGTTTTTCGTGTTGTATTTCACATTTTATTTGAATATTAATCTATATTTAAGGAAATAGATTCTGAAAAGGAACTTGCGCAGAATGCCATAATGCGTCGTTGCCAAATTTGTAAGTTTACTGTGGTAGATACAATAAGAAAATTTCTAGATTCTAGCGTTGCAGTTCGAGAAGTGGAACTTACCTGTGAATTGCCGTAAATATCGTAAACTAATTTCTTCAGTACGTATCCAGACATAAGTCCATGATTACTTCCTTTATTATCTGGCATCAGTAAACACTCGACACTATCTGGCAACGCCGCACTATTCAAGAAGCGTTTAGCATAGCACCGAGAACACCTAGTGATCCAAATTCTCCCTTTTATCAGATCTTGCTGAATGACTCTTGCCCAGTGTTTCCGTTCTCCTGTTACTACGTAAAAAAAATATAAGATAATGAAATTGTTTAAAGGCATATGGATACGTAAATAATGAATGCTAGTTAATGTAAAATGAGTAGTTTGGATCTCTAATAGGCATCAATGACAATATTTATTGAACATCTAACCGAATCAATTAATACATAGAAAACAATAAAATTGATAGTATGGCTTTTCATAGTCAAAAATTATAACGCCCAAATTTAGCGACAGAAACTGATAATTTGTATAAAATTCAACTTCACACAATTACTGTGCTGAGTTGGTACCTATGGTAGTAGCAAAGCATAATTTCAAAATTAAAAATTCCTTTATTCACTCAACACTGAGGGGTGAAGATCGCAGAGATAAGTAATACGTCACACAAAAGAAAACTGAAGTAATGTATAAATAATAAAGAAATATGTCTATCATAAAATGGGAGCTTCCATGATCGTTGTACTGCCAATAGCTAGATATGCAAATAACTTGAAAGTGTCATTTTACCTTAAAATCTTGATTGATGGTTGACAAAGACAACAGATTCACTTCGATGTTTATGGTTACATATCAGGACTTTGTACCGTGGTCTGCCTCCATCTTCACATTGATCTCCAGAGGAGTATTAGAGAAAGATTGTCTCCAAGTATTTGTAGCTGTTTTTCATGTTTAGCGGCATATTTCTTTTTTCATTTATACTCGCATTGGTGTTCACATTTTTGGCCCTAATTGATCTGGTCATGGATATATCTTGCCTTCACTTTCTTGAGTTCTTCTTATTTTCAAGTCATACGCTGTTTATGCTGTTAAATTCGAACCATCCCTTCCTGAGGTTAGTTTCTAGAAAGAAAATATGGGGTTTTCTCTCAGTTTAGCTTCGTGAACAGAAAGAGTTTTTTCATAAATATTGTGTCAATTGTAAAAATATTAAAAATTTAATACATATATTTTATTTTGAAATTGGTGATTAACACCACACTATGGAGAAGAACTTGAGTATTGAGGGAGCGCTTTACTTAATGTTAAAAGCCGCGCACCCTCATTGGAACTACATGTTTCGTATCTCTAATTTTCGCGATTATTGTTGTCCTATGAACATTTAAGAACTGAATAGTTATTAAGGACATGTTAGTGTATTTCGGTGCGGTTTTTTCTAATGAGGTTAAATTTTCATTCTAGGAGTCTCAGAACAAACGTAGACAATAAGGAAGTTACACAATGATATTGGAAAATATGACCTGATTGTATTATTATTTTGAACCACACCATTAGGTACATACCTTTATTTTATGCATAACGTCATACAGGATTGTCCAAAAGTCCTAAGAAACGGTAAACGCTTCCGAGAACATCTGCTTATGTGTCAAACTAATGAGGATTACTATCTGACCAGTACCACGTTCTGTCTGTTAATCTCGCCCGACACCTAAAGTTTGCGTTATCAGTAAAGAATGCGTCGGAAGTTAATCTGGAGTTTTATCGTAGCTTCTCTGTGGTCCATTGAACAAATTCCAGACTACGCTGTGGATAATCTTTCAGAAGGGGTTGGTAAAGTTCCAACTTATTAGAATGCCACTTATGCAATGACATTCTGCGCATGATTGAGGTGGTACTAGCACGATTTTACGTGCTAGGCTACAATAGTAGTACTAGCAGGCTACAATACGCATACTCTCTTGGGACTTTTGCTGAGTGCCAACACTGGCATAGTTGTAGCCTCGTCTGTAGCTGTGGGTGGTACAGCTCACAGATGACGCGAACAACCCTAAAACATGGGAAGCGGTGAAAGGTCAATGACACAGTCAAGTCCATTCTAGGTTTTTGAGGTGTGGTCTATACTTAGATGTCGTCTGCTACTCCGGGTAAAGTTATATGTGTGCTATTGCGTGGTGTAATCGAAACCCCCGTGCGGAAAGGGCGCGAGCCCATACCTACGTCACACTACTTCTGCTAGGGTTCTTTCTCTGGATGTTTCATTCTCCAGAGATCAACACGATCTCAATACGCTCTGCATGCGTGAACATCATCTTCTGCTAGTAAGTTACTTGCATCTATACAAACAATCAGTGATAACTTCTCAATTGCTAGGGGTAGAGCAAAAATAATAATGTCATTCAAGTTCGACGAAAACTCAAGTTGAACTTGAAGATGACGAATGTAATTTAGTTCCCAAAGTAGCGAAATGCAAGAAGTATAGTTACACAGACCTAGTTGATGTGAACAGTAATAGCTGAAAATATTTTCTCTAGAGATATTAACATTTAAAGTTACAAGCTTTGCGACATTTATTGTACTCCACAATTCGTTATCCTTATTGTAATTTGTCATTTCCTATCTAGTATCGTGACCATTATTAGCACTATAATAATCATTAATTTATCTCCCATTTTGGTTAAGATTGGTGTTTAGCAAAGAGCTATTTTCTATTTCAGTTTTGAGATTTTGCTAAAAACCAGTGCAGTGGCAGATCTAGAAGGTAAAAAGTGGGGGGAGGCTGCCATAACTGTGACTGAGAAGGTATATCATTAGTTTACTATAAACTTTCAGAAATATATTATTTTTGTCACTCGAAAAACTGGGGGTCTAGCCCCCCGACTCCGGGCTATATCAGTCTCTGGACCAGTGATGCATTTGGTTGCAGTCAGGGGAGCTCTTAACGCGAAGCGCAGATTCGTTTTAAATTTCTGTTATGCGCATGACGTCACGATAGTAGCATGTGAGTACTCTATAACAAGCATTTAAAGGACGCTGTGTGTCGCATTTTTACGTGAAAATAGTTGAACCGATTGAAATGAATTTTTGAATATATTTTGCGCCTGACTCGAGCCAGGTTTACGTCATGTCATTTTTATTTAAATGTGTATACTAAGGTGGGACAAAAAGGGTTCAAATTGTATCCCAAAAATAAAATACCTTACCAGCACTCCAAGTTAGTTTAAACTCGATACACAAACTCTTAATTAGAAATAGAGGTCTCAGGATTTACAAAAGTATCACTTCCAGAGGGGCAGAAAGTAATTTCACTACAATTTTGCTTTCCGATTTTTATTATAAGCTGTGAGGAAACAGCTATGAACCATTTCAAATAAACTTTTGAAAATATTATACTTAGCTCTGGGTTGACTTATGTATTTATAATTTTTCTTTGGTTAAATTACATGTCCAAAGAGGTTCCAAATACTTGTTCTAAACATTCTTTTCGAGCAAGGAACTAAGTTAATGTATTGATAAGAGAGCTTTTAAGTACTAGCGGGAAAATCCTGTTTTTGCAATTCACTCTGGCTATTTAAGTGCTTCGTATATTTTATTTTTTTAAAAAACAATATAAGCTTACTTCAGAGACTTAGTGTTTGTGATTACGATATTTTAGTTTTCTTGTTGGTGTTCTATTGTATATGCGTGTGTATGCAATGTAGGTGTTACATACTGTGTTTAGGTAGAATTTAAGTAGAAGTTTTCCTCTTTTTGTCTTGTAAGTGTGTACTATTTACAAAAGTCAACATAAAAAGAATGCCTCGCTGCGTGGTTGCCAGTGTGCAGATACACTAGAAAAAACTATTTAGATTCAGCAGAAAAAACTGAAATTGCAAACGTTATAGTTGTTGTTGTAGGAGAATGTAGCGTTCATTTCAGCAGCGAGGCCATATGAGACATGAACACTGCTTAGTATGGAATCCGAACCACATGAGCTCTGCCGGGAGTCAAACCCCGATCTCTCGCCCAGAAGGTCCATACACTTACCGTATAGTTCTCAGTGGTAGAGCGTTCATCTCTAGTAGAGGTCTGCACGGGCTCGGGCCGAGCCCAAGGGGTTAAGCGCGACCCAGCCCGCGGGTCGGACTCGGGCCTATAAAACATATATCTCTTCGGGTACGAGCCGGGCTTGGGACAAATTTTAATATACAACCATATTTCTCGACCATAACTTTGTGAATATATTGTACAACGATATTTATTGGACCGTTCTTTCTGGAGAACTTATAAAGCACAATTGCAAAATTAAACCTCTAATTACTATAAATAAAAATACGATTTTACGTTAATTATTAAGCTTCTGTAATTCGGGCTTATTTCGGGCTCATTTGATTACACTAGCCAATCACATTTTACTTTTTTTCTGTAACTGGCATGAGAACAGCTAATCTTTATGTTTTCGGGTGTGCTGATAACGAAAATGTTAGTGAAAATGCAAGATTAGCTCTCGTTTTGAAGTTATGATAATTTTACGTTATTGCCTGTATAATCTTATGCATCTATTTACTTGTTGTTTTCCTCGGAGGAAGGTCACTGAAGGTGCAGCCTCTTTGCTTCGTTTGTAGTTTTCCGCTGGTGATTAACTGATTAGTGTCCAACAGTAATCAGCTAACATTGATGTATTCCACTTTCCCTGGTATCTCATTTCCATATCCGAAATTGCTGATGGAAGCGTTCCCCGTGCTCATCGCTTACACTACTACAGCTGTCAGGAAAGAAGTCCAAGTGGGAATCTAAGAAATATAACTTTAAGGACATCTTGCATCCCTGTGTATCGTTGCAGTGCAGAAGATTTGCCACAAGATGCTTATAGTTTTCTGCCATCTTATTTTATTAAAAGTTTGTTGATACTTTAACAAAGGCACCCCAAGCTAACTTTTCATCACCTGTCAGGATGGTGTTGAAATGCTCTTCTTTGTACAGTTTGCGTATATGGTAACCCACAAAAATCCCCTCTTTTATTTTCGCCTCACTAAGACGTGGAAATTTCTGGCGCAAAGAGGGAAACGCTTTCTCTGTTTTGTCCATGGCCTTAACAAAGTCTTTCATTAGGCCCATTTTTACATGGAGAACAGGGATAAATATGCTCTTGGATTCGATAAATGCTTGCATAACATTGTAAGGTCCTGCTTCAAATGATTGACACTTACGCCAATATTTCTTTTTCTAATGAAGTGCTTTGGTGCGGCCATCCCAGAAGCAAGGAAGCAACAGAATTTTGTATAGCTCTGTTGTAGCCCAAGTAATATGCCTATGACTTTCATATTCTCGGAAATATGCTATTTAAACTTGTCATAGTTCAATTGCAAAAACAATTGTTTCCTGTTATCATATGTTTCTTGTATTTAAGGTGCATACCCAGTCGGAATCGATGGTAACACATTGCCATTATGCAGGAGAACACATTTGAGAATTATTTTGGAGGAGTCGATGAACAACCTCCACCCATCGTTTTTGTAGTCAATGCCCATAGCTGCCATTAGTCCCTCTACATCACTACAAAATACCAAGTTCTTTTTACTTTAGAACAATGGAAGGAGTGGCATGTGGCAGTTATGGAGTATAGTCACATTTACCGTCTTATTAAGGCAATTCCATTGCTGTAGTCTTGATGCCAACAGTTCAGCTTTATCTTTTGGCAATTCCAGATCTCTGACTAGGTCATTAATTTCACACTGTTTTATTTTGTGATTTTCTGTACACTCATCGATACACATAAAATTAGGATCTTTCGAAGAAGTGGGTTTTGAAGGTGATGATGCAGCACTAGTTTCACTATCGCCCTCGTCACTATCACAATCAGGTGGGACAAGATCAAGCAATCCGTCTCCGTGAGGCACAGGTCGCATGTCCTTCAACTTCCACTGTGCGTCTGTAACATAACAAACCAGTGAAAAATTCCATATCTTGCTGGATACATGGCTCATTGAGGAAGAAAATGTGGCACATTAATGGCTATCACCTCGTAGAAATACATTTCATCCCATTTAGCTAAGATATCTGAGAGTTGAGTAGACTTTTTGTGCCACGTGGTGCTCTGCATCTGCGACGATCCTGGTGACTGCAGAAGCCCACCTAACCAAAGTTTGATTAGATCTTCCAGAATTTTGTTATACTGTCATATCTTCAGGTCGATTGACCTCACCAGCAGTGACGTACCAAACGTCAAAACGGCTGTTTTTTGTTATCCTTTCCCGATCCTGAGAGTTGCTCAAAGCAAATATCAAGCAACAGTTGTAAGACTAATCTAGTGAAGTGCAACTGCTGCTGTAGATTTCTCTCCACCTGGCCACTATCCGAATGGGTGGTCTTTACCTTTACACCTACCTTTTGTAAGCACTTTGTGTTGGCTCTATTTATTAGTATCATCATGGCCACAAGTTTTTCTAGGCTACCAACAATTCTCCGACCTCTTCCATTTCGGCTGCTCCGTCAGCTACGCGGAAGGACCGCTCAAAACGTTCTAATGATACTGATCTACCCATTCAGGACTCTCATGATAATCATCAGCCTCATGTTCCTCTGGCCAAACGTCACCATACTCGTCAAATTCATCATCAGACTCACGCATGGATGACGATTTTCACGCACGCACTACGAAACCTGAGATTCATTGTTTCCTACTGACAAACTATGAACCCAAGTATCAAGATCTGAAAATTCTCTATCTCCGTCTCATCAAATATGTTCCACGCACTGACATCACTCAACTAATAAACACTCAGAAAGATATTATCATCAAAACACCCGATCCAGATTTCCACAAATCTCTTGTTAATACCTATTCCTTCGAAATTTTCGGCAAGCAAACAAAGATCATCAATCAGGCACCTCGCTTATCCAAACAACCTCCTCCACCTCGCAGACAACCGCCACTTTTTGTCGTTATACGAGGTGTCGACCCATCCTACACTGATGATGAAATCGCTGAACAACTTCATCTTGACGGCCTTTCCATTCTCAAATGCACCCGTATTAAGAATGTTTCAGGAAACACCTATATGGTTCGGGTTTTAACCCAATCGAAAGACCCCATTGATTCTTTGCTTACTGCTGGAGCCTTTATTTATCGCAAAAAAACATCGTGTTGAACCATCTAAGTCGCCTTTTCCGCTTCCCATGCGATGTGAAAAATGTCAGACTTACAATGACCATCCAACTGGTTCTTGTCCCAATCAATTGAAATGCGGCTTTTGCTCAGGGCCTCATAACACCCATCAATGTCCTAACAATCAAGGACCCCCACATTGTTCTACGTGTTATGCTACAAATCATCCCACATAGCTACAAATGCAAAACTCGACCACCGCTGACCCGTTCAAACCAGAATTAACTGTTCCGTTACGTCCACATGAAACCCAAACTCTTCTGACACCTGCTTATGTTTGTCAACCTATTACTATTACTCAATTCTTATCCTTTGTTACTGTCACCTTACAAAATATAAACCCGCTTTTTTGTCATCATATACTGCACCAAGTCCAACAAGCTGCTAAAGATATTCTGCCCATTAATTTCACCGCCACGTATTTTGGAAAAAACCGTCTACTTTCACTCCGACAAGCTACAGACAGAAATCTAATTTTTCTTTGCATCTTACTTTTTTCGTACCACATCATGGCTCTTCATTTTCTGTTCTAAACATCCTCTCTCTCCTACAACAAAAAATTCTATTTGAACAACTTCTGGTAGAGGAGAATATTCATTGTTTTCTGTTGAACGAAACCCATCTTACCCCTCGCTTGCATCCGCACATCTCACGTTATACCCTTCTTCGCTATGATAATACCCCACCATCTCGGCGGGCATGTGGAGGTGTTACCGTCGATTTTCCACCGTCAATTCCATACCGTCAACACTATTCTTCTCTAGACGCATTGCCTGAACATCTCATCACTTCACGGTATTTCAAAACCCTTATCACCGTTGCAACGACTTACGTTCGACCAGGTCACCCCATACCATATCCTTTCTTTCAATGTATCTCTGATCATTTTCGTACTTACATCATTTTACCTGATATCAACTTTTATAGCCGCACTGCTCATCAACAGGAACATTTCCACACTTATCTCACTACTCATACTACTGGTTTCTTCCATGACTTACCCCAACCGACCCGCCCTGAAAGCAACACAACCCGATATAGTCATTACTTCTTCAAATCTATTTACACTGCATAATATTACTGTGTTACATCCGCTTGGAAGTGATCATGTAGCTATTCTCCTCAGCCTCACACCTCTGCACCATACTCCTCCTACTTCCCCACTACATGTCCGCAATGTACCTCGCTTTGACAAAGCAAACTGGCATGGCTACCACACGTCTCTACAAACACAGTTAGATTGCATCCCTCTCCCTACAACAGAAAACGAAATGTATCAATCTCTTGACTTCATAACTGGCGCCATTCATACCGCATCTGCACAATACATACCTCAGAGCACTGTTCATCCATTTCGCCCTGCCCTTCCCCCACAGTATCTTCATCTCATTCATCGCTCTCGTCAGCATTTTAGAGACTTTATTCGTACTGGTAATCTCAACTCACTTCGCCTCCATCGCCAATATCAACAGACAGTTCACAATTACCTTGTCGCCTATAAACGCCGTCAGTGGATTACCTCCTGCAACCAACTTGGCACAGCCTCCCATCCTACCAAATTCTGGAAATGGTTTCACCGCCTCACAGGCAAAAGTTCTATCCACTTATTGGAAACGATCAACCACTCCCAGATGATTTAACCAAAGCTAACGCATTCGCAACTTACCTTCAAGGCTCTCTCCAGATCGTCCATTGCACTGTCACCCTGCAGACACATTACAGCTTTCGTCTCCTGCCCTTCAGCCCCATTCCAATCACGTACTACCTCAAATTCTGCCCTTACATCGCCTATTACCGTCGAAGATATTTATCACAATCTTCTTGGCAAAAGAAACTCAGCACCAGGTTCCGATCACATATCCTACCGACACCTTAAGGAAGCACCTTATGTTCTCCATTACCTATTGGCTGTCATCTACACGTTTATATTACGTACTGGATTCCTTCCGTCTCCTTGGAAAACCTCTACCACATTAATGTTCTTGAAACCTAATAAACCATCCCATGCAGTTTCTTCCTACCTTCCCATCCAGCTAACTCTCGTGTTCAGTAAATTACTTGAACGCATCCTCGTTTCCCGAATCCATCTCCATCTCTCTGAACGTAATCTCATCCCCCTTCCCCAAGCAGTCTTTCGACTCCAATTCAGTATCAATGACCATTTCCTTCGACTAACCACTCACATAACAAATCAGTTTAATTCCTACTAACCGTCCTGCCTAGTTCTATTTGATTTGGAAAAAGCATTTGACAAAGTTTGGCATCTTGGTCTGATCTATGAACTTTCCTCCTTTGACCTTCCTCTCTGTTATATCCGTTTTATTTTTTTATTTTCTTACTTGTCGCCACAGCTACGTTTCCATCAACAACCAATTATCACATCCCATTTTCCTTCATTATAGCGATCCCCAAGGATCATCACTCTCTCCCCTTCTCTTTCTTCTTTATATGGCTGACTTTCCCCCTCTCCCTCCCAACGTCACACTTTACCAATATGCTGATGACACGGCGTTTCTTGCTGTTGCCTCTGCCATTCAACAGATTAATCGTCTCTTACAAGGAGCCATTGATGACTTTTTTCATGGTGCAGACACTGGCACCTCAAGCTCAACGCCGAAAAACGCAAAATATCATTTTCCTACCTCCTGGCAAACGATCTAAAGTGTACCGAAATCCGATTAATTTCCACGTTCATGTCGATCATCTTCCAGTACAACCACAGAACACAGTGACTTATCTTGGCATTACCTTTGACCGACACCTTAAATGGTCTTCTCATCTGAAATCGATCTATAAGAAGGCTTATAATCGACTCAACCTTCTGCGTCCAATGACCGGTACCACTTGGGACTCAGTGCCCACACTCTCCTCACTACATATAAACTGTTCTTACGTCCCGTTCTGACTTATGGCTTTCTTGCCTGGATCTCGGCCGCCCCATCCTTCTATACTCGATTACAAATTCGGAAACGACATGCCCTTCGATTTGCTTTCCACATTCGCCTTCCCAGTCCTACCCGAGAACTATACAATCAAACACCATTTCCGCATATCCTCTACCACTTGGAAACGATACGTCTTCGCTACATCTCTCGACGATTTCATTCCCACTAGCCTCTGCTTTTTTATACTATTCATCAGTGCGCTCTCATCAGACCCCACACTACACTCCGTCACACTCCCCTCTCACTTCTTTTCAACTCTACCGCTACTCCTTTCCCCCCTGACAGCCCCGATCTCATTCTTATCAATGACTTCATCACCGATACAGCCCCACCATATATTATTCAAACATTCGCACAGTGGTCCTAATGTTCTACCAGGGCTTCCCACTGTCTTCATCAGATTCGGAGCTGCCCCCTAATCAGTGATAACATGCATTTGTTTCACTAATCTGAACCCGTTGTTGTGATGTCTAATGCACCTCACCATCGTACCTTTCCTCCTACCTCATTAATGATTATGGTTAATGGCCATAATGTCCACACGCCTATATTATAATTATCTCCCCACCATATTGGATGAACTACTTCCTTACGAATTATAATTATGTAAAAATATGGTTTAATAAAGTTTAATAAAACTATCAAAACACAACCATCGTTCTCCAATCCTAGTCGTTCACTTCACCCTCTTTCCGATGTAATGGGTGGTACCCCTTGGACGGTTGCTTGTCGCACACGACTAGCAAAAAATGTTATTCTGTATTTGCTTGAATTTTGCTTGATTCCATAGACTCCCCTACCATAACTTACAGAGAAATGGGCGCCAATTTTGGTCTCCACGTTCGATCAGAGAAATGAGTCGTAAAACGAAAAAGATTCGAGCTGATTTTCAATTATGTAAATAGCAGCATAATCATCAGTATAATAAGCCAAAATGAAATAATCAGAAATTAAGCTTTTTTTGTTTTCCGCAGACGATATCGTAGTCTCTTCGGGAGGGACTTAAGTTTAATTTCAGTGAGAAGTGAAAAACATGTTGTTCATACATATAGGTGAATAATTATTGTTGTTGTAATCATGGCAGGAGGCATAAGGAGAAATACACAGAGCCTAAGTAACATCAAAATGAGACGGCAATAATCATAAGTTTTACATTAGAAATGAAAACAAATAAATAAGGAAGGAATGTTACGAAATCTCAAAAGTAAGCGAGAAATATCTTAATGTGTATGAATAATCAATTAAGCTATTGTAAGAACTGGGATGTTTATTCAAATGAAGTACATGAATGGGAAAAATAACAGTCAACTTTAGTCTAAAGAACAAAATATCGTCAATTAAAATGAAGCTCAAAGCAAACAATTAACCAGAAAAAAGGTACGCAATGATTAATATAATTATTTCTTCCACAAACGCTAAGCATCGTTTGTTTGTGGCTGTGCATTTCTCTCGCTGTGCTCCTATAGTGACGCAATATCACCAGCCAATCAGCGTCTATTTTCCGATATGACCCAACTTTACTACTCTATGAATCTTGGTTGCAGTGAATAGACAGAAGTATATGACGACAGAATCGTAAAGATTGGAACTCTTGATGTTGTTCCAACTATGATTGTCTGTATTGTTTGCACTTTTTGATGTGTTATCTTTTATGTTTATAGATGTCACTAATATGAGTTGATTGGTGTCTTGATCTTATGTTTGGGTTTGGAGGTAAAGCGTGAAAGATTTTGAATTTATGTTGTTTCTTTTTCTTTTTATATTTATAACAATTATTATTTCATGTATTATTGGAAAGGGAGAGATGGACAGAAAAAGGGATAATTAGAACAGCCGAGGTGATTTTTTCATCCTCTTCAAATTACCATCAAAGAACTTGTTTTGTGGTGCAGAATTGAATTGTTTTTCTTTTTCTTTTATTTTTAGAGGATCATTGGTTGAAGTCCTTAATGATAAGTTTTCCCTTCAGGTATATTTCATTGGCTGATGCACGTAAGTCAGCAAATGTTTTCGTAGTTCTAAATCTTTCATTTCTTCTCAAGACAATATTTTTACGTTTTATATGATGAACATAGTATGTACGTGAGTGAGTGTTGTCCTGATAGCAGCTTTGTGAAGATACACTTTTTAATGTATGTCTACGAGTTGTGTAGATTCGATTAAACACAAGGATATTGTTTTTTGTGCGAACTTGTTTACAAGTTAGATCGTTTATTCAGCTAAATGCCGAGATATTCAGTTGTGATACTAACGTAGCCTTCAAACTAGGATCCTATGAGCCGCTCGCGTGAACTGCACACGATAGCTTTACATTGTCTTAAATGTACGCCTTCTCAACATGTGCTTCGATGCAAGTGAACCACGGTTCTGAGCTGCTATTAAGATCATCCCTTCAGTAGCTAGCTCGAGCAGGCTGCGGACAAGGAAGAAAATAACACGCAGTTTTATGAGAGCCCTTCACACGTGAGTGGAATGGAGAAAAACGTACTATATTTGATGTTAATTTTTTTCTCATTTTGATGTTACCCTGATGAAGTACATACTTTATACTATTATACAGTTTATTAAACAAAGATATAGACATCCCGAAGTAATTGAAAAATTTTCATTCATCTCTCAGTTTTAAAAAGAAAGACCTATAATGGGCATTCTTCCAGTCTTGATCGATTTCTTCTTTTCCTTTATTCTCGCAATTTATCACAAAGAATAAGCTGCAGATTCTTCTGGCTCTAGTGTGTCTGCCATTTTGGTATTACGACCTTTCGAGTGTCTCAGAATTATTCAATCCCTTCACACTATAGGTTCTCATATTCGGTTCAGAAGATCCTAGCGTGAAGGCAGCCAAAGAGCTATTTCTTGATGTATTTATATTGCTCTCTTCAGATCCTTAGTTTGATATGTGTGTGGAACGATTGAATTCTAAATTCCACAGTTAGTACCAAGAGGAGAATGTTTCTTTTTGGCATTTAAGTATTGGTAAACATGTATCTTGTGCTAATGGCGGTGGTCGAGTAAGCAGTGTCATCTGCAGAGGGACTAAGTTTGATGCAAAAGTTTTCATTCACTCGAGTATCGTTAACACATATTAAATATATTAACGGAGTTATTATGGAGTCTTGTAGAACTTACGTTTATTGTTTCATAGTTTTTAATAACTATTTGACGTAATTGTATTTTATGCTTCTGTTTGTTACAAAATTGTAAATTCATTTGATAATGATAGTAGGCCAGGTTCAACAATGTTAGTTTGATTATTATTCCTTTCTGCCAAACAGAATTGAAATCTCCACTGGTGTCCATAAAAGTCGCTCCATCGTTACGTGTTCTGTTGAAAGAATTTTGAATATCATGAATGATTCGCAGTAGTTGGTCTAAAGTAGATGTGAAGACTTGGCATGAGCCTGCTGTCCATTGATCGCTGGTTTGCTGTTTTGGAAGTATGTATGGAGTCCATTAAAACAAATCAATAATCTTCGAGAAAGTTGCGTCTTTAATTTTCAGAATAAGTTTGAGGTTTGCTATGAGTATGGTTGTAGACGTTTCCCTGAAACAGTATTTACATATATCCAATTGCGAATGTGACATTGTTGACGTCTCCAATTCATTATACAGCAGAGGAGGAGCTGCTTTGTAATGTTGCAATGTAAACGTGTGAATACCAGGCGCTGAACCGCGTTTCGTCATGACTTCCTTGATTTCAGAGGATGTTATTGAAACTGAACCCGGGTGAGTGTTAACTTAGCTTCGATTAGATTTTCATGATGATTAGTGAATATGTTGTCTTTATTGGCTAAAAATTTCATGTCGTTCTGTATTGGAGTTGTATTTGATGGTTCTTCAAACTTTTGTTCTATAACTGTGGCTAAATGACTTATTTTCTTCCCTGTTGTTGGTACTAGGATTACTTTATTTCATTTTGTAATTTATGATATTAACTAAACTCTACCTTAAAAAATCGTTTTCCTATTTAGTGCAGGTCAAAGTTACGTAGAAACCAGAAAGACAAGCTAGTAAGTAATTTGATGAGTTACCATTAAAAAAGCTAGATACTGTTTGCAGTACGGCAGTTATCCAGCACCGAAAAGCCAAATGGGTAAGTACGCATAAAAGGAGAAGCAAACAGCAATCAACAAGGCCAGCAAGGACAGTTGGTTATGATTCTTCTAGTGTGCTAGTAAGGCATTAATGAACTAAAAATCACAGGCGAGCCCTTCGTGAGTGTATACCAGAAAGTTTATCGTAATTTTGAATAATATTTTCCAATTATCAACCCTAATTTGAAAACCCTACAATACCCAGGGTAGAGCACAACCCAGGGTACAGACTTAACCTCAGTCAAGTTAAAAGTTGCCCTTCTTGTCGGGCTGTGAAGGTTCAAAAGCTTTGTATAAGTCTCCTTACTTTTCTGACTTCAACACTCATGGAGCCAATGTAGTCACCACACACAACACAAAACATTCACTTCCTTATTCTACGCCAGGTACACATTTTAAAAAGGGTGAATGAACCAGAGGGCAGCATTGCAACGAGAATGGAACAAGAAAAAAGTTTCCTTACTGAGAATCAAACACAGGCCACCAGATGGCAGGTAGATGAATAACAAACTACGTTACTACCGCACCAATCACTATAAATTAGAATTATATTAAACAAGACAAACGAATAAATAATATGGATGTTTCAATTTCCTTCCAAAGTGAAAGGTTTTCCTATTACTCATCTCTGGATTCGATCACAGAACCCTCTGCAAAAGCAGCTATACTATGTGTCGCAAGACAGTGTTATAATTCATAATAATCCATTATCACACTCTTCTGTAATTAACGCTCGTCTCATCATTGCTTCCTTTGAGAAATGTGTGCCAAGCTGCTTTGTCATTTTACATTATTAATAGACTACTGCTACACCCTCACCATGACTTCTAGAAGAAATCTGTGTTCCGCAAGGTTTTAGACGCGCTCCTCTTGTCAGATGAGACCCAAGGGAACACTAGATACGTTCTGTAGAAGTTACGTAAAGTACATGAGGGAATTCGAATTAACTTGCCAACTAATGTTACGGAGATATAATAGGTTTATACACTTGAGTGGTGTGAACCAGTGATTTTGCACAACTTGGGATTATACATACCAATATGCAAGGAAAGGTTGGGTTTCATGGATACCTTTTTTCCTCCTTTTACGGGTTTTTCTCGTTATATGAAAGTGGATATATATGTATATACTTTTTCTTTATTAGTAAATCCTTTATTCCCTAAATCTGCCCACAATTTTCTTTCCCTACCCTTCATTGTTCTTTTACGGCTAGTTTCTAAAATTTTGTTCTAAATTTTCCGTTCATCGTGAATTGATTGTGGTGTTTTTTGTACGAACATTTTCAAAGGATCAAAATGTTTGGACTTTCTATGTTTCCAAACACAGTAAATGTAATTACCAAAACGGACCAACTTATTCAGCGAGAGAACATTCTGAATCTCAAACAGAACAATTTTGTATCTATGGTTAAAAGTATATGACGATTGCTAATAAAATAAGTGATCTATTTACTTTCGTGAGGAAACAGTTAGATGGTTTTGCCAATGTATGGCTTGAGGTTAGTCTTCTGAATAATCTAAAT
This sequence comes from Thermobia domestica, assembly GCF_964235325.1. Taxonomy (NCBI): domain Eukaryota; kingdom Metazoa; phylum Arthropoda; class Insecta; order Zygentoma; family Lepismatidae; genus Thermobia; species Thermobia domestica. The sequence continues at coordinate 124,999,210 of NC_137461.1, forward strand.
GTTTTCAAATTTGAAACATCTACACTTTTTCGAGTTAATACGATGTTTATAGATAATAAAAAGAAGATTTAGTATCTACAAAGATATTTTTCTCCAAGTAGAAAAATGCTTACATTTAACTACTTATGAAATGGTCAATATTATTATGTACAACTACATTATATTTTTCCTTCATTATATGATCCATTATATATATATATATATATATATATATATATATATATATATATATATATATAGAGAGAGAGAGAGAGAGAGAGAGAGAGAGAGAGATGTATGTTATTAATGTAGATTAAGTTTTTTTCTATTACATAAATGAGGTGTTAGTGAAATAGGACTTATTTTTGCCTTTTTTCGACTTATTTTAGCCCCTGCTCCCTTCCATTTTTCCTACTAAAACTGCACCTTAAAAAATGTATCCTTGCTAATGGTCATTTTCTGCACGCATATTTATCGGACATGTCTACTCTCTGCTTCCTTTTACCTCTGATCGACAATAATTACAATTACTCCTACTCCTTAGTTATATTAAACATGATTGGCTAGTAACGATTTACTACTGTTTTACAGAAGAAACTACGAATTATACATGTATTTTTTGACAAGCCTCGATCATGTAAAGAGAACATACAGGATGAAACTGAAAGTACTTTACAAACCTATTCTTTTTTTAAAGACTTTTCTAATCAACTAAGAATTAATGTAATCAATACATATAGCACAAGGACTTTACATTAGTACACAAAGCAACGTCCCTTGTTTTGTTTTCACTACTACACTTGTAGAATGATGAATAAAAGATGTATTTTCCCAACGTAATAATAAAGAAAACAGTGGCCACACAATTGAATTGCCCCCACAGAAATTCTATAGTCGCGATTGTCACTCATTCAGTCTGGGTTTCCTTTTTAAATACAGACATAATGTGTACTTGAGAGCAGATATGTCACATAATTTTTATCTTTGTTATTATGTCTCACTTTAGTGATTTACATTTGGTGTGCTTTTTTGTAGTAAAGTTATACTTCTAGTTTCTAAATACTTCCGTAAGACTTCATGCATCACTAATTTAGCAGCAAATGAACCTGCTTTAGTTACATATGGATTTGTTTATGGAACTTTAAAGGAAATACTGAATTGATAATAGTAGATTAGGTTAAGTAATAGGATTTAATGGGACATTTTCCCATTATAGTGACTGAAAGTAGAATAAATTAACTGTCTATTTCCATGTTACACATGGTTACTGTGCATAACGTTCTACAGAAAATTGTTTGGTGCGTGTTACCGTGTTTTAGATAAGATATTTTACGTTGTCGGAATTTAAGGCAAGTCAATTTACTACCGTATTAGTCATATTGTAATGGAATATTATTCTGATTTTTTAAAAAATAACAAGTGTATAATGTTATAATTTTATTTTTACGCATATTAGAGATTTAATACTGGAAATTATGTATTTTCTTACACGTTTCATGATGAGGAAAAACTCATGCTGCAGTTTCTAAGACGAAACAAGATTTATACTATAGGTACTTTGCACACAAACAAGATCAACTTTATCTTTCCAGGTTAAAATCTAAGGTTAGGACAATTGAAGGGAAGAATTTTGGTTTTGTGCATCCTAGTGATAACTGAAAGTGACCGATTTTTGTGACGGAAGCAATATTCGACTTATTAGGAGTCTGCAAGTAACCGTTACTGTCCTTTTAACAGTTTCTAGATTTGCAAACTATGCTGTGCATAAGTGTCGGACATCCTAATAGAACGGCTTTGTACATCCATCCGTCCGTTTATCAACAGGTATCAGAGTAAAAACGGAAACAGATAGTGAGACGCAATCTTCTGCAAACGATTAAGCATCTCAAGACAACTTACCACGACCATTCCAAATGCTCCTCTACCAAAACAAGAAGTGGTTCAAATTCCGATTTCAGTACAGATTTTCACATGGGAAAATCGGTAAAAGAGATATAGAGATGTGGTTTTCTACAATCGATTCATTGTCCCAAGAAGATGTTCTGTCTTCCTTTGTTGACATTCTATTCAAACTGAAAGTAGTTAAAATTAACAATTTCCGGTTTTAAAACTTATAGCCATAAAACAAAACTAGGAATAGATAACTCCAAGCAGCCTTCTGCAATCGACTCAGTGTCTCAAGAGAACATACCAACACAATTGACAACATTGTAGCGAAAGCGGAAGTGGTTGAAATTTACTACTACTTTAGGTTTCAATGCTGATTTTCATAGAGTAAAAACGGTAAGAGATGTGATGCGCTATTTTGCAATTGATTCATCGTGTCACGAATAACTTCCGTCTCCTCCATTAATCTCCTATTTAAACCTGAAGTGGTCAAATTAGTAATGTACGGTTTCAACATTTATTGTCATAGAACTAATTGGTATTAGATAGCAACAAGCAGTTTTCTGCAATGGATTCAGGGTCTCAAGTGAACGTACAATCACCACCCGCAACACTCTACCTAAAACTAGCAGTGATTTAAGATTGATACCAAGTTCAGTTTCAATACTGATTTTAGCCGAGCAACATAGGAAGAAATAACGAGAAACAGTTTTCTTGCAATTGATCCAGTGTTCGGTGAGGAAAGTCAGAAATTGGGAGGTGATAGGGGAGGTCCTTCTAAGCAAAAATGCTTATGAGAACATAGGGTCTATTCCCGCTCATTCCGGAGATAGGAGTGGGGTAACTTTTTGCCTCTTACACTTTCCGATTTTCGTTAGAAACATTCTACTACATTCTGTAGTTGGGTTTATGTTACATATTATACCTCGTTTGAAAGCCAATGAAACAGGCTTGCAGATGGTATACAGATTGTCTCAGTACTCAGTACAAAAGGGAAGTAACGGAGGGAAATTTTACGAATTTCTCGATAAAATTTCCTGTTTTAAGTAATTTTGCACTGTTCTTGAGTAGAAACACTGTCGCTAGAGGAATAGTATCTGATTAGGCCAAAATTATATTGTATACCAAAGATCCAAGTGAGGTGTCAAGGTTTTAGCTTCATTAGAAGTCGTAAAAATTGTTCTTTCTAATTTCTTACTCTAATAACACAATGTTCCAACTTTCCATAGATGACAATGGTTATGAATATTAATAAATGAATGTTTTTATGCAAAATTGGAAATACAATTCTATTCCCTAACATACAAGAGCTCTATATTTATATGTGGGAATAGTAATTACATTTCTGAACAACAGATAGCAGTGAAGCAAATTCCACTTGAATTAAAGTTTTCGTACAACATACTACACCAGAATGTTCACTCCAATAGAGTTGTTGATTTCATAAATAATTACTTATAATGCACACAAACATTTTGCTTGTCTCACGTATATCCACAGAGACGTTACCACTGTTATGCCCAATTCCCCGGAAGTGTTTTTAGATTCTTCTGCTGTAAGTGGCGCACTGCAACTTCTTAACTAGAAAGATCTCTTTATTAGTTGTCTTCTGTAAACAAGTGATAGCAGCAGTTTTAGTACCGTAAGGATGTGCAAAGTGTCTGAAAGAAGTTCGACAGTGTTGTAGTAGAATGCTGTTCCAATACACCCACGCTGAGTATGTAAATATGATGCACGTCTACGGGTTTTGTGATGGTGATGCCAAAGGTGCGGTGGAAGAATACCAGTGATGATTTCCTCGCCGCAGAGTCCCTACTACACGGGTCTTTACATATATATATATATATATATATATATATATATATATATATATATATATATATATACTAAACTGCATGAAACTGGTGAACCTCCCAGCGTGAAGCTAACATCTGAACGAAACTCAAAATACGCCCCTGAGCAAGAAGACAACGTTAATCAGGCTGTACAGCTAAATCCAATCACTGCCATTAGGAGACTTTCAAATCAGCTTGCACATCCACGTACGTATACATGATGTACTGCGAGGAGAAGGGAGTTATCCGTCCCATGTCCAAAGAGTGCAACATCTCCATCCAGGAGACAGTGAACTAAGTGTTGGTTTCTCCCAATGGATACAGGAGCATCCTAATGTTTTGTCACTCATCTTGTTCACCGTTGAGGCCACTTTCACCAGGAATGGGATAAACAACACCAGCAACTGGCATCGTTGGAGTGACGAAAATCCTAGGGCCGTCATAGTAAGACAATATCAGGAAGGATTTTCTGCAAATGTTTGGGTGGGGATTATCTGTGGTCAGATCATTGGTCTTCTTTTTCCTGCCTCAACGCTTGACCGGTGAATATATTTGCATTTCTTTCGCCATGAATTATCAGTACCACTGAAATATGTGACTCTTCGAACTCCGGCGTCCATGTACTTTCAGCATGACGGGGCGACCTCTCATGTAACACAACCTCTATGTCAATATCTTGGCTCTTAAGTTTCCACATCGGTGAGTGAGTCACGGAGAACGGAAGTCGATTATTCACTGGCCGTCCCGCTCCCCGGATCTTACACCTTTGGATTCTTCCTTGGAAGTGTGTTTGAATGACGTTGTATGAAGAAAAGCCAACTCACGAGAAGAATTAAGTCAGAGCATTCTAGAGGCATTCAACAGTCAAAGAGTGTCGAAAAGACGTCAATTGGGCAACACTGCATGTACTGATGCGTACGGCAAAGAGCATTGAGGGGTATGGTGATATCTTTGAACTTTTGCTGCACGCGCAAAATAATTATGTTGAAGGTTGAGGCTAGTAGGGTTACGTCGCTATCTATATGCATTAGAAATAATTATTGTTTATGTATTAGAAGTAATTATTTATGATTTGAACAACCCTATTGCGATGGACATTTTGGTGTAGTATGTTGTACTAAAACTTTAATTCAAGTAGGATTTGTTTCACTGTCATCTGTTGTTCAGAACTGTAATTCTTGTTCCCGCATAGAAATGTAGAGCTCTTGTATGTTAGGGAATAGTGTGGTATTTCCAATTTTGCATACAACTTTCATTTGTTAATATTCGTAACCATTGTCATCTACGGAAAGAGAAAACATTGTTATGTTATTAGGGTAACGAGTTAGGAAGAATGATTTTGCACGGCTTCTAATGAAGCTAAAAACTTGACACCTCACCTGGATCTTTAGTATGCAGTATCATTTTCGCCTAATCAGATACTATTCCTCTAGCGACAGTGTTTCCACTCATGAACAGTGCAAAATTGCTTAAAATAGGGAATTTTATAGGAAAATTCGTACAATTTCCCTCCGTTATTTCCCTCTTGTATGCAGAACTGGGTCAATCTGTATACCACCTGCAAGCTTGTTTCATTAGCTTTCAAACGAGGTATAATATGTAACATAACTCTAACTACAGGATGTATTAGAATGTTTCAAACAATCTGCAAGTGCAGGAGGCAAAAAGTTACCCCACCCCTATCTCCGGAACGAGAGGGAACAGCTCCTATGATCACATAAGCATTTTTGCTTAGAATGATCTCCACTATCACCTCTCAAAATCTTTGACTTTCCTCACCGGACACCCTATATATATGGGTAAGAACCCCAAATATGAGACCCTAAAAGTTAAGATGCTATATACTGGTTAATTATAGCGTAAACAAACACTGTTGTTACATTAATATATTCTGTGGAATGTCTAATTTACGATACAAACTATTGGAATACATAAAAATATAACAATAAAAATTATATTGAAAAATGTGACCAAAGTTGCTACATTGCCATTTTTATGAGGGGCACCTAATAAGAGACCCCGGCTTTTTGTGTACTCTTAAAAGAGTTCTTTAATTAATTCACCATCCAACACTGTCTTTAAGCCAAATCCTGTGATGGCACAAAACTATAAAACGTTACACTTTCAATCTAACTCACATTCTTCAATTTTACAATATACGCACTGTAAGATTTTACACTTTTTGTGCGCATAAACTGCAACGATTTTTGATCACTTCTTTTATTGTTCAAATATGTACCAAATGAGAAGAAATATGTCGAAAATGACAGTACAATGCCAACGAAATCACTGTCTCTATGGACAAGACTAAGTCTTAGGGACTTCTTTGTGAATACAGAAATGTCGATACAAATGAGCTCCTAATATAAGACCCAATATTACTTTACGGGTCACATTATGATACTGGTCTCATATACTGAACCCGTTAAGGGTCTCATAATAAGACATTCGACCGATAAACAAATGACTAACGCTATCTCAAATATAAGTGGAAGAAAATCGGTAACTCATTACATGTTGCAATACGCATATTCACTGGTATAAAAGAAAGTAAATATAGAATTAATATCAATTTACCTTCTCCATTTTCAGCAACTGTTCTGTGCAAGTTAAGAAAACTTTGAAAGGGCGCAATTTCTTCCAGCCTTCACTATACTAACAACTCTCTACATAACGAGCTCACGTGGCTTCCGGTAGTGTGGTGGGCTATTTCCTTTTGTTTTAGCTCGCTTCCACTAGATTGCAACTCTTGCTTCACAAGATAGGTAGGGGTCTCAATTTAGGTGCCTATCCTCATATTAGGGGCTCGTACCCTATATATATATATATATATATATATATATATATATATATATATATATATATATATATGGATTGAACGTCTAAGGTTACGAGTCTCTAGCTCCCTTAATAACATTTACGAAAATATGAACATCATGGAATTAATGAACAATAACATTACCATATGACTAATGAGATTAGACAATTTAATACCTGGATGAGCCACTTTAGTCGCTCATGTGGTGATTTTATTTTTAAAATAAGTACGTGGATGATCGTCTTTTAACATGTTTTATATAGGGAGTATGTAAACATCAAGCCAATATCTCTGTCGGTTCTTATGGAGTCAAGTCAATAGAGAAATGTATGTGATCGAACAAGTGATCGTTCTCCATAGTATGCTTATCGGGAAAGAGCTTCTACCTATAAGAAGATTGAACATCGAATATATAATTCTGTTTATTCACCCGAATTAGCACCCCGTGATTTCTGGCTGTTCCTTAAATTGGAGACTGCATTAAAATGATAATGTAACATTATTTGATATCTCAGAACAATTTGAGAGAGGAACGCAAGAATATTTTCTTTTTTTAAAAAAAGTAGTTTCGACCTGTTTCCTGAAACAAGCGCATTGATTCTCAAGGATATTACAGACAAAAGGTAGCAGCTGCGAATGCATGGTTCAAAAATAATTTTCTTCAAAAATATTTCAATGACTAATCCAATTTTAATAAAAGTCGCAAATTGTTTTCTTGAATAATGAGGAAATATACCTATCGTTAAGAATTGGAAAAATCGAACAATTAAAAAGAAGTAAAAATAATCGATGTCGTATGTTTGTAGTAGTTATTTGATTATTATGTGTATTCAATTAGTAGATTTATCAAAATCTCCTTAGTTACTTGCATTTGTGCTGCCTTATAACATAAACAAAGCTATCTTCTTAAAAAAGTATTTTATTCTTCTTATTACAAATTCCGTAAATTGTTACGATACCTAGAAATCCTGTTTGTTGTTTTTCTACCAAATTCTCATTAGAGCCCCCTGTTACGCTAAACACATATATTAAAAAAATCTCAACAAGTATAATTTTTGTGTTAGAAATATCCAATTTTGATTGTAGAAAACGCATATTTTATTTAAAGATTCTAAATACCACATGCAACTTTAATTTGAAAGTGATCAAGAATATAGTATGAACATACAGCTTTTGATTTTGAAACAATGCTATACATAGATATATGTGTTATACAGGCTATATTTGTCTATCCTCAACGTGTATTATGACAAATAACGCGTATCACAATTATTTTTTTTTCAGTCTTTTGGATAACGCTAACTTTGAAATTATTCAGCACATTACTCTATAAGTCCATATGAAGATTTTTTCGGTGTTCACCATACACGAAATGTTTATGCTATTCCCAAATCCGAATATGCAACAATAGTGGTTAAGCAAAGACTTAACTTATAGAACCGGTCGTCAAACAGGGCCATTTCGAGCATGAAGTCATCTGTGTGTGATGGAATTGTGAGAGGATAATTTATTCGAGTTCACTTGTAATGGTCGTAATATCAATGTTTATCTCTATTCCAAAGAGTTTAAGCGAAAGTGTGTTGCACTACGTTAACAATATCCTTCATTAATAAATCAAAAGCGTACCTTGCTGCAAGAGAATACTCGGCTCGAAAAGAGCAACAAAAATGTAAGAACTTGATGGCATCCAACTGATGCTACAACTGGTATATATTTGTGACCTTGCCCCATCTCATTGCTACTTATTTCTGTCCATGGCGCACTCCCTGAAATCACGGTGGATGCTGAACCAACCAGCAGGAGGTGGAAACAACATCGACTGACCTTTTTGGCTCTAAGGACAAGACGTGGTATCGATGTTCAATGGAGGAACTGACAGGAAGGTGACTGTAGACAGTCGTATACGAGGGGCTATACTTCGAATGTTAACCTTGCTTTATTATACTGTAATAAATAAGGTAAACCTATGTTGTGCACCAGAATATTATAAAACTTATGACTCTTGCTTCTAAATGATAAATTTGCTTTCAAAAGGAACAAGAATATGTATCGTATAATGTTAATTGAGCGTACATTACTAAGTGTGAGCAGTAATGCTTAGCATAATTTGCTAACTAAGGAAATAATGATTATAGGATACAATACCATTGAAAGTATAGTGCATTAGTACATGGAGCATAATCAAATATGAAATGAGTAAAACGGGTTGGAAATGACTATACGTAAATTATCTCTATCAACTAATATTATATCTTATATTGACTTGTCATGCTAAATTAATAGTATCCTGAATCCAGAAGATAATTATTGAATTAATTTCTAAATTTGCAAGATTGTCAATAGTGGGAGTGAACTCAATAAGCTAAGATTTGTCCATATGAATAAAGTGACTAAAGAAGTAAATGTAATTGACTTGAAATGTGGTAAATTGCAATTTGGCACTTGTGTTAGTGTACAATAAACTTCGCTGCTGAATTCTCATTCCTGCTTCAAGTAAACTTGCAACTGATAAGAGGCGACTGAGAAAATCTCGATCTCTTGAGCAGATGATGTTAGAATAAGAACCAAGAATAAGATGATAACGTTAGCTGAACCAATAGATTTGCAGCTTACGTTTTGTTAGTGAGTCACCTCGCTGTGCTTAGTCTCCAGATGTACACAATTTTCAATAATACTCCTAGTTTGATGGCTTCTTTCAGAATAGAAACTTCCTTTTCTTTACCCTCCCTTTGTTCCGAGAATTCTTTAATGAAGTGTGAAAATCACTTTTGCAGACTTATAAGTTCAATTTGATTTTCACAAAAATAAAAATAAATAAATAAATAACCTTTTCTTCTTTAATTAATGTAAGTTCACAACGTAAGGTAGTATATATTCTCCACTTGAAAAAAAAATAGTACTCAGTTGAAAAAAGTATGGGAAACACTTTATTAGAATATTTATTTATAGTTCAAATTCTTAAAAAAATAAAATATTCGGGAGGAATTTGACCCATACGAAATAAACCCCATGAGTTTCCCTACAGAAAATTAATCCCTGTTTTTGACATCTCATACATTTAAGAGAATCTCATCATTTCAGTTCGTATTATCTCTTTGAAACGAATTAAATTACGTCATAAAAGGAAAACGATCGCATACAACAGCATATTGCAGTATTTTATGGTCTACAGAAATATGCATTGAAATGTTCAATACTACAACACGTATGGCATCTTAAATGTGTCACCACACATTGTATGTTTTTATACGTGAAGGCACTTATAATTAACGGAAATATTAATTTTAGAAGGTAGTGGGATGATTATAATTGGCTCTTAATGTTAGGTCCCTCTAAAAAGCGTCATAAAATTCCTTTAAAGCCTTTGATGTATCGCTCTCAGATACGGTCAATGTTGCATTGATTGGACACTGGTCTATCTGGTAAAAGCCTTTCGCTTTCACAAAAATATTGAGAGAATTCCCTGTATGGTTATTGGAAAGCCTATATGCTATATACTATATATACATATATTCAATAACATAGTCTAGTCGGTATTATCCTATATGTTTGGATAATATTGCTTTGGTGATCTCACATATGCAAAGCTAATCAATATATGGATGATAATGAAATACCGAATACTATGCAAGGAATGTTCGCCAAGGCCTAAATTTAAGTACATTTCTAACAGCGTATGGAGATGATAACAAATTATTTAATAATTGCAGTGTTGAAAGTTGCTTTTTTTGCAGAATTTTCTACTTGGATAATAATAGATACAGATAGCAGAACAATAGCGTACGCAGAATTTCGTCAATGGGAGGTTCGAGTTTCAAAATTTATATCGTTTCAGGGTTTTTATAAAGAATCATTCCTTGTTTTCACATTGTCAAACTAAACACAACGACATACTGAGCAAGGCTATGTGAATTATAAAACAATCAATCACGTAACAGTTTCAACACTATAAGTGTCTTCATTAGATTTCCACTCGATCTCTTTTTTTATACATAACTTAATGTATTATATTGCAAGGATCCCCACATCACAGGCACGGATTTTTTACTTCGATAGGTTATGAAGTTCCTTCTCTAAACATTTGAAATCCCCAGGTTGAAATTTGTAAGAGAAATTGTAAATTTTCGTAAAAGGTGAATAATATTTTTTTTTACATGAGAGAGATACGAATACCGTAGTGACATCTATCGGTAAAAAATGATTCTTTACACCAACCTTTTAAGTAATAAGTCAAGAGAAAAGGTAGATCAGCCAAAAATTAATAATCGGAAACTGTAACAAATGAAAAAATCTTCTTTCTGATAATCCATTAGACATGAGGCATATATAACTGTATTTTGCAACGGTGAAACGAATAAGAAACACTCACTTTCCACAAAAGGATCATTTACAATCCCCCTCCTTTTATTAATGCTATTGAAGTAAGAAAGAAAAAAGTACAGAGACAACATGCACTATTTTCCTCTCTTTACTATATCATTGATTCGTATCACTTTGTATCAGATTTTAGGTTTATTTAATTTTAATATTACTTAAACATATCATTGGGAGATTGCCGGAAAAGTCGGTGCAGATAAGTTTTGTGGTAAGTTGTTACGGCTTTTCTCTTTAGTCTTCTCTTTTTGTAGTGTCTTTTATAGTGTATAGTTCTCTTTATTGTATTTTTAGTGTTCCTTCATTCTAATTATACGTCGCCACTAAACTTTTAGCAATCAAATCTACTTTGGGAAAAAAATAGTATATACCAACTTAGCAATCGTCATGTTGACACTATCAGTAAAACTGTAAATTCAGTTGGCTATATTTCGAGTATTCTGGTTCTTGTGTTTTCCGTCCATATACAACACCGAGGTTACGAAGAACGAGTCCTACTATTTTACGTCGGCTTCTAATCACAGTTGAACCTTAAATCCGATGTTTTGGATGGGTGTACAGACCATTACGCAAGATCAAAATACCAAAGAATAGAACTTTCCTTACCACATTTTCTCGCCTACGCATCCCGTCCTCGGCATTGAAATACTTGGATTCGATACTTTAATGGAATCTGCATTTGTAGTCTTCAGTAACGTTAGCTCCTACCACTATTCTGTTGCCTGTCAACACTGTGTTCTTTATCGACGGCAAGTCTTCTATGGACTTCTTTTTCCTCCGCTTGTTTTTCTGAGAACAGGAGCAGTAACCTGTGACGTCATCTATCATTGAGTTGAAAATCAATTACACAACCTTACCCAGCTCCAAAATTCCAGCTAGCAATACCAGCAATGTTTCATATATATATATATATATATATATATATATATATATATATATATATATATATATATATATATATATATATATATTCCAATATGAAATTATATATTCTCAAATAAAAAAAAGTGACACAAAAGAGTAAGAAATATGAAGAAGAGTAACACTTGTATCTATAGGCTGTTCTCTTCCAGCATTAAAGAAAATTTTGTAAATTCTACCCCGAGTAATTCATCATTAAGCTATCATTTCCACTTATGAATATTTTAATTAAACTAAATAGAACCAAAAAAGAATATAATTTATTAGCTACTTTCAGTGGAAAAAAATATATAATCATAGGTAGTGATATGATAATGAATTAGAAAGTATATATATATATATATATATATATATATATATATATATATATATATATATATATATATATATATATATAAATTTCTTTTTACATAGAAAAGATATTAAATGGTGCGGCTAATTTCTTTCTTTATAGCATAGAAAGATTTTCTTCCATTAATTCTCACCTCTTATCTTTTGCATTTTTCTTTTTCACATTCATTTTGTATGGCAACACCTTTCCTTTTTTTAAAGCGTATCCCCCTCTACCACTATTAGTAATACTACGAACCTAACAGGAACCGAGGTTCTGTCTTTCGGATGCGGTTTCAAACCGCTGTGGATGGACTCCATTGTATGTCGTCGTTGGAATTAAATGACAAAAGAAGTATCTTTTTTTCCTCTCTGGTCATAGAACATTGAAAAAAAAAGCCGCTTCCCTGAAGAAATTAAGCGATCAATCATTGCCTTTTTCCTGAAAGAATAGTTTTTGTGCCCGATTTTTTTTTCAACACGGACTACGCGGTATTCTTCTTCTTTCTTGCTTTACTTGAAGGGGCTAGAAGATGACACATTCCGTGGTGCTTGTAAGAATGAAGACAAAGCCATCTGAACCACGTGAGAGAAATTATGTTTGAACGCATTGTCATTGACGTCTGGGAGATTTTCCAAAATATGCATCTCCTTTTTTCCTAACCATTCTTTTTTTCTATTTTTATTTTTCTCCCTCTGCTTTTAATCTTTTTCATCATCATTTCTTAATCCGTGTTTTCCTCTCATAATGTCTAAATTCACGGAATTCCAAAATCCGTTATAATTATTGGAATTCCTATTACTCAAGGGTGGCTGTTATATTAGGACCACAATTTACCGGTAGGAAAGAAGAGAAAACTACAAATTGCTTTTAGAAAAAAGTGCACGTAACAAACGTTCGCATTTTAATTATTTTTCTTCTATATTCTTGTAAATTTATTACGTGATTCTAACAAAAAAATTACTTGTCGGTTTTAGGCTTATATGAAGATCTTATATTAAATTGAAACAGTTCTGCATGTAAAATATAGGAAAAGAAAATTCCGTCTCCCCGAATCCTTTTAAATATCTACCGCTCATAAGGATTATGTGCCCATATTTAAATTCTGAATTTCACTTATTATACTAACTTGATGGCACTGAATCTATTGGAACAGTTTTAGACACCACCGTCCACTGAGTCATCCGAAAAATGATCTCAAAAATGAAATATAAGTGAATATAAATATTACAAATTTTCGGTTATTTCTTTATTGCCCCTATGGACAGATTTGCTTGAAAAATTATTCCATTAGATTCAGTGCTCCTAAGTTAGTGTAAAACCTGTAATTATAAACCATATGTTCTCCACGTAATAGTTGATGATAACGGGTATGTTTTCGGCTATATTTTGTTGACAAAGGGTAAATTTTCTACTGAGAAAATACAGTATGCAAAAAGAGTCACAGTTGTTTGAGTGGCTATACTACGGTAAAATTATCGAATATCTGTTTCCTTCAAGAACAATGGCAAAACTTTGAAATATTATTCTAATTAGAGCAAAGAAAAGAAAATATGTACCAAACCAACCATTTGATTTCTTTTATGAAGTGTCTTTATACGTAGAAGTTATGTTGCGGAGTGATATCAAAGACACTGGGTGACTGCGATCATGACTTTTGTCCAAGTCTGACTGGCTTCATAGTCCACTTTTCACTTAAGACCAGCAGTAGCCGATATATTAACAATCTACAGTATTATTGGAAACTTCATACTGGATTATTGATGTCCACTATACCCGAGCTCGAATATTCAAATGTTCGATTTTCGATGTGGTATTCATTAATCAAGGTTCCACGGCATCGTAAGTTCAGCTGTACTACACTGAGTAGTACAAAGCTTCGAACATACTCACAGCTTTCGAACACGAAAACATTTAACAAAACACAATTTAGGTTTAGCGACATCTCTCATATAATTCATGACAAGGTTTTCAAGCTCACTTGATTAAGCTTTGACAGCCCGTATTTTAAAACATACTATTTTCTTTTCTTGATTTTCATGTGCTTAAATCTTGATAAAACTTTCAGTTATCTTTCAGTACAGTGTTTTGACACACACATACACCAATCCAAGTATGGACAATTAAACTTACAGTTTCGGTTTAATGAAACCTTTGCAAAAACCAAATCACCAATTACTACTTGATTTGTTTATAGTACCTAATAACTTATAATAGTGTAGTCTAAAAGCTTTTTCTATCTATAATAAGGGGGTCGAAAAATCGAAAGTTTGAGAATCCGTTTGCGGTAATGCGGAAAAGTTGTGCCTGCATGTAAGTATTACCTTTGCGAAATTTCAGAACCTTAGGATAATATCTTCTGTTCTAACAAGGTCTCTGAAGTTTCAAAAATTTGGTTAAAAAAATTGGAAAAATCTAAAATTTTGTAAATTTTCAATACAGCCCTAGGCCCTTTCGCAGTAGTGCAGAAACGTTGTACCTACATGTAGGTATTACCTTTGCGAAATTTCAAAACTCTAGAATTATATCTTCTGTTTTGGCAGGGGGTGAATTGTTTTGAAAATTCGTTGAAAAATTCAAAACATTTATCTTCTTTTTTATTGTTTAATAATGTACATTTATCACAGCATATTTCATGGTAGCAACGAAAAGTTACATTTATATATATTTTAACTACTATAAAAAGGTTTAGAACTCATCGATAATATTTTCTCTTCTGGTAATTGACCTGAACTTACAAATGTTTTTCTTACTAGTACATGAACCATTTACATTCATTCACAATAACTTGTTAATTTCAAGTAAAGCAGCAATATTTTATAATTACACAGTTATTAAGCTTCAAGTGTTTCATTCATACAAAAAACTGACAGATTAGAATGTTTAATGTTTATGTTTTAACAAACAGAAAAATAAACGTATACATTATAAAACTAATGGACTGTCAATTTCGGGTTTGTAAAAAATTCTCGTGAAGGTTTTACAATTCACATTTCATACTGACCCTTGAATGATGGCATACTCTTTCTGGATTTCAAGGTAACCCGAATGAAGCCGTCACGGTTTATATGACAGCAAACTTTCCTGGAGGCCTCCGTAACTAGTTATACAGTTCTTTCCACAGTTTTGGTATGGCATGGGAACTCAACGAGTGACCTTTCAGTTGGAACCTTTCCTTGCAGCATGGTTTGCCGATCCTTGGATGTTACGTCATTCAAGACTGGTGGGAGGTCACTTGGCTTGTCTGCCAGTCGATCATGTCAATGTAATCCTTAGCCTCAAAATTTATTTTAGGAATGATGAATTTGAGAACACCATCGGCTTCATCTGTTGCTTCAATTTCTCTGACTCTGGCTTTTATAACTCTTCGAATTGCAATGCGTTCTCTTTCATCGGTTAGCATCGCAATTAGAATGTTTTCTGGAGATGCGAAGAAAGCATTTCGCTAAATCACACAGTTGATCACGTTGAGATGAGTTTTGTACCTAGGTAAGAATATATAGAGATCACAATGAATTGGAGAACTTGTCGAGCTCCATTCTTAATTGAATGTTGGACTTTGATACGAAGTCGCTCTGGATCGCGTTTGGCTAAATCTGCCGGACAGATTCCTGAGGAAATGGCAAGAGCAATACCCATCAGATATTTTTATCCTTACTAAGAATGGATGGATCGACCGAAGGCAAGGCCAATTAATTGGCTCATATGGCAGTAACGAAAGCTGCTCTCAGTCGTCCAAAGACTTTCCAATGCTACCAGAATAAGACGAAGGGCCAGAAGTATGGTCATCAAGGAACTGGAACAAGTGACGTAGATGTAACTCATTAAAATGGAGGCAAACAGCCCATTGAACGGGTTTGCCTAACTTCAATTCAAGCGGCGCAGTACTCCATTATGTACTCCTGTGTTCACCGGTGTTTCATCACAACCAAGTACAAGAACGCTATTGAGACCTGCGGGCATCTCCGTTGTGACATAGATGATAATACTTTCAGAAATGTCCAAACTGGATCTAGAGGTAGATGTAACGTGCCCAACGTGGAGAAAAAGAGATTCATTCACAAGAGAATAATGTTCTTCCATTAAAGTTCTGTGATAGTACCTCTCACCAAGTTTTTTTCTTGACAATGTGTTATCAAGTTGACCATCAAAGAAAGACCTAAAATGGAACCACATGCATTTTCCAAACTCTCACTTCTAAGATTTTTCACAGTTCGACATCTTTATATTGATATTTTACTCTTGTCAACCACTAACGTTATATCCGATGCACTGATTAGGCCTATATCGTGCAAAACAATTGTGTCAAGTGCAGCAGTGGCTTGAAGCAATACCCCGAATCTTGGACTTAATATGGTGATATTTGTAAGCTTCATGCGCATTTGGGATGACGCTGTTCGAGGCAAAGATCTGCACTTGCAACGACGTCCTCCTCCATATTGATAGCGTCTTCTTCCTCTTAGGATGTTGAATTTGTTGTTGAGAACTGCATGTCCTGCTGCGATAACGATGAGCCATGTAACGAGCTGGTTGAGACATTATTTTTAAAATTACGAAAAAGAGCATATGATTTTCTCTTGAGACGCTTTTGAACTTTCCTCTTTTCTTGCACATCGACTGGGCAGATACACATAATTCGCTTTGTTCTTTGATAAGTCAGAAATGTCTGATCTTTACGGGGGCCTTTGGATCTTTGGACAAGGGCAATTCTTAAAGGTGGAGCATTTACAAGCTGATTTGTCAAAAAGAAGGCGGAAATCTTAAAAATTTTCAACTCTAGCTTTGGTTACTACTCTTTATTCAATTCTTTTATATCCCGCTTTGGTGTCGATGTATTTGTTGTGGTATGCGTTAGTCATATCCATCACATGTTTGGTCGAAACAGTCGGAATTGAAGCTTCAGAGTACAGGTTCTGCAGTTTTAAACATACTTGTGGAGCGATTACAGAAAACGATGGTTCCTTGTTACCACCACAAGCGGATTCAATACGTCACATTTCGTAAATACATCTTATTACATTTTCGTACGTTGGCATCATTGTACAGAAATCTTTGGGTTGTCAAAAAATAAATAAATAAATAAATAAATAATCCAATGCACCTCCCTTCGAAAATTTTGTAGACTTTGCATTCTTTTTGATGAAACACTATTATTATCTGAAATTTTATTTTTTATTAAACACTAAACACCAACACATTTCACACACGAACAGTCTAAGCACAACAGCAGCACTCACCAGTCAATAATATAATAAGTCGCTCACCCCAGTATGAACCTCTAAATAACGCAATCGAATCTACATTGTTAACAGTCATTCATCAAGATTGTAACAACACTATCTGTCTCTTATAAAAGCAAGACATGGCACGCCAAATGGCTAAAGCGTTATGTACACTAGAACTACGTGGTATGTCCTGCCCCTAAACAGAAGCAGTAAGAACTGAACTAAACCAGTTTACACTTGTTTTTATCAGACCAATCTGTAAAACAAATAGAGCGAACCTATTAGAAACACTGCAAACTTGTAAAACATTTCATTTTGGTGTGATAATGCAATTACACATTTTATAGGTTAAGATTCAAGAATGTTATAAACAGAGGATCTACCCATATGTATCTTCGTCCTATTAAATCGATGAAGCCAGAAAATAACAGAGCATTGGCACGTCTGATTGGCTACTCTCGTTTACGAAACCGTTTGATTGGCTACTTTCGTTTCCACCATGTTTGTTGGCTCAAAACATTGCGATCCTATTGGGCGGAGTGGGCAGAGTAGGGGCGGCGAAACTGTGACGTATGGCTTCAATATTTTATTGTTAGGACAAATCCTCTATTTATAAGATCCTTGTTAAGATTACAGACAATTGAATATTGATTTAAGAAAGTTTTCTCTTTTTCAAATGAATTTATACTTAGTGAAGGTTTAAGCCTATTTCCAGAACGGAATATATTCCACAGTTCTGAAAATTTGCACAGTATGAAGCTGCAACTTTCTTCACTACGGAAAAGGCACAAAAATATGACAAATTACTATCCTGCGATTAATATCATATATGAAGCCACTGTCATTAATATTAATCTAAATGAAACATTTGAAGCCTAATGACTGTGTAGTTATAAAACGTTGCTGCTTTACTTGACACAATTAAGTTGTTGTGATTGAAAGAATATGGTTCATGTACTTATAAGAAAAAACTGCCAGAAGAGAAAATATTATCGAAGGGTTCTGAAACTTTTTATAGTAGTTAAATTTACGTAAACCCAATTTCTTGTTACTACCATAAAAGATGCTGTGATAAACATATAATATTAAAAAAATAAAAGAAGATAAACGTTTTGAATTTTTCAACGAATTTCCAAACTTTTTCACCCACTTCCCCTGCCAGAATATACCATTCTAGGGTTTTGAAATTTCGCACAAGTAATACCTACGTGTAAGTACAACTTTTTCGCACTACCGCGAAAGGGCCTACTATTCTATTGAAAATTTACAAAATTTTAGATTTTTCCTTTTTTTTACCAAATTTTCGAAACTTCAGAGATCTTGTCAGAACAGAAGATATTATCCCAAGCAGGGTCGGATTTAGGTTGGTGAGGCCCTAAGCTGTTGAAGTTAATGTGACCCTTTAAGTATCAAGGTGAACGTAAGCACCCTCTATACAGAAATGAAGAAAGTACTGATATTTTAGGAAGCAGGCTAGCAAAAGCGGCCCCATTACTTACATCATTAATGTCTACACAACACGAAACACTGTTGCTATATGTATATTTTATTTCATTTTTCTTATATTTTGGAAATACACATCCAGTTGTTTCCTTTCATTTTTGGGACCCCCAAGAGAGTGGGACCCTAAGCTATGGCTTGTTTAGCTTAAACGTAAATCCGGCACTGATCCTGAGGTTCTGAAATTTCCCAGGGGCAGTAGCGTACCCAGGAATTTATTTCGGGGGGGGTTCAAACTAAATATGAAGCTATTTTATATTAAAATTGCTAAAATTGCCCCTAAAATTAGGCTAAATTTTTAAAAAGTCGAAATTTCGGGGGGGGGGTCCGGACCCCCGTGTCCCCCCCCTTCCGTACGTCCCTGCCCAGGGGTAATACTTACATGCACACACAACTTTTCCGCACTACCGCAAAGGGATCCTCAAACTTTCAACTTTTTCTACGCACCCTAATTTATAATAAAGATTTACCAAAATGACAGACAAATTTTTTCGTCACTAGTTTAACATGGTGCTTGTTGTCGTCACTAGTTCAACAAATCAAAAAGAGAGATGGTACTAATTTTCAACCAAGTTAATGTTATTTGAATAATATGTTTATTTTGCAAATCATAACTATTCTTACCACAACATTAAAAAAAGTATATAGTTTGCAGCGCAGTATGGCCGTGAAAAATATTTATCTTTTTCCTTTATTATAAAATGTACGTAGTTTACATTTTATATATAAGAAATGAAGACGTATTCTATGATAAAAGAATAGGTTCATCACTAATGTCGTAACAAAAATTTTGTTCCTAATGCACAGTTCTATGTGGAGTAACATTTGGTAATATCGTGTCACGAGGTAATCGTAAGTGGAGTTGGAATGTTTACTTAAATGTGCCTATGGTCAAGGGCGCCGATTTCTCTGAAAATATGGGGGCATTCAGATGTGAGTTTGTATATTCATAAACAAATAAATATAACAATAATAGATAGATATTCATAAAAATACGCGTGGCCGGGGTGACCACATGAGTTTTGTTGGGCCGTGTCTCCCGGCCCCCCAGGATCGGCGCCCTTGCCTATGTTTACAATACCATCTAGGCCAGTGATTCTTTACTGACTAGCCCACGATATCCCGACACACTTACATGATGAGGTAACGACTCTTTAGTAATATTGAGAATTGTTGCTGCCTTGACTGGAGGAGTTGACTAATACAGTATGCCACAAAATTGATTCTAACTAATTATTTATTGTATCGAAACTTTTAATTCTAACATTTCATGAAACATCCTGTTTGACTCTGCAACACACAAATGAATGTCGACACAAAGGTTGAGAACCACTGATCTAAGCAACAAGAAATATGTAAACTTTAACATTCTACGCACATATTACTTGTATCACAATATTACCAATCTTTACACTACTGTATAAATAACATGTGTGAAACTTCTTATATTGGTGGAGAATGTGCTCCATCCAAACAGAAACCGGAACGACGCTACCAAATGGCTATAATACATTTCTCTCTTATCAGTGGCGTAGAGGCACGTTTATTGTCATTGCGTAGGTAGCGAATTTGAATCTATATTTTGGTAGATGATTTACAGGAGTTAACTTGATTCCTACTAAAAGGACGTCGAAAGGGAACATTTAATATCTAAAACTCTCGTTTACTCCTTTTCAAGGACCTTACTATCTTCTATTCATGGGCGCCGGGAGGGGGACAGGGGTCCCCCTGGCTCACGAAAACAAATTTCTTAAGATTTTCCTAATACAAATAAAAAAAATACCAAACGTAATATAGCAAGCAGGGTGATGCCCTCCTAGAAAATTTTCTTCGAGCACCCATGCTTCTATTTGCTAATATTTAGAAGGCAATATGTAACTCGAAACCCTACGAAATAATAAGTGGTATCTCTCCATTGTAATCACCGAAACAGCTTTAAAAAGAGATAATATGCGTGTTAGCCATTCAGAATAGTGTTTTAATTTATATAGTTGTATATTATTCACAATATTTCTTCATGATTTTGTGATAAATAGTATTTATGGATTTAATGTGAAATATTTTGCATGTTTATGAATATATACTTTGTTAACATCGAGTTTCCTATTGGATAATCTGGCCGTTGTCAGGCTTAAAACGTTGTGTGTGCACAGGAGATATCAATTAACAGATTACCTTTCAGCATATTATTCATAGAATAATTTCCCTACGAACAACACGAGTCCTTTATTCTGAGGTAAATAACACACACAAACACACAGAGGCGCATACGGAAACGCATATCTTCTCCTCTATAATCAAAGGATTATATCTAGCTGAACAAAATGCCTATTACGAAAGCCTCGTGATTAGGTGAACGTAGGTGTCAGATAAATTCATATTGTGGTATGTTGTTTCATTCTACACACAATATTATCAGTTAGCGGAAAATTTAGGTTGATGTTAAACAAACGATACTGTTTAATAAGCAACATAAAGAAACATACAAACAATGTAACATCGTTATTGTGTTTCTCGCGTGTTTTGTTTTTTAATTTTGAGTTTCTTTGTTATGTTTGAAGCCCAAACTAGAAAAAGGAAACAAAAGAAACACAAGATGTCAACAAGAATGTTAATTTACATTGTCCCTCGTTTTCGACACATACGTATACAGGGTTTTCATAAAGTCTGGACGGATTTAATTTGCATATAATTTTCATAAAAATGCTCATAATGAAATCAAATAAAGTGCAAACGGTAGCGGAAAGATTAAATTTTTAGTTGGCAACACTGTTAGATAAGCTGCAACTTTGAACACGTTGAGAGAGGGAGAGGGAAGGCAAGGGTCAGTTTCTTACCAAATTCCATCCATTGTTGTTTCAATGTTGACTGTTAAAAGTAAGTTGTAAGCTGTATTGGTGTGTGTGTCTTTTAAAGAAATAAATAAATGAAAAACTCCTCTGAGAAGACTATTTTTCTTACCGTATCAAAAAAGATGGCGTCGGTGAAAGAAAAAGCGCAATGTGTTCTGTGGTACGCAGAGCTAAAATCACCAATTGTGGTGTGTCGAAAGTTCACCAAAGAGTTCAAAAAGCCGGCACCGACTGAGAGTGCAATCCGAAAGTGGCATGCTAAGTTCTTGGAGACAGGAAGCGTCCTGGACCGTCCTCGAAGTGGGAGGCCGCCAACATCGCCTGCAACAGTGAGCAGGGTAAGGGAAAGCATCATCAACAGCCCACAGAAGTCGATTCCTAGACGGTCCATGGAACTCGGAATTCCACAGACAACCGTGTTTAAGACAGCCAAGAAGACGATCAAGGCCAAAGGTTACAAAATCAAGATAGTCCAGGATCTGCATGATGAAGATTTGGACATCCGGTTCAACTTCTGTGACGCCATGCTCAAGCAATTAGAACATGGCGACGTTCTCCTTGCAGCCATCATGTTCTCAGATGAGGCAACCTTCCATGTCTCCGGGAAGGTTAACCGACACAAATGTCGCGTTTGGGGCACGGAAAACCCAAAGGAATTTGAGACACATGAGAGAGATAGCCCTAAAGTGAACGTTTGGTGCGCTGTGTCCTATGATCATCTGATTGGACCGTTCTTTTTTGAAGAGGAGACCGTGAATGGAGATTCGTACCTGGATATGTTGCAGAAATACCACATTCCGGAACTGGAGGCACGTGGAATCCAGAACGACATCGTGTTCCAACATGACGGGGCACCCCCTCACTATGCAATCAAAGTGAGACAGTTCCTTGACGAGAAATTCTCTAACCGATGAATTGGCCGCGGTGGCCCGACCGCTTGGCCGCCAAGATCACCCGACCTTACCCCCTGCGACTTCTGGCTTTGGGGTCATGTGAAAACGGAAGTTTATGCAAAGAAGCCAAGTGGTTTGGAGAACTTAAAGGACAAAATCAGGTAGTCTGTGGCTGGCATTTCGGATCAAACACGGCGGAATGCTGTTAGTGGATTCCAGCGCCGCCTACGCGAATGTGTGGACGTAAATGGCGCCCAATTGGAGGTGTGGCGGTGAATGAACTGAGCTGGTGCAAATTAGAGGTAAAAAGTTAATCCTTCCGCTACCGTTTGCACTTTATTTGATTTCAATATGAGCATTTTTATGTAAATTATAAGCTAATTAAATCCGTCCAGACTTTATGAAAATCCTGTATAGACAAGCCGTCAGGAATGTTTCTTTATCAGTAAATTACAGATTCAAAATTTCAAAATGCTTGTTAGCAGGTCAACCTGAAATGGGATAAAGATACTACAACTATGTCTTCTAATCTTTAAATATTGCCTCTGGTGCCGTAATGGAGCTCTCTTGGCGGTGAAATAGTGTAGTACGGAGCGAAATATGCTGCAAGGGTTAATTTTGCATTATGGTATTTACTCCTGCCTATCTTCTAATCTTTAAATATTGCCTCTGGTGTCGTAATGGAACTCTCTTGGCGGCGAAATAGTGTAGTACGGAGCTAAATATGCTGCAAGGGTTAATTTTGCATTATGGTATTTACTCCTGCCTATCTTCTAATCTTTAAATATTGCCTCTGGTGCCGTAATGGAACTCTCTTGGCGGCGAAATAGTGTAGTACGGAGTGAAATATGCTGCAAGGGTTAATTTTGCATTATGGTATTTACTCCTGCCTATCTTCTAATCTTTAAATATTGCCTCTGGTGCCGTAATGAAACTCTCTTGGCGGCGAAATGGTATAGTACGGAGAGGAATATGCTGCAAGGGTTAATTTTGCATTATGGTATTTACTCCTGCCAATCTTCTAATCTTTAAATATTGCCTGTCGTGCCGTAATTCAACTCTCTTGGAGGCGGAATATTGTAGTACGGACCGGATGCGAAATAATAAGTGCGGAGTGGCATTTTCTGCAAAGGTCGTTTTTGCATTATTGTCTGTGTTCCTGCAAACTCCATTGCATTCGAGCCCTAA
The DNA here is from genome assembly GCF_964235325.1 of Thermobia domestica. Taxonomy (NCBI): domain Eukaryota; kingdom Metazoa; phylum Arthropoda; class Insecta; order Zygentoma; family Lepismatidae; genus Thermobia; species Thermobia domestica. The sequence goes on from NC_137461.1 coordinate 125,023,013, forward strand.
TGGTGGTTTCGGGTCTGAAGGCGCAAAACAAAAAACTGAAATTTAAACTATTTTCCCGTTTAAAGTTTTTCCTTTACTCGAAGTTACGTAGAAATCCAAGTTTGTTTCGAAATGACTAATCATATTTCAAATATCAATATTGTTAAGACTGTCAGAGTACTGTTAAAACATTCGTTTAATGAAGCACCATTAAAGTTTTGTTACTCTGTATTACTTTTCTTATTAACACATAAAATATAATTATTATTAACAGTTGTTGATAGTGTACGTGTGATGGTTTTAATGATACTAGAGTAGCTGTTACATGTTAAGATGGGATCTAACCCTCAGAGAACCCTGGAAAACATTGATCTTAGATTCGATTCCCGGCGGGAGCTCATGTGGTTCGGATTCGACGTTAATCAGTCCCGTCGTATATAGCTTCGCTGCTGAAAGGGACGTTAAACTAAAAATCAAATCAACGTTGATCTAAAGCAAACCAATATTATTCTTTCCATTTCATTCTAAAATCAGTTGCGTTAGATTTTTATAGTAAGAAGTGACGTTTTTGCCCTATCCCTCTGGAAAAAGGAAGAAGAAAGATTTTCACCGAAGTATGAAGAAACATTAAAATGCCTGTAGAAATCATATTCCTCCAATACTCGCTTTGTTGCTGGTAATAATCAACTCCGATATCCAACGCAGTAATATCGTATATTTTTCAGTTCACCCATAAGCATTACTAATCTTAGCATACAAATAGCATTCTGAATCTGTTCTCAAACTAAAATTTCCACAATTTAGCTGTATATCTTTTGTCTACTTATCATTAGGTAGAATTGTACAGATCAGCGATTAGCTAATTTGTTCTAAGGTTAAGGTTTGTTTCTACAGGTTTAAGCACTTCGAGTGCCAGGATTCATGCGATTCCCTTGCTTCCTTTTTTTATGTTTGTTCGTAGCCGTCATATTAAATCTATTTGAATTGATATCTCCATCAGTATCGCAGGAGGACTTTTATCTCCATGTATTCACAATGGACTTTAGAGCAGCAAGAAGTTATTATTATTGGTTGAACTACCTAAGAATTAGATATGCGTCTTCTTGAGTCTGGATCTGCCTGTATCGAATGTCTGAAGTTAATTCGTTCTGTCGTCAAAGAATGCAACGACAGTTTCTCTCTGGGTGAATACACTTTGGATTTCATTGAGTTGCCATCCAGCGCAATTATTTTGTAAGGTTTGTATGGTCCTGCTGCTACCGGTGTTCCTTCTCTCTGAGAAACAGGATACATAATTTTAAATTCCCTGTACGATCTCCAGAAAAAATAATAGAATCAGATACCGAATTAGTGGACTTCTTTGGACAGTGCCTAGTGAAATAAACTGGTCGCGGAACACAAAGTTTTTCTACGCCCCATGAAGGAATTTCCCAAAGCGATAAGATATAACCGGTACCTTATAATGAAGTATCTATTTGACATGATATATACTGCCTGGTGATCTATTGACAGTAACTTGATTCTTTGGCATGGTAACGAGAAAGAGGGGTGTGGGTACCCTGCCTGGAGTTGATCAAAACGATGCAGCAGTTTTCCGGTTGTTATGGCCTTTTATCTGCTAGACTGATGTGTCGGCATATGCTTTATGTTGTAGAGCTTCTTGTATATCCACAGGATCGGTGTTAAATGGTAGTTGCCGTAGAACTATCCGTAGTATAGACAGCCGCTTCATGGTTTCTCTAGTATATTTAATAGAATCTTTGACGAAAACTTCTTCAACTGTCTGTATATTTTATTTGCATTGGACCTTGACGAGCCATGTCCAAGAGAAAACATAGGTTTAGTGGTACAGACCTTGGAAAGGATATGCTCTGTGTTCCTTGATGTTACGGATAACTAAGCCTTTGAGGATCTAAGAACTGCCACGCTACAGACCTTGGAAATGATATGCTCTGTGTTCCTTGATGTTACGGATAACTAAGCCTTTGAGGATCGAAGAACTGCCACGCTATTCGGTACTATCGGAGTTTTCTTCCTTCTCTTCGGAATGTAGTTGTTGAAATTGATTATAAGTAGGCACAATGAACCTGGAAGAGGAGGAGGAGTTTATTGTTCTCCGGGAAATGGTAAATCCTGAGTTGTCCTGTTGAGATGTAGCATGCACTGAGAAAAAAATTGTAGGTGGCGTACTTAAAAAGGTATGTTACATGCGTAATTCCTGTAATTTTTGGACTTAACGTACAACAGACGTATAACTGAAAACGCATGTTTTATAATACTTTCCGTATAAGTGTTCCATCTATACGTACTTTCCGTATGAAGCAATGTAGGCGGTCAGGATCTCATATACAAATGGACGTATATAACACATAGCTGAGGAATGGAACATAAGTATATGCATGTGATATACGGAAAACTGTTAGATGTCAGACATCCTGCAACGGCATGATGTAACATCTAAGGGCAGTGCCTATGTAGCATACGGATAACGTATGCTCCGTACTGATTTCTGTAGTAATCAAGAGGATTCTGTATATTTGTACAATATACCGCTGTCCGGATAACAGATTTTTCTCAGTGTGAGCTATATTCTGAATGATGTATATTCTGAATGTGTTCTTCACAAGGATTGGATGGTACTGAATAAGGACTAGATAATGGTAATAAGTGAGGAACTCCTGCTATAGATTGAGCGGTTAAAGAAGTAGTTACCTCCTGTATTAAGAGTTGCTGCGTAGCATGTTTTGAGAACTTGTTGTATTATAGAAATTACTGCAGTGGAATTACGCTGAACGATATTGTTGGTAAGAAATGTTATGGTAGAATATACATGCTGTGTTGCGTAAGGTTAGTTAGTCTGTGGTTGTCAAGTGATATCAGTTGTTGTGAAGATAAACAAGATGTAACGAAGATACAGTATATATCGTAAGGACGAAGAATAGAAAGATTATATGAATTAGTAAGATTCAAAAGAGATTGTTATCAAAGGATTTAAGAACAAGAATACGATCAATTGAAAGAGTAAAGAATTCAGGTTTCTAATAAGGTGAACATATGATTTTGATTTGTTGTGCAGTACGATTACGGATAGTTTAAGATAAGTATAATTGCAAGCTAACTAACCCACTAAATTCCTTAGAAAGTAGCACCTTACATTTTATAAAGTAACAGATATAAGTGTCAGTATTCTTGTGAGCAGCCTACATTGCCTTATCCTTTTTGGACAGCATCATATCGCAAGTGTGTTCTTTTTGAACTCTCCAGAGTTTTGGTAGCACAATGAGGACTTCGAGTTACTTACGAAAACTAGGGACCCAGACAAAGAAGGAGCCGACAACCGGTTAGCTGTGACCTCGGCCTCAATATTAGATCTTGTTGTAAACTTCTTTCTTTCTAATTCGTGCGTTTTCTGTAGATAGATGCTGTTAGAGTTTAGCAGATATATCTGTAGAACATCAAGTTTAGTGTTCCGCTTCCATAAAATAGGATTAAGGAAATGTTTGCTGGGGGTAATGTCGAAAATTCATTTCTCTATGAGATCTTCAAAACATTAACTTCTCTTTCATTATAACACTCATGACGAAGGATAAAAAGACTCTGAAGATAAAAAACAATAAATATAATCAGAGTACGTAAAATTACTAGTATGTTACTGTTAGAGTTTGTGCGGTATCATTGCGTTCTAATGGACCTTACTGGCACCTACAAAATCATCTCCTAAGAATACCATCTCCCTGATTATCTCTTTAGTGTATTAAATGAAATTATATTCAATTTCGTTATTTCTAAATTTATTTTCTTATTTCTGGTGTAGTTGTTTTATTGTTACTGCTACTGATATCCATACATAATAATTATATAAAAGTATAAAGTATATTTTAGAAGAAAATATGGGGAAATATCTAAATCTGAAATATGTATTTTTCTTTTTCTATATATTTTTCTTTTCCTCTAAATATAAACACGTGATGCACTAAAATTTACTGAAATATATCAATGGGGAAACCAAGATGGCGACCGGACAGATGAGAGTACACAAGTTCAAATCTCTCACTTTTACATTGTTTAACTTTTCACAAAATTTTACTTTCAGGCAATTTTTAGTTTCATACAATCTTTAAGTACATACAATCTTTAAGTACAATTTAGACATATCTGTCTCCATTACCCCACGATATTTATTAATTATTCGTACTGTTAACACTTCCATTTAAAAACAAATTGCTCGAGAACAATTCTAGTGATGAAGTCGAAATGATATTATACCCGCGACTCTAGCAATTAATAACCGACAGGGTTATATATAATAGAATAGAGATCTATATATTCGCACTGATCTGTAAACCTAAATAATTGTTTTGTGCAGTAGACAATGTGCATATTTTTTCACGCGTGACTCTAGCCAATTGTTTTAAGTTGGTCATGAGGAAGCGGGTGGGGGTATATATACATCAAAGTTGCACCACCCGAGTGTGACACAATGTCACGTGGAATTATCATTTGGGTCAAGGTGGAACAAAACAAAGCCTCCGGTGCTTCTAACCCCCATCGCTCGCTGACGCTCGATCAGCTATGTTTCTTGCCTTATGTAAATCACTTTATGTGCATTACGTATTACGTACAAGGGCAAATGAGTACCGGTATTATTTTTTATCTGATAATGATAAAAGTGTTATTAATTTTTTTTGAAAATAAAAACATCATTAGGCCGGGTTTGAACCCACGCCAAAAGCAATTTTTTTCTTTAGCCTGTGCAGTAGCATACTTGGCCAAGAGAACGGACAGCCGCTAGCGTTTGATTTGTGCTATATACATGTCACTTGGCGAGAAACGGATAAATCCAACGAATCAGAACCGTATGTTTATCTCCTGTGGCTAGAGTCGAACGTGATTAAAATATATGCGTGCAATATGCATTTTTGCTGATCCCAAATGTTTCAGTATTTGCGCGCTACCCTGGAAAGCTGTTTTAAGTTGGTCTTGTAAAGTGTACAGAAAAATTTGGGCAAGTCTTTAATTTGCCTATTTGATGTCGAGAACAGAACCCAACCAACCCCTGCGGGGCTTCTAACCCGTTCCTATTACTACTAATACTATTACTCTATTACTATTACTTCTACTATTACTATTATTATTACTACTACTACTACTGTGGATCTTTATGGTAAAACTGCAACCTTATTTTAATAAAAAATCTGTTATGAAACTTTAAAAAAAAATAATAATTAAATCACTGTTTTGAGCATTATTTTCAATTTTATTTTAACGAAAGAAATGTTATAAAAATTTTAAAAAATAAAAAAACTTTCCTTGTGACGGATTTGAACCCACGCAAGAAACATTTTTTTACTACCATGTTGCGCTAGCGCACTCGGCCACGTGAGCCCAGCTACTTTATGCTATTTGTAGGTCATGACTCTTGATGTCCTATCTGTATTAGCCAATAAAATCAGAGGATATCTGAAACGTTTGGGATCCTCAAATACGCGTGCAATATTGGGTTCTTGTTAATTATGTGAAACTAAATAGTAATTCTAACGTGCAACTTAAGTTTAGGCACACCACTTGAAATAATTGTTGAAATTTAAATTTCTTTCACTAACTTCCTTTTTATTATTCTTTGAAATATTTGTGCTGGGTGACAGGACAATACCAAAATTTGGCGTAGATGAAGTTCAAGGGGGCTATTAGAAGTAATTGTTCAAATATTGCAATTCTTTCACGATATGCATATATAAATGCGGATATACCACAGGAAAACTATAGTGTAAAAGTATCACCAAGCAATCTGTGCTAGATGTTCAGTAAAAAGCACGAAAACTATCTAATTGAGTCAGAGCACGCGTAGCTGGTGGTTCCCCTAATAGCGCGTCCGAAGAGAGCAGGTACGTCAGCAACAGTATGCTCGTACCCGAGGATAGTGAATAAATTTTTGTTTTCGCAGTTATACGAGTTCTTATACTACTTGTAATGGTTTGACATTAGTAACGCTACACATGAAACAAAAATACATCAATTGTATATTGTGCAGTCATACTACACCGTCAGAAAGTAAGATCTTTGTGCCATAGAGTAGGTAGGCAATGCATTAAAAATTGCCGAATATTCAGAAATAAATAAAACAATAATGTTTAACATGGGGAAGTCTGGCATAAAAATAGAATTAAGAGTTTAGGAAGTGAGAGTTTGAGATACCAAATATGCACATCCGAAGTGCAAATATGAATTGAAACTAAGGGCGTTGAAGAAACCATGTGTGAAGAAATCTTCTTACTGCATTTTGTTGGTAAACAAAGACAAAAATTCACAAAATGTTTCTTTGTTTCTTGCGGAATGGTAACCTTTGGAGGCCTTAGTCATGAACAATGCAAAAACCTATGTAAAAGTAACTAAATCCATCCGAAATGTTGATATAGAGGCAGGCGCGCACCTAGATTTTTTTTGAGTGGAAGGATAAGGTACTACAAGCTACTACGTCTAAGTAGTATTGAAGGGGTATCATTCTGGACCCGAAACGACGATAAGTAATAGTGCAACATTTCGACCTATATTTTCAGAAACAGAATGATAATTATAACACAAGATCGTTTTAGAACAGAAAGAGTACAGATGAAGTATAAGACCAAATTTTCATGCTACATCCATCATATTCCTGTTAAGAAGTATAGTTGTATCGAGGTTAACTGATTTTGAGTTTAACGAGGCTACGTGAGACGAGACCTACTGATTAACGTGAAATTCAAACCACATGAGCTCCCAACAGAAATCGAACTCGGGTCTACGAGCCAAAGGTGAATGTGCTAAGCACTTAGCCACGAAGGAGCTCTAGAGTTATATTGAGAAAGTGTAGAAATGTATATTGAGTTAGTTTGTGGGAATGGATTCCGACTTGCCCTTTGTGTGTAGGAAATAGATAAAAATGAGGTTGGTTGATGGCAAACCCAGTATAGAAATACCAGGAACATCGAGGTAACGTTAGGTGTAATTAAAAAGAGGAAATGAAGCTGCGTAAAACATTTTTAGATGGAAATTTATCCTAAGTGGCGTTATAGAGGGTATGGTAGAAGTCAATTTGTTGGGCCTCTTTACTTACAAGTCGTCCGACAAATCTCATCCCAGACATTCAACTGCCTTCAGGAATTTAAGAGAAATTAATAACGCCATAATAAACGCTATATAAAATATTGGTTTGAGAAATACAAATGAAAGTCGTTAGTGCCGTTTTAGAGAAAAATCGCAATTTTCCGTTATTTTTTCACACTTAAGCACTCTGCCTTCATTCTGGGGTATTATGGATTTGTTTGTTTGCTTATTGAAATTTAACCTTTCTTTTCAGCACCAAGGCTACATAAGACCTATATATATGAGGTGTCGAGGCTTTTTTAAGACCTGGTACATGTGAGGCATCGAGGCTATATATGAAACCTGGTATATATGGGGAATCGAGCCTACATATGACAGCTAGGTCTACACATTGAGATGAATTGCAAACCATCAGAATGCGGTCAAAGGCCACTACTCTCACATAGGGAATCGAGACATTAACCATGTATACTAAATGAGAACACTGTAACCCCTAGTTCAGTGAGAAAGGTTTTGGACATATAGAGAAGATACAGACTCCTTGGATAATTTAATATAAATCTTTAAATCTAATGTCAATATGTTGAACGGTCATACTTTAAAGGTTCTGCACATAAAGATGGAAAACGAACGAATGAATGGACGATCAGATAGGCAGAATGATATGGAATTTCGAATTTAATTTGTTTTCCTGATTGCAACTCATTTAAATGATCGAATGTAACAGTACAAGATATTTTTACTTAATTGTAATTCTTTACAAATATGTTTTAGATATTCCAAAGCTAACTTCATGTTATTCAGCTTCGTTACTGATTGTAAGCCTCATAATTAATTAATAATAATTTCATAGTGGCGTCAACGGAACGCGTTATTTGGCATCCTGTGAACACACAACTAACATAATAGCAGAGGCTTTTCTTTCTAAGAAAGTAAGGACATCTCTATAAAGTGTTGAGTTTAATACTGTGCTTGCTTTAGGAAGAAAGAGAGAATGCATGAAAGAGAGAGCGAATCCGGTTGATTGACTACCGAAGGAAAAATAGCGTAGCAAGTAAATTGTGTCGTCCATCTCATCCACTCTTAGAGATCATTACTACTGTAGAATAGAACGAGAAATAAAAAAGGAAGAAGAAAACGCCTCCAATTCCCTTTCTGGGACCACTATAAGATACATCATGGCTCAGAAAGACTTCTGTGGGAGGCATTATGGGACCGCTCTTAAGTTACAAAGACAACTAAGACTGTTCGTGCGTTTCCATGTGGATTGGATAGGGAGAGAGAAGAAGGAGGAGGGTGTCTAGAATATAAGACCATTGTCCATAATAGACGGGTTTTATAGCCTAGTTTCCGTCACACAGAGTATGCGTCCAGCATTTATAAGGTAGTGCTAAAAAGGCAAGATATTCGCGTGTGTTATTTTGGTTCTGTTACAAATGTAGTCTTCAAGTTCTTACCTCCTTCTCTTTTTCTCTTTCTTTCTTTCTCTCTCTCTCTCTCTCTCTCTCCCTCCCTCTGTCTCTGTCTCTCTCTCTCTACGTCTCCAAAGAGAAAAGTTTTGGTCATAGACTTTGCCCTTGTCCTGTTCGCCGACATGTCTTTATCCCGATCTTTCTCTCTGTGTGCGTCTGTCTCTGTATCCGCCCTCCTCGCTAACTTCGGAAACCTTGGTCTCATTTCCTCCTTACCAGCCATTGCAACCAACGGACCACGTCTTTTGAGATGTCTAACCGACCGCCCAGTGGATTTTGCGGTAGAAAGGGACAGAATGTCGCCAACTGTAATACAGAGCCAATTGCTACTGCATAAAGCGTAGATAGACGGTTCACTTCGTTTCTTTATATCATTCGAAACTGCTAACTTATACAAGTTATGTTATGGATTTCATCAACACTTAAGAGTATTTTACTCTGCTTTTACAATTTCTTGTCACAGGACTGTATAAATTTATTATTATTATAAAGTAATCTGGTCTCAGTACGTACAGTTCAATTGTATATTAATGAGAGCACTTAACAGCGATTGTGTCAAAATTGTTTTAAGCATAATCTGATTACATCTTTGCAATAAAAGCATGAGAGACTATACCTGACCAAAAGGCTTCTTAGTCAGATGATGTAAGGCAGCAAATCTGATCCAGTTGTAGCTCTACGTTTTCTCACGGTGGTGGACCAACAAGAAACTACACAGTAATAAATGGATTTGTCAGTTCAACATCATGACTGTTTTAACTCACTAGCGTTAAATTTTGACACAAGCTTTGTGTTACTTCAAGTCCATCATACTTTGGAATAAAGTGTTAAAATGGTAGATATTAAATCAATTCCCTGATATAATGAAGAATTATTTTAGTAACACACCATTGATATTAAAAAATAAGTGAAAAGTGCATGACCGAATCAGGACTTGAGTTCGGGTTCTTTATACTCTGCCCATACGTTGACCACTAGGCTAACAACCATTTCGCTCCATGAACATCCATACACTCTCTCATTCTTCAATCGGCGTTTCTTCACTCAGATCCTATGGCTTGTACGACAACTGTATGTTGCGCTACTCAATCCAGTGTCCATATTCAGTACACCTCTGACGATTGCATTGTCATTATATTAACGAACGAAGGAGACAATCGACTTTTGTGATTTTCGTAACAAAGAGTTCGTACCCATAAAGGAGTGAGTGTGTTAAAAGCAAGTTGTTTCATCCACCTGTTAGTATAATGACCAGTAGTGTTTTATATACAGTTTCTGAAAAGCTACTTTAACAGAAACTGTTCTTATAAAAGAGGCATAGTTACAAGAAACGAAGTATAGACGACGAGATTCCGAAACTGAACATAATGAACACTGCAACAAAATATGGCACCACTTCTACTCATATAAATGCCAGAGGCTAATCTAGAAGTCTTGCAAAATTCTGGTATAGAACATACATGTACTTATTACAATACAATAAAATCAGGCTAACATTTAAAGTATATCCTCTCGTGAAGGATTGACTGTAGCCACCTTAATGTCAGTTTCCTGATACAACATCTTGTCCTTAGATCCAAAGAAGTCAGTGTCTTTTGTTTCTACCTCCTGCTGGTTGGTGAAGCATCCATCGTGACTTCACTATACCTATCTATCTGGTGCTTAGGATTTTGAACTAGTTGTCATAACTTTGATAAGACATTGTTCCCAGATAAAAGAACGCTGACAAGTCGTACAGTTATTTATTCTGCTGTGGATTCAAATGACACACTATTTTGAACACGTATTAGTCATGACACACACATCCGAGCAGACTGCTCGTTGCACTGTTTCATACATTACACCCTCTGTTATGCAATCACAGACAGTGTCAGCTGAGGAGACAGTCAGCAAGAAATATGCAGCCGTCGAAAGCGGAAGTCAATCGAACTCATGTTCGAGATTTCGTCCTGAGGAATGCGGGACACTCTGACGTTGAAGTGGTGAAGCACTTTCAAAAAGGATTGAGTCTTGCAACTGTGTACAGAACATTAAAAAGGATCAAAAAATGGGATTTTAATGAAAAAAGAGAAGGGGGAGGAAAGAAAATATGATTATGACGAAAACAAATCAAAGAGAACATTGATTCGCTGATGGACACAAGTGACGAATATATCATTAAAAGTCCTGCACTTGCATTAAAAGTGAGTCGTGATGTGAGGAAGTGGCTACTGGAACTAGAGACCAAAAGGAATACAAGAAAGGATGCTCCATATGCAGGTGTGAAACAAAAAGTCATTCTGAACAAAATTGCCAGGTACGAGTTTCGTGCCTCTAATGATGATAGGGACGTAATAATGGATGATGAAACATATATTTATATGAATGGGTATGCTTTTAGTGGAAACATGTCGTACTTTGAATCTGGTCACATTTCTATTCCTGAATTAGTAAAATTTAAATTGAAAATTAAATTTCCACAGAAACTATTCATCTCAATGGCAATAAATAGAAAAGGTTATTCTCGGCCATATATTTATAAGCAATCAATGGGTGCAATTAATCAAAATATATATCAAAATGAATGCATTCTAAATAAACTTACCCCATCTATCAAAGAAAACTATCCGAATGGTGATTACATCTCTTGGCCTGATTTAGTTTCTTCTTGCTATGCAATAGGAACGCAACAGCTGCTCGACCGGGAGGAAGTGAAGTTTTCGCGCAAAGAGCGAAACGCACTAAATGTGGCACAAATCCATCCCATTGGGAAATTCTGGGCTCATTTAAAAGCAAAAATATTCCAGGCATCATATAAACCAAAAATATATCATGTTTCGAAAAACAAGCCCCAAAAATAATACGTCATTTCATTGCAAACTACTTCGAACAGCTATCGGGGAATGTGGGTTCAAAAGTCACAGAGGCTGCTAATCAGTGTGTTTTTCTGTCATTAACTGGTTTCATATGATTGTAGAATGTCTATTGTGTCATCAGTAGGCCCTACAAAAACTGTGAGTTTTCATGTGCAAATAAACAAAATACAACAATTAAAAAATGTGTCTCATTTGAACCCATAGCAGGTCATATTAGTATTTGAAAGCCTAGCTGGGGTGACTAACAACAAGTGGTATATGTAAAAAGTTCACCGTTGTGTTGCTTCTATTTCAGCGTTCCATCATTCATTCTCTTAGTTCTACAACAACGCCGTGATGTTATTGTTACACCTCAACACGGTATCTTTGTCAAATCGTTAACACCAAACCCGCGTTGCCTATAACACGGATCCTTGGTATTGAAATAATATCCTTGGGAAATAGTAACGTTGGGACCACTAACTTGTGTTAAAATGGCGTTTTTTCAACATCATCATTTTGCTGTGTTGATAGATTACTAAAAAAACAAAATATGATTAGTTGCAGTAATTTCTTCATATGGTTTACTTTGTAAATACTAATGAACAAACATCTGGTATCCTTGATTTTGAAAAAGTACGTTGTACTTTCTCAGACGAAGAAAATAAGGAATTAACTTCTGTGTGAAATTTAAATCTGTTTGGCAGATTCCAGCCGCATGAAACGTATCTACGTGATACAACTTCATACATAAAGGTATCTGCTGTGGTGATTTAGAGAAATGATGGACGTAAACAGGAGAAATGGAACACAGTATTCTCTTTAGTTTGTGTTTTTTGAATACATTATTCAATAGCAGACATCGATTTTACGATGGTTTGGCACTTTTAACACTCTCCATTGAATCATTTCATTTGATTTGATTTGTAGTTTAGCGTCTTGTTCAGCAATAAGGTGATGGACAACTTAATGTGGAATCCAAATCACATAAGTCCCCGCTGAGAATTGAACCTGGGTCTTCCACGGCAAAACCTTCATCGAATAATAAAATAGATTCGTTTTCAGCGTATGCTAACTTCTGAATTTAGAAACATACCAAAGAAGCTAACAACGATTTATATCGAAGGAGACAATTCACAACTTCTCCGCACAGTTGTCCAAACACTATTGGATAAATCAATAAAGAGAGAATGCGACTTTCTTACCTAGATTTCTCCCAATGTGTTTGGACAGCCCTGCGGAGAAGTGGATACACTTCCTCGATTTAAATCGTTAACTTCACGAACGTTTTTTCTAAATATGGAAGTTAGCATCACGCTTTGAAGCTCTTAGGACTCAGTATAGGGTCCAAATGGTTTTCCTTGTACTCCCACGGCTGTATGAGTAGCATACGCGCCTTTGGTCTGATGCACACGGGTGTGATTCGCGATGATAGTTTATGTACTTCCGACAATCAATATCTTACATAGAGATGTTTTCCAGTGGTGCTATGCAGCCTGTTCGCACCGGTTCGGACGAACCGATTGTTAAAAAAAATCGAGTTTGCAAAACTATTTGTTATATCGAAATAAACCTACACACGTCATCATCATCATCATCATCATCATCATTAAGCCGAAACGTGAAAGAAAGAAGCCAAAATATGTGTTTAAACCGTGCAGAACTCATTTTCAGAATTTGAAAATTAAACCATGCAGATCATTTGTTTACGATTGTTCTCATAAAGTTTTCGTTTATCCAGTATTTATAAACAATTTATACCAAAAACAAGATGGGCAATGGCAGCTTCACGTACCGGAACCCATTTTCGGCAATCGAAAATAAACCATTTTATTTTAAGTGTCTGTGTTCTTAGAAATTCTTACAGCTACAGGGTTAAGCAACACCTCTCAGAAGAATATATAGACGTTTATTCCTTAATCCCAAATGCTCAGATATCAAGAATGAGAACTGGGATCATATGAGTGAAGCAGTGATGGTTATTTGTATTTGAAACTCATACGTAGTGTTGTTTACAATTGTCGACCCATTGCTGGATGAAGGTCTTTTAAATACTTTTTGACAACCATCTATCTTGGATAATTCATTTCCAAGATATTTCGTCACACCATAATTTCATTGCTGTGTACGTCGCTACATGTCACAAGAGAATTGTATCTATCTATCTATTTATTTGTCTACTATACCTCTCAGATATATATATACAGGGTGGTCGTGCATCAAGACGGAAAATTCGGGAGATGAATCTAAAGGTAAAAACAAGGAACAAATGTCATATGAACATTGGGTGAATGCGGCTTCGTTTGGACGCTAGAGACGTCTGAAATGTCATCTTCCGAGGCGGCAATTTGCAATATTGCAAGAACGGAGAGAAATACGAATGTCGGGTCAAAAAATATCAAAGGAAATCCCATCCGAAGTATCCAATTATGCGACCCAAGGGGCACAAAGAAAGTGAATGAAACGCGGAGAAAAGTTCTAGCACAGATGTTGTTCTCGGATGAGGCATTCATACGGGATTTCATCACAAATGTCCGCAATGACCATCGATGGACACCCAACAACCCGCATGCAATTGTAGAGACGAAGCATCATCAGCGTTTCCAATTCTATGTGTTGGCTGGTATTATTGATGACGACGTTGTGAAACAACACTTCTTACCACAGCGATTGAACGCAAGCAATATCGTATCTCCAGTTTCTGACCTAGGGCCTACCTATTCTACTTAAAGACGTGCCACTGAGTACACGACAGTGTATGTGGTTTATGCATGATGGCGTCCCTTCCCATTCATGTCCCACTATTCGTGCATATCTGACCGAAACATTTCCATGCAGGTAGATAAGATAGATCGTGGAAGAAAAGGAGTATGGACGCTACGTTCACCATATCAGAATACTCTAGACATTTTCCTGTGGAGTTACGTGAATAGTCTCGTGTATACACGGCCCGTGCATGGCACTGAAGATCTTCACTAGCGTGTATGAGCTGCATTTGCCACACTATGACAAACTCCAGCGTTATTGCCAAAAGTCAGAGAATCTTTACGCCATCATATAACAGTCTGTCTCGAAGAACAAGCAGGACATATTGAACCCTTCTTTAAGACAGCATTATGTTGACCACAGTAAGTACAATACCTCTTGTTTTTACAGTAAACTGGGCCTCATCTTCCGTACGTGTTTTGTACGATTTGCACGCATCATCACTAAGAGTGTTTAACAGTTTCTTTGAAGCGCCGCCACCGTTTCGCAGTACGTGCGCATAATTGGATTCTTCGCATGAGGTTTCCTTTTATATCTTTTGACCCGACATTCCTATTTCTCTCCGTTATAAAGATACTTTATTCCTACATTCCGCCTCCCATAATTGTCCCTACAGCATAGCCATTGTTGGCTTTGTTCATTAACCTGTGTTGTTGTATGTTACAAGTAACATCCCCTCCTACAATTTTTCAGTGTAAATTGTTCACTTTTCTTAATGTTTCATTCACTTGCTTTGTGCCCCCCTCTAGCGCCGCCACTGTTTCGCCATCACTTATGCATAATTGTATTCTTCGGATGGCGTTTCCTTTGATATCTTTTGACCCTCATTCGTATTTCTCTCCGTTCTTGCAAGATTTCAAATTGCCGCCTCGGAAGGTGACATTTCAGACGCCTCTAGCGCCCAAACGAAGCCGCATTCACCCTATGTTCATATGACATTTGTTGCTTGTTTTTACCTGTAGATTCATCTTCCGAATTTTCCGTCATTGATGCACGACCACCCTGTATATATATATATATATATATATATATATATATATATATATATATATATATATATATAGATAGATAGATAGAGAGAGAGAGAGAGAGAGACGGCTGTTAAAAATTAGAAGAGCACCACTGATGTTTTCGATGCTAAAAAAGATGTTAAATTCCAAATGAATCAAGAAACCTAACTCGTTTTAAAGCTACAGAGAAATTCGTCGTATAAAAGCTTCAATGTAATGCGAAAAATGAAGATGTAATGGGTATTTCTGAAACGGCATTATTGTTTTTTTCTAGATTATAGATCATTAATCTTTTGGCATGGAAGTAAAATTACTGACTTTGAACTCTGAATATATTTGATATAAAGTGGCTGAAAAGTTCAAGTTTGACCAACTAATCTTAAAAGTTGGAAAAGTATATGTGTATGAAATAAGATGCTTTGGAAACACATTAGCGTTATCATCTATTTTTGTCAATGAGAAAGAGGAAAATAAAGAAGGAAAATGAAAAGAAAATTTTTGGTTATGCGTCCCTCGATTATTCTCTATAGGATAAAGAACGGAATATTCATGATAGTTATGGTTATGAAAGAATTAGTAGATTCATAATTTGGGAGGGAACGGAATAACCCCAAGAAACCTCTGAACACTATGTATCCACCAACAGCTTACATAACCTGGGGTTGAATAATCGATATTTCGCACGAGAGATGAGAGCTAAACTAGTTTTTTTTTATTTATATATACTGTATTATTTTTAAAGAAACACTTATTCAACTCTTTCTTAACTAACATTTATGAATTTCTGCCGGACTTGACAGTGACACAAACACAGAAACACTGAGGATAGTTGGAAATACCGTGACCCACTGGTAAGCCGCTGTGCTGTAGTAGTGGAGCGGTGTAAGACTTTAGGTTGATGTTCAAATGAGGTGAAACTGATTTAAGTTATTTAGGCCACTTTGGCTTAGGTCGGGCGGAAGACGAAGGGACGAATTGATGGAATGGTGGGAGTGTAGAAAACGGTAGAACCGTAAGAATGCTCATGCCCACGATGTTTCTACACCACAAAGTTTACATAGCATGAGCGAGGATGAAACCAATAACCCATAGAACCAAAGTTCTACCATTGAAAGCTACCATTGAGTTACTACGGCCTACATAGAATTTTGAGTTTATTTATGGCTCTACTATTCCTTTTTCACTAGTATAAGAATACTTAACCGGACTAGGATTCGAACCTGTGTCCTTGTGGTAGTCTTTTAGAAAGGAAATTCTGTAACGATTGCCTGTTTCTACAACCAAAGACATATGGTTGTAAAGTTTTGTCCTTTTAAAACACTACTAGATTGAGTCACGCTAAGTGAACTATACTATTATACAATGTCCATTCAATAAGTAAGCGGAAATGTTGTATAAAGAAGATTTTAGGTAAACCAAAAAATCGATCAAAAGACTACAATCCTAGCCAATAATTAGTTTTTGTATCAGGGACCACAAAAGTTTTGAACAGTCCCTAAATCGCGTTTACATATTTTCTACGAAATAAGGACATGATACTGAGTTAAGTGATAGTTTGGGGTTGGCTACATTATATATAGTTCTCCATATAAGACCTGCCAGAAAATTTTTGATTGAAATATGTTGGATCTTTTCGGTCAACTGGATCAGGGACCACAACATTTTTGAACGGCCCCTAAATCAAGTTTTTATATTTTCTACGGAATAAGTACCAAGGGTGGATAACTTAACGAAATGTGCAATATTTACAATTTGTTATCTTTTACGGTTGCTATGTTGTAACCCATTTCTGCACCTAGTTAATAACGTTATTAGTCAGTGTAACTTTTAAAATGGTACGCTCTGAATTACGTTACAATGAGTAACGATACTCAATGGAACATTCTGCACTTTGGTACTGTAGTTACAGTTACCAAGGGATTAGCGTTACTCGAAATACCCACCTATGTCGTACCTGCGTACCACCCTATGTCGTAAGTACATCATACTAAGTTAACTGATAGTTTGGGTTTGGCTACACTACCTAGGTATATGTAGTTCTCCAGATATGAGACATACAAGAAAATTTTTGAATGAAATATATTGCATCTTTTCATCGAAAAATACAAAAGTTCGACAAAGTTTGTGGTTCTTTGTTATTTTTTGATGGTGTCCTAGAACTCTTATCAGATGGGCCTGACAAACGGGATGCTGGGAATCCGTGAAATAAGATGGCGGCACTCTTGCAGGTTTGCACCAACGTGGATCAGCGGAGTGTCATTAGATTTCTGTTCGTTCAAGGGTTAAAACAAATCAAATTTACTGTCGGACGGCAGTGCAATATGGTGGAAGTTATTTGAGTCGTACAGAAGTGTACCGGTACGAGTGGAGAGATCAGTTCAAACGGTCTGTAACAAGTGTTGAAGATTCGCCACGCCCACGATGTAGTCACGGAGAATAATATTAGGAGAGTTGAGTTGATACGGGAAAACAGGCGTATTACACTTGTGTCTGATGTGGATCTGTTGGCTGTTTGTGGTTGTACTAATCATCAAGCAAAATTAATCTTCACAATGTAAGCTGCTTTCCACACACCGTCTCTCCTCCAAGAGAGCTGATAATAGCACTACACAAGCAATCCGAGCATTATTCCGTGCCCCAATGTTTTAATAAGTTTCCCCTTTTCCCAAATTTGAGCACAAAATAAGACTATAAATGGTTATATTCATCAGTGAAAGTGTTGTTATTTCTATTTTATTACTTTTCTAGATCAGCAGTATCATTTCAAATTTTGTTCGGGGGGGGGGGCAAGGGCGCCCATGTTGTGGTTTCTAAGGGGGGCAAGTATAAGCGACGTTTCAAAAATAGTTTCAAATTTTGCTGTAACTAATGTAAAAATTCTATTGGATTTTCGATATTCTGAAGTACAATTTCCTCTAGGGGGCGAGCGTCCCACCTTGCCTCCTCTGATAGGCGCCCTTGGGTGGTGATGTCCACTGACACCAAGAGGTTTGCATTTTTAGTATACAATTGATTAAAAATCATGGGCATGTCAAACTCAGGGGGCTATTGCACATCGCAATCCCTAAATAGCTCTCATTTCACCAGATAACTGTGTAGATATCTGACAGTGATTAAGAAGAAACACGAACAGAGTGTTAACTCTTTAACTTCATCGTGGTTAAAAGGATTTTAAATCATTAATGATTTACTGAAGTATTTGATTACTAGACTATATTAATGAATTATCTTTGGTTAAAAGGGAGTTACGTGACCCCGTATTTTCCACTTTTTGGGGGGTTTGAAATGTGGATTTCGATGAACTGTGTACAATGGCAGTACAGTGACAGCACTTTCGATTTCTGAAACCGAGTGTTTCAGGTGAAATTACTGGCCAAAAATAAAAAATGGGACCATTTGGACAATGCGGACCTGTGACCGACTGGGACAAAATGGGTGTCATTCGATTCGTGTCCACACGTACATGAATAATTGATATGCTATTTTACCGAAAATCCAATTTTAGTCCGGAAAAATTAACGAAAATACAAGATCAAAAAATCCAGATTTTAGTTAATTTTCGGGGTCAAAATAGAATTTTCGGGAAATGGCATAGGATATCAATTATTCATGTACGTTAAATACGAATGGCATTACAACCATTTCGTCCCAGTCGGTCACTGGTCCGCATTGCCAAATGTTCCCACTTTTTATTTTTGACCCCTAATTTGACCCTGAAACGGTCGGTTCTAGAAATCAAAAGTGGTGCCATTGTACACAGCTCATTGAAGTCTACATTTTCAACCCAAAAACTTGCAAAATAGGGGACTACGTTAACTCCATTTAACCTTTTCTCTTTCAATATATTAATGATATTAGCAGTGGCGTATTTAGGATTTCGTTTCGGGGGGCTATGCACAACACGCGAATAAGCACTTATGTTTTTCCTTTTGAGTGCAGACAAATTTTAATAAAGTATTTCGGGGGTGGCTATCGGTCTCAAGCCACCCCCGAAATACGCCGCTGGACATTAGTGTTTCTCCTTCCTTGATCATGCAGCATGTATGATCAAATGTCATGTACTGTAATTCCCGTGCAAAAGACATGAAGATTGAAAAGATTCACCAGCATAAAACAGAGTAGATGTCAGGGCGGTACTAAAAGGTAAATGCATGCGTAAAAGTGGTTCAAGAGAACTTATACCACCAAATTTGCAGCCAGTATAGAGTAAAATAATTGAAAGAGGCCCTAGAAATGAGCAAATTACTTGAATTGGCGAAAATGTTGGGTATAGAGCAGTGAGTACGAGATTAGTCAAAAATGAACGAAAACAAGTATCATATAACAACGTACTAGTTTGTTAAGGTTGTGTTGTAACGTTATGATCTTCCATAAATGTGAGTGTACAAGTAAATAAGTAAATATGTTAACGTAATAATGCCCAGTAAACGAAATTTGTGACAAAGTCTTGTCATTTTCATATTCTGATTAGTTAGCACCAACGTAGTTTGTATATTAGCTATAATTTTGGGAAAGTCTGTACTCATAACTGATTATTTCTAGAGATTTTCTGAAAGCAGTAAATATCTTTCAATTATTTTTTAAAAATATTAATACGAACAAAATAAAATGTGACCCGCTACTAATCCTTCTACACGGAACTCATATTCCACACGACATACTTACCTTAAGTATTTTAGCTGTATCATTCTTGCTAGGTGTCAAGTTCTAACAATAGAAGTGACTTTGGGTAGTACATATTTCAATAGTTAATTTCAAATCGTAGTGAATAATTTCCTTTCGGAGTCCCGGACTTCTGGTCGTCCTGTATAGACAATATGCCCATCAATCGATTGATTACAACGAAATAAGTTGATTGAAGACAATTTTGACTATTTCCATAGATTCAATTTCTGTTTCGAGTCACAATTTACTTTCTACAGCCTTTGTATACCCAACATGCACATCAATCAGGGTGACAAAAGAAATCTATTGATACTAACCTTGACCACATCCGGTTTAGAGTCACAATTTACATTCCAGTACCTCAGCATTTCTAATAATCCTATACAGATAAGTCGAGTATCGCTCGATTCGGAAAGATTCATTATGGTTCAATGGTAGAGCGCCCACTTCTGGCAGGTTGGGTTGCATGTTCGACATCAGCTCCTCCGAAGTTGACTTTGTAGTAGACAAACAATGTGTGCATAAGCTTTCTCTTGGTTTCCCCATTACTTCTACCTTCATCACCCCACAGTTATCTTTTATCACCTTTTTCACCTTGGTGCATAATTGTGGGACTTTAAGCTTTAAAAAATCGGTTAAAGATGACGAAATGTATATACAATGATCAGTGGCGGATTTAGCCCGGGGCCGGGGGTACCTTGGTCCCCCAGTTTTTAGGGTGACCAAAATAATTGAAGCTATTATTTATATGTTTTGAAAGTTTATAGTAAACTCATGAGATACCTATCATAGTCTGGGTGCTAGCTGGCCTCCCTAGTTTTTACGTCCTAGATCCGCCACTGACCATAATACAATTTTTGGTCAGGTTTGGGTTATAGTTTCTTTTGGAGTGGTCTGGAATGTCTACTTTCTCTAGTCATGCAACAGATACCTTATTGGATTTAACGCAAGATCAATATTCGATGCAAGTGACGAAACGTTGCAGATAAAAATTACGCGATATATACCTGGATAATAAGCTTTCAAACAAGGAAATTGACTTTTGTTTTTTTAAATTTTGAACTGGAATTGTTACGTGTATATTACTTCTTCATATCTGCACTATTTTTCGTGAACTGAATTGACAAAATTTGTTTTCGGCTTAGAGCTGAGTGTTAAAAGTGTTTAAAAAAGATAGTTAAATAATAAAACAAATGCCAATAAAGACTTACGTATTTTTACTTATCTTTTGAATGTTATTGGGACAAGACTAACAACGTATATAGCTAAAGATGAAATTAAGAATAAAATGGGATGATGATGAGTTTAAACAATGAATTTCATGATAAAATCCCAAGATTAACTGTCTTGTTTCTGTACAATTTACATCCAGTTCCAAGTCACTATTTCTTGCGATATTAGTAATATAGCATCGATAGAAACATAATCTCCGAATATTAGAGTATGCATTATTAGCTGAGATGAATATTAACGAATCGATTCGTTTCAGCATTCTGAATGGACTGATTTATATAGTATCTGTATAGAGCACTAGAAATATTGAAACCTCAGAAACTACACGGAGAAAAATGCATAATCCAGTCGGCATGTAAATGCTGTTTTTACCAGGTTACGCGCGTCAACACATTAAGTAATATTGTTTCATCCGTAGTACGATCTACACCACCGTCCAGCGAAAATTTTGTACTGTGGGACCACCATTTCAAATCTAGAATTAACGCCATTCCCATTCCGATGGTGGTAACTTAGGTATATAATGTTGTTACCTCCTTCCTACGACTGTCCCCTCTTAGTTCTTTCTAAATCTGTGACTCCCTACCTTACGAGAGTAATAAGATGTCATGTCATTCTGTGAGAAGGAAAGAGAGGAAAGATGTTTTTTAACACGAAACCCAGACGCTGAACTCCAGATTTGGCATGGTATTCCCACCTGCTGTACTTTTATATATGAAATTACCTTACTTAAAGAGCGCACCCTCGTAAATACGATGTATCCACACGGAAATCCTAGTCCTTTTTTATCAGTGTATATTAAAGCTCCGTATCGGAAGTGGCTGATCAATTGATTGAAATTAATAAATTTATTTGGTCCGTACCTGGCGATTATGCAACCACACACAAAGGGCATAAAGGTATCTGCCATTTTCTAGTTGTTCCAGATATCGACTTAATACAAACTAATTATTGTTACCCGGTAGAAATAATATCAATTCATATCCACTTAGACCAACTTTCATTTGGCAGATTATCCAGGACTCCCTAAGTTCCTTTGGGGAATCCTTGCGCGTGCATGGTAGGATTGTGAAACATGCACAAATCAATACAGCAGGTATGACTTCTTCAGATAATTTTTACCCGCCCTCTTTACGTTGGATACCGTAGTTTCCGACCTACTGGCTTCTGAAAGTCATTTTCCCACGCTTTCGGCACCTTGTAGATCCGAAACTATGTCCAACCGATAGCCGAAAGTTCAAGATTACTTCTTTTTGTCTCAGTGTCAGAAGTCACCTCCCAAGAGTTGTAACACTTATTTTGCAACACCCTATATGTACACTATGTGATCAAAAGTATCCGGACACCCTCTAAAACATACGATTTTCATATTAGGTACATTGTGTTGTCATCTGCTGCCAGGTACTCATTATCAGCGACCTCAGTAGTCATTAGACATCGTGAGAAAGCAGAATGGGGCGCTCCGTGGAACACACGGACTTCGAACGTGGCCAGGTGCTTGGGTGTCACTTGTGTCAGAAGTCTGTACTCGAGATCCCTAGGTCCACTGTGTCTGATGTGATAGTGAAGTGGAAACGTGAAGTGACACGTACAGCACAAAAGCGTACAGGCCAGCCTTGTCTGTTGACTCACAGAGACCGCCGACAGTTGAATAGAGTCGTAAAGTGTAATAGGCACACATCTATTCAGACCATCACACAGGAATTCCAAGCTGCATCAGGATCCTCTCCAAGTACTATGAAAGTTAGGTGAGGTGAGAAAACCTGGATTTCATGGTCGAGCTGCTGCTCATAAGCCACACATCACGCAGGTAAATGCCAAACGATGCCTCGCTTGGTGTAAGGAGCGTAAACATTGGACGATTGAACAGCGGAAAAACGTTGTGTGGAGTGACGAATCACGTTACACAATATGGCGATCCGATGGCAGGGTGTGGGTATGGCGAATGCGCGGTGAACGTCACCTGTCAGCATGCATACTGCCAACAGTAAAATTCGGAGGTGTTGGTGTTATGGTGTTGTCGTGTTTTTCTTGGAGGGGGGCTTGCACCCCTTGTTGTTTTGCGTGGCACTCTCACAGCGCAGGCCTACATTTGTTGTTTCAAGCACATTCTTGCTTCCCACAGTTGAAGAGAAAATCGCGGATGGCGATTGCATCTTTCAACACGATCAAGTACCTGTTCATACTGCACGGCCTGTGGCGGAGTGGTTACACGACCATAACATCCCTGTAATGGACTGGCCTGCACAGAGTCCTGAATTGAATCATATAGAATACCTTTGGGATGTTTTAGAATGCCGACGTTGTGCCAGGCCTCGCCGACCTACATCGATACCTCTCCTTAGTTTAGCACTCTGTGAAGAATGGGCTGCCATTTCCCAAGAAACCTTCCAGCACCTGATTCAAAGTATGAATGCGAGAGTGGAAGCTGTTATTAAGGCTAAGTGTAAGCCAACACCATATTGAATTCCAGCAGTACCGATGGAGGACGCGCCACCCGAACTTGTAAGTCATTTTCAGCCAGGTGTCCGGATACTTTTGATCACATAGTATATATATATATATATATATATATATATATATATATATATATATATATATATATATATATATATATATATACTCATATATACTTGGCTAATAATGTGGAGTTTTTAGGAATATGACCATAAAAGAAAAAAGAGGTGTGTGTATTTACATAATTACAGTTAAATCTAATTTACATCAACAAGTATTTTGAAGTTAGAAAAGGAAAATTAAAATAGATACAGTATCAAATACTTTCCATAAATTTTACACTTCCATTGAAAAGGACGGTCATTCTGCTAGTACTTCATGCAATGCGAACTGTTTCAGTATATGTTACCACAAGAATATTCTGTGTTGTCACTGGACCATTTCCAGAATAAATAAATAAATATTAGCCATACATTTTTCAGTGTTCTGCACAGACACATGACATTTATCCACATTAGTATCTGGATTATGTCCACTATAATGATAGTAATAGTAATAGTAGTTTGGCTTTATGTTGTAATAGTTTTATATCTTGCTAACAAAGAAAAAAAGACATGTTTCTTGGAACAATTTTTACTTCAGCATCATCAGAGAAACATTCTATTTATCTGCGTCTCATGCTACTCTCACTCTTTCGTATTTATTTTTCTTCCTCTCTTTTATGTTTAAATTGAATGCTGGCGCCCTCATGCAATGCTTTCAATCACAAGAAATAGGCAAAGCAAATTAGCATCTCCATTTTCGCCTCTGCTTTATGTTGGCAATAAAAGTCGACTAGTTTCTTTTCTCATCTCTATTCCAAGCTTATGTTTTTTTTCTTAAAAGAAAAATAAAAGAGAACACATCTTAAAACTTTTATTTATAACTGTTTCGTACAAGAAATAATAAAAACCAGGAAAATAACATAAAGGAAATAGAAGAATATACTAATACGTCTCAGGCATCTGTTTGTTTGTGGCTTGCAACGAATACACTGAAAGAGGAAAAGATCAAATGAAAAGTATGAAAAATGGAGGAAAATATCCATGAAAAGAAATCTTCTTTCCATCATCTTCAAAGAAACCAGGTTACTTCTTTATTACTAGAGGATTAGATTCGTATGTTATTTCCTTATGCCGTTTATATAGGATATATGTACAAACTTTTCTCTCAGTAAGTGTTATTAATAGGAAGTATTTCCGTTTATTATTAATTGCATACCTTGGTTCAAAAATAGATGACCGAATGGATAAGTTAACCATAACGTTCGAAGTCGTGAGTTACATATGGAATTTACACTTGTTACGTTTTGTGTTAGCTGACTAATTACGTGGGTCGTTCAATATGTAAGTTGCCCTAAAGTGTAACATATTTACTCTGTAAACTATACATAGGCTTACATTTGTAGGCAGGTCCTTCTTCACTTTTTCATATAGCCTAATCCCCATTGAGATTCAGGCATTTGCCTCACCGTTGCACTAATTTGTCCAAACCCTTTGGGAAAAAAATCAGGCAGGGCTCTGGCTATATAGCTCTCTCTCCTCACATTTCACTTTACTTTTTCATTACCAATTGACAAGAATTCAGGCCGCTTATGTTGAACTTGAATTCTTCTTCAGAGAAACGCAATTTAACGCATGCGACTTGTTTGGTCTCTTCTTCTTCTTCTTCTTGATGATAACGCCTACTCCTACTCAGTACGCAAACAAAACACAAAATTGAAGAATTAAGAGTGGAGATGAATGGCTGCCCAACTCACCATACAGCCTTAATTTAGCGCCGAGTTACATCCATCGTTTTCCAGTGTTAAAGTCTGCATTGCAAGGTGAACATTTCGAAACAGATGAAAGAAGTGAAGCAGAATGTAAGTAGAGTGCTGAATAGCCACAGGCTTGATTTCTTTTTCAAAAGGTTTGTAGAAATTGGTGCAAAGTTAGGACAAAAGCCTAAACCTCAATGGGGATTATGTGGACAGCTGAGGAAGGACTCACTTACACATGTGTGTATAATTTCCAAATGAATCTTTGAAAAAAATATATATTTTTTACAGCTTAGGAAAATTTATATTATTGAATGAACCACGTATAATGATTGAAATAATTGCACTTTTGTGTTTAAATTTCTGAAAGAAAGTGATTTAAAGAGCAAACAGATCATGAAAATAAAGTGAAACATATATTAGTCTATGTTTTGTTTACCTACCAGACGTTTTATTTGGGACCAGAAACGTACTTGTTGGAATCCTACATTAAGATTGGCAGCGTAAGTGACGAAATAACTTAATTTATTCGTAATTCAACCCATATTGGATTTCTTTTAAAAGGAATATATATGTTACGTCTTTTGTATATAGGCCTACAACCAATTACTAAAGCAGCTACTGATATTTTGGACAAAATGCTGATAGAAGAAAAGGAAAGGGAATGAAGTAAGTAATGGAAAATGATGATAGTGAAAAAATTCTCTCAAGATCATTCTCCTTATTAGTGATGCTCACAGCCATCCATCCGACTTGGTTGTTTGTTGTAATTTTGTGTCTGTTTTCAGCATAGAGGCTATTTGAGACATAGACCTATAGTTTAAGGTGGAACACGAACCATCGTAATGCGTACAATGCTCTCCCGCTGGGAATGGAACCTTGGGACACGTGAAACATAGACGTGAGCCAGCGCGAAAGGTGCGCGAACGTATTCATATCCTCTGTTTCGTACGAATCCATAATCAAAATATCATTATTGAGATACACACTTTAATGTTCCATTAATTATTCTCTGATGTGACGAAAGGATTTTCTGATTTTTTTTATATATATAATGTTAAGGAAAAGGTGCCGATTAAACGTTATTTGAAAGATAATTAAAAAATTATAATCACGATTAGGCGAGCATTCAACAATAAAAGCGCTTTCAGCAGTTTCATATATTTTCGCTCTGCGTATCATAATTGAACAAATTTGCTTAACTGGATTTTCCTCACTTGCTACGTCAAGTTATTTTAAAAAAATAAAAGAATCAAAGATAACCTTCGTGAAGACAATGTCGACCACATGAACACTAATTGTCATACATGCACTAAGATCTTTTGAACTCCTGCTAAGAGCATCAATTCTCTTTTATATGCGGCATTGTCGGCACTAATTCAGAACTCTGTTTGGGCTTTGTTTTCAAATTAGTGCTGCGTTAGTAAAAGTGAGTGGGGCAATCTTTTCGTAAAGACAGCCCTACTTATTCTTAAATAATATACCACTAATTTTGTAAACTAAGCCGAAAATTGGTGCTAAGGTTACTACACACAATGAAAGTTAGTGCTGTGTATCTAATCATGAAAATGAGTTAGTGTTTACTTTTTTTTTAATGATGCCGCTATTAGAGACTTTGACTTTCCGCTATGAGTACTAATATTTTGTCTATGCAGTATCGTTAGCAATAACTCGGAACTCATTAAATTTTTGGCACAGTTTCCAAGATTAGTAGTCCATTGTTGAAAGTCAGTAGAGCTGTCTTCACGTACCGTAGAGCAACACTGCCATAGAACAAAAATAGCAAGGCAGGGGCGGATCCAGGGGGAGGCGATCGGGACAATCGTCCCCCCCCCAGAAGAGAAAACTTTCCAATTTTATATATATAAATAAAAGCCATCCCAGAGTTTAGAACTCTTAAAAGTAGCTCTAAGTAGCAGTATTACAACCTCCCCCCCCCCAGAAGTCCATAATGGATCCGTCCCTGTAGCAAGGTATAGCGAGTATTTGCTTTTTAATATGGATTCAGCGAGTAGCTATTGCAACCAGTAGCTATAGAGGCACTACTTCAAGTTATGACTATTGAATTAGGTTCACACTGTGAAACGAATTTCACTTGTTTATTTATTAGTTTAAAAGTTACATGGGTGCGTAAAATAAAGTGGTCCCCCTCTTGTATATCTAGGTATAAAGGTTACAAAAAAAGCGAACATAAGTGGAGATAAAAAAAAATCCACTGTTGAATAACATTGTTTTCTGTTCATTTCCATTAAATCCTATGTGACAGTTGATTATCTTCTGCCAGTCACTTACTAAAGTGATCTTTCTATTCTAAAAGGAAGTGAACTTTCTATTCTATATCTTTTCTTCACACACACACACACACATGCACACACACACACAGAGAGAGAGAGAGAGAGAGAAAGAAAGAGAAAGAAAAATAGATCAGACCTTGTTTTTGTTGGAAAGTGAAAATTTTCTTACTCAAAAAGAGAACTTTTCTCTTAAACGAGATAAATTGTAACAGTTTCTAAAACTTTCATATTGTGTTAGTTCTAAAACTATACCTTCAAACAAACTTTGCTTTCTCCACATAATGTCTTTATAAACTACTATAAAACAAGTATTATTTTTATTTTTCATTACAACCTTCGGCCAACTGTAGAAATATAGTACAGGTTAAAACAGTGTTGAATTAAAAGCTCCGATTGTTTACATTTATTATAATTAATTTACCTTATTATTATTATTGCAAATTAACACATATCTCCGTGTTTTCAAAAATTATGTACGTCCTATTACCTTGATACATCCTTGTAACTTTCAAATTAATGGTCAAAAATCATTGAAACTTTGTACCGTGAAAATATAAGCAACGGGTATTGTTTGGCATAGCCTGTGATACCACAAGGATAACAGAGTTGCCAACGTGACATAAAGTTTTATATATATATATATATATATATATAAAACACTTAGCAAAACTTCCAATATTACTTTTATTATTTAGGGTGCAAACTAAACACGCTACAGTATTACGAAAATACAAAACCTGATGACTCTACACTAGTAATAATGCAAATCAGAGAGACGGCGCAATGTACGTGCAAACTACTTTCGTGTCTAATATTATGATCATAATATGACGG
Source organism: Thermobia domestica (assembly GCF_964235325.1). Lineage (NCBI taxonomy): Eukaryota > Metazoa > Arthropoda > Insecta > Zygentoma > Lepismatidae > Thermobia > Thermobia domestica. Next base: position 125,051,438 of record NC_137461.1, read on the forward strand.
ATTTCGAATGAATACTAGCAAAGTTACAAGGAATTGAAAATGGTACTTCTTTCTAGATCTTTTTTTTAACAGCTTTAGAGAAGTACGCCATTCAGTTGCATAGAAATTTTTCAATATATGAAGATCACAATGCTGTTTAATAAAATTTGAATCTCAAATTGTTCTAAAGGTATAGTAAAAAGTGTTATAGTTTGCAACACTGCTTGCAATTATGAAATCTGAGAGCTTATTGTAATTACACCAGCCAATAAGTATTGTTGTAATGATATAGAAACATTCAAATTTTATCATTTTTTTCGTATCTCCTGAATGATTTGAGGTATATTTCTGTGAACAAGAGTATGATCTGTAAGGCTATTGGAAATCATATAAGTGATTCAGTGTCATGTTTATCTATACACGTTTTCGAAATAAAATCCTTTGAAAAATAAAACAAATTTTCAATTCTTAGTAACTTGTTTCTAGTTGTTCAAAATACGTAATAAAGTTGACTGTTGTAATTAAGTTAGCTTAAAACACTTTGGATGTGTATTATCTTGCCATTCTCACTTGTGCTCTTACTAATGTAAAACCCTTTAAAATTTGGCTGTTTTTATGTTTGTGGTAAAGTAGCGTATGGGATTGCAACACTGCATGACAAGTGCTCTACTTTATGTTTTGTTTTAGATGTTGATTTGAAATATGTGATAATGTGACCTGGTGCTATTTGAGAAAAAGAACAATTTTACGTTGGGTTGGAAACACTCTTAACCTTGGGTTACACGCTACATAATGTCCTCTACCAGATATTTTCTCGATACAGACTCTCAGTGTTTTTGTCCATTAGTTTAAAAGTTCAAGTGTTTTAAAACTGATGCCCACGAACTGCAGAGCACTCTATTAAAAGTCAAAATCAAACTAAAAATAAGAAGGCAGATCGGAAAGTTACGCACAATACCCCTCTTCCAGACATTGCAGCTGGAATGGTTAAACTGCAGAACGAGAAAGTTGAAGCTTGCGCTACAGGGGATATTTCGTTCTCCTGCGCAGCTCTAGCGAGAGAAGCCTGAACTACGAAACAAATATTTTACTGTCATCCACGTGTGAAGAGCGTCAAGGTGTTAGTTTTTTTGTACACCGAGTAAAATTCACAACGACATGAGTGGCATGTATGGGGACGATTGTATGGACCGTACTAACATCTTCAGGTGGTGTACATTTTTTGAAGAGGGTCGTGAGAACCTTAGTTGTGCGCCACGCTCCGGGCGGCCGGTAACAGCTTTAACACCGCAGAATATCCGCGCCATCGAAGCAGTGATTTTGAACGACCTGGCACCGTCGGGCTTTCATCTCTTTGGTCTCATGATGCAACTCCTGGCCGGCCAACACTTTGCGACAGATGCGGAAGTGAAATCAGCAGTCCGCAGATGGCTATACTCCAACCAAACGGACTTCCTCGAACAGGGCATCTTGACACTGGTACCATGCTGGAAGAAATGTGTTTAGAAACTGGGTGACTATGTAGAAAAGTAGGTCAAAGATGTAAGTTCGACTGTGTTTTGTTTGGTTTTGGTACATCTTAAACGTTTTTGGAAAAAGAATATTGTACGTTACTTTATGATCTGCCCTCGTATATATAATTGTATATAGCAACTTTCGGGTACATAGTACTTCGTGCTATCTGGAAAAACGACTTGCACTATGTGGCAATATTCCAGATAAAGGACCCTAGAATAGCTCTATTAATCCATCAAATAGTTGCATCGATCCTTTCCAAATGACAGTTGAACTTAATAGACTTTAACACTAGCACTATTTTGACCTGTCTGGAGAATAGTGCTCAGTTTGGCCGTGGACGCCATTTTTGGAATATCCGATTTATGAAGCTGAAGAAAATGAGCTAAATAAACTTCAATAGTTCGAGAACTATGGAACCTATCCTAACCGGATCAAGGAATTACAAGAAACTAGTATACGCAATACCTAAATATCTATGTTTCAGAATCCTCCGGTAAAGGCGCAGAGAATTGTGTAGAGAATGTTGAGGTACTAGGAGATACTTTTAACTACTAATTAAGTAGAAACGACAATATTCATTTAGATGTAATTTCGTTTCTCCGTTAATAATTGAAGCGCTTGGAGGATAAAGGTGTTATGTTACATTTTTTGAAACGTTTCATTCTGGTACTTCATTCAAGTGTTATATGTTAATCATGCTATGTAACACATTATTTGATTAGTCCTCGTCCAAGTACAGATATTTAGAAACCGATGAAGGCGGTACGTTAACGGAAAAAGGTGTGTAAGTTAATTTTCCCGTAATATTCAATTTGTTACATAAGACCTGTTATGCCCCAGATCAGGCCATAACTGTTTCCTTGTATTTATTAGTTATAATTTATTATTGTTTATACGCAGATGTAGTTGATTATTTTAGGATCATATCAAGCAATTCCATGACGTATATTTAATTTTGTCTAAAGCTGAAGCTTTAGGTTTAATTCTTTAATAGGTAAACGATATTCTATACCTGCACCGGTTAATTATGAAGTATTATTTCTAAACCCTAAATGACAAAAATACTTCTTAAAATCAGAAGAAGAAAAAGAAAATTTATATTTTGAACTTAGAGAATAAATAAATAAAAAAAAAAGAGATCCGATATAGTGTTGAAGACTTGAAATACCTTGAAATAATCTTAATTTCATTAAATAATATTAGTTAAAAGAAAGTTTTGGATCTAAACGTATGATTTAAGGATTAAATGCAATTTGTGGCAATCTGAGAAAATGATTGCAGCTTATTAGAATATATTAGCAGTGCATGTTTTGGTAAATCTGTGTAAAATACTAAAGTTACAAGCAAATAATAGCCGTTTCGATACAAAGCTTCTTCTGGGGCTTAGGCCCTTTTTCCACGTCGTAATGCTGTATTATAAACTATGATTTAAGGTTTAAATTATCAACAAAATTCTCGTATTCTATAAATATTAGTTTGTTAGAAATTAACTTAATTGGCATGATAGTAAACTTCTACAGAAAATATATTTTATGTGTACTAGCCATAGTTACAAAGATTCATGATAGCTTATCGGCATAATATGATGAATAAACGTCTGTATTAATAACCTTAACAGTACCACATTCTATACAAGCTATTTAATTTGAGTACGTTACAAGCAAACTTTCATGTCGTAGTTATGGTGTCAGGCGTCGGTTACCAGTATAAACAAATAAGAATTTGAAAATCATAGGCAAGGTTCTATTTTATTGTTCAATATGTTAATCATGATAATATGTATGTTTATGATAAATACATGAAGATACTAATAATTATGATTGATGAATTTCCATGGGAATTATATCTCCATCATGTATATAAGGCGTGAAAATCACGAAGAAAGGAATTTTTTGGGTCTAAATGTCCCGTTTTTCAACTTTTAGCCCCTCTGGACCACCCCTGTTTTAACGCAGAGATCTGAAAAAAAATCTGATAAATACTACTAGGTAGGCTGAATGTTTATGCATTATTTCAATCTTTTAAGTACAAAAGTAAGCCCGTCAAAAAAATATGTATACCGACAATGTACCATATTCCCGTATAGAGAGGGATTTTAAAAAAAATCCCTGAGACATCCCTAATTACCCTAGGGTCATGTTTCGCATATCATTCTCTTCAGAATAAAATTACCTTTCAGACGGTATGACTCACGTGTCTCTATCATGTATATAAGGCGGGAAAATCCCGAAGAAAGGGATTTGGGGCGTAAAAATATCCCTTTTTTCAACCCTTTGACCCTGTGGTTCCCCCTTGTTTTAACTCACAAATTTAATTAGAAAAATCTGGTAAATACTACTTGGTGGACTGAATGTTTGTGCAAAATTTCAATCTTCTACGTGCAAAAATAAGCGCGCCAAAAATATTGAACATAGGCTTAATAAATGAAAAAAATATATTTTAGACTTATGACGTCATCACCTCCTATGTCTGGACGCAGGAAGGTGTGAAACCATACGTAATGTCTTCTACAATGCTTCTGGACTTGAAAAACAAACAAAAAAAAAAACGGACGAAAAAGCTCATATAGGAGAGTTATAACGCAATGTACCATGAAAAACGCGTATGGTACAAATTGTACCATAAAATCACCAAAGGGTTAAGAATTCTGCTCCTAGAAGATCTGAGGAAGGATTGTGACCTCACTAAACAACTTAGGCTGAGTAACGTGACAATAAAACAGACATGGGTTCGAGTTACACTGAAAGCTATCAGTGTATTTAATTGCCCGAGATGTCTCTTGTTCGTGTTTCTGTCGGATTGGATTATCTAGAATTTAAAATGAAGATGTATTAAGAGACAATTACAAGGAAAACTTTCCGACTGGGGTGAACTTTACTAAAACAGGTGGTAGAATGTTCTTTTCCTTTGCGAGAGAGTCTTGTTTCCATACCATACCATATGATTTTGTAGTGGATATATTCTGTTCGTGGGTTTTCTCGCAGTTCTCCCGCTTCCACCCACATTCTAATACCGCCATTGTTTCATAACAATTCACATTCATTAATAACCCTCCCTCTTGGTCTACAGGCGAGCTCATGTGTCTTTGGTACACGGTGGTTCTGAGTTCGATTCCCGGTGGTGGAACATCAAAAAGGTGATTTCATCACGGTGGTCCTGATTCCACTTTAAACTATAAGTCTTCGGTGCTCATAGAGCCTCGGTGCTGTAAAAGAGCACAAAAAAAGTATCACCGGTTTTCCTTCAGTCTAAGAGCATAACAGAGAGACTATAAATAAGAAAATTCATTTTTATCTTTTTTATTATAAGGGGCCACGGTGGCTTAGTGGAGAGCGATCACCTCTGGTGTGTGGGGTCCGTGGTTCGATCCCACTGGCGCCATGTGAACTCTGGGTTTTCTCGGGGTTCTCCCATATCCTCTCACTTTCTTCAGTAAGCTATTTCATTCATTTCTTATCGTCACAGTCTCCTTTAGCCCCCATGGAATAACCATTGGACGTAAAACTGAAAGAATTAACTTAATTTCTTTTCTTATTCGAAATCCTTAAATGGCCACACTTAGCGTAGTCGCCGACGCTATTCTCTTTGGTGAGAGCTGTCCCGAGTTTGATTCCCGATAAGGGCACTCGATCGAAAAAAAGTGTAAAAATCTTTTTGAGACCAGCCACTTTGAGTAAGGTTTTTCTTGGGTTTTCCTTACTCACACTAGGCAAATACCAGGATGGTACCTAAAATGTAGATCCCAGGTCGCTACCTTCCTTCCCTTTCCTTGGATAGTTTGATCGCCGAGGGACGTCATCCCTCATATGTGACGAGCTAAATGACTATAGATGTCGAAAGCCCAGAAATCTAATTTCTGATCCTAATCGAAATGCTTAAGTAAATGATGTTTACACTTTGTTTACCTGAAATGTTGACTTTTTTTTTATTGGTTAGAAACATCTGTAAACGGTTTCATGTTGCTTTGTGGCAGAGTTGAATGGTAAGGAAAATCATATCAGCAAAATAATAATAATAATAATAATAATAATAATAATAAACAAATCTCTCTCTCTATAAAAATGAAAGTGACTCTCTTTGTGATTGAAGAGCCTGACTTACTAAAAATAATACAAAATTTGCCATTTTTATTTCACTTGTTTATTCATAAGTGAAAGGAGATAATGGAATGCAATTTACCATAATCGTTGATAATGTTATTCTACAACAAAGTATGAACCTCAAGAATTTTCAGTGTTGCCATCTATAGAAATTACAGTGTTGCCAGAATAACAACGCCTCTAAAATCTAAATTAAAGCAGCGACTAGAGGAACGATCTTAACTGCGTTTGGTTACGTATCATGTTCTTTTGGTTTCCTGTGAACTACTTTTTAAATAACATTATTAATTAGTTTTAGTAACTGTAGTTGAAACTGTTTTGTTTATTACAAACTAAATACAACTTTTATTCAAAATGTAGTTCACAGGAAACCAAAACAACATGATACGTAACCAAATGTAGTTGCGGTCGTTCCTCTAGTCGCTGCCTTAACTTAGATTTTAGGGACGTTGTTCTGGCAACACTATGGCAACATTGAACATTCTTCGGGTTCATATTTTCTGTTATAGAATAACATTATCTATGATTGTGATTAAGTTGCATTTCATTATCTCCTTTCACTTATGAATAAACAATCAAAAGAAAAATTGTAAATTTTGTATAAATTTTAGTAAGGCAGGCTCTTAATAACTCTTGAACCACTCGACCGATCTCGATCAAATTTTCAACATAGATGAGGATCGGGCCTAGAATGATTTCTATTATTTCACTTTGACAGTGCAACTTAGGGAAGGAGGGATGGGAGAGATAGATAACAATGATCAAAAATGACCGATATTAGTGTTGAATCCATAGTTTTTGGGGTCACTGAGATGAATAGTGACTCTTCCGATGTCGTTTAAAGGCGAATTCAGCAAGCAATAGTAATATTTAATTTTTATTTATATAGATTACTTTATTATTTTCTGATTTTCATTATATTTTCTTTGTTTCTATCGATGTATTTTTTTAACCTAACGAAGCGGATACTTGACACTAGTAAATTAAATAATTAATTAATTAATTAATTAATAAAAATAAACAAAATAGTAAAATAAAATTTTATCACATCAAAATATGAGAAGAAACTTGTCTAATGGGCTAATTCTTATAATCAACAATTAGTGAGTGCATCAGATAACGTTTGTTCCGTTAGTTTGTAGCGTTAAAAGTTGATTTTTTTTATAGCTGTGACTTCCCTCAGAAGCCTCCTCTGCATGGACTGTCTGTTAAAATACATTTATTACGCAACTACAAGTAATTCAAAGGAACTACTCTTCGTTAAACCACTAAAAGACACCGTAAAATAAAAATTTTAGAAAAGAAAAATATAATCCTTTCCTGGGGTTCTTTAATTGCGGTTTATACTCAGCAAACGCTTCTTTTACAACTACTTTATCAAATTAGAATTAGTACCGGCAAGAAAGGAAGGAAAAGAAAAGAATGGAAGAAGAAGAAGAAACATGATATAAAGTACTAACGACTACTGAGAGATAGACGTTAAGACACAATATGAAATATTCAATTCTAATTTCCGTGATTATTTCCCCAAGTAAAAAGAAAATGGAAGATGGTGAAAAGTAAAAAAAAAAAAAAAAAAGTAAAGTAGTAATAAGGAAAAAAAATCCGTAGCGCCTGACAACACTGCTGCGAGATCTCATTCTTCATTCTGTCCTCTTGTTAAGATGGGTTGACAGGAACATTCCAGCTAGTCCTTCCGAGTGATGTGCTCGTTCCAGCAATTTATCTTATTCCGAGAGGATTCGCTCCATCACCTAAGGTTTAATTAAATCTGAACGGTCTCGTAGAAAATAAACGCTACGAACACAAGAAAAGAAAAGGAAAGAACAGTAAGACAGAACTAGTGCTAAACGGGAGAAAGAAAGACAGACAGAAAGCAGTAGAAAAAAAACAAATAAATAAAAAAAATAGACAGAAGACAGTAAAGTGTCAAATGACACTTCCTTTTCGGCCATTCTAGTTTTTATAGCTTAGTATTACAGTATATTCTTGCGACTTCTCTATCTAATTTGCTTCTAATCAATGCAGAAGAATGTTGGCCTAATTAGATTAAGAATATCGTGTACGTTATTATTAGGAACATTTGTGTCACTGTAACGATTATACAAGGGTATTTTCAGAAGTTTCTGGCCTGCCACTAGAAATACAGTGCCATCTATGAAACAAATCAACAAACATCAGTTTGAACCAGGCTTGCCAACTCTACGATAATTTATCGTAAGGTATAAGAATTTAACGATTAATGCTATATACGATATTGTCTTTGCTATAATAGGGGAATATACGGTAATCTTATTGTTAGAACGCATACTTTTTGCAGTTTTTGAATATGCAAATAAATTGTAGATGTCCATTAAATAATTTATAAAACACACACACACACGGATGTTTTTAACAGTCATTCCCGCTAAAATAAATCAAATTACGATGTTGGAATTGGCAAATGGCAACCCTGCATCCATTCTTAGAATTCATCACGTTTACGAAAGGGTTATAATACTGTTGTTGTTCAAAGTAGTCTTGTAATAAGGATAAAAAAAGTGATGAGGACAATAACACCAATTGGGGAAAAAAATGAAATCTTTCAGTTTAACGTCTCATGATTTTGCCCTGTTAGGTTAAGGGGGACGATGCTTAAGACAAGTGAATGATGATGGAATAATTGGTTGGAATGAGAATGTGAGAGGAAACGGGAATTCCCCTAGTAAACCCACGGATATGACGTTGTGTATTACAAACTTACTTGGCAGGGGATTGAATCAGAAAATCCACGCACCAGAGGCAAACGCTGTACCATTGTACTGCCGTGTCCTCGCGCCGGCTTGCATCTCGAAATTGAATATTGCTAAATAAGTTTATTATATATTATTACTACTATTAGAAGTATTATACTTATTTCTACAATTATCACGTACATGTAGAAAATACGATATTTTTTGTAATATACGATAATTTTAAATACAAAAAACGAGAATTTTGTTCTCTGTGGTGTGCGAGGGAACCTGGGGCACCTCGAATCCATTCCCCAACAGTGTTGTTTTGTTTGTATAACAAGGGTCTATAGAAACAGCCTCCTGAACTGGAAAGCGTTGCTCTTTCATATTACCTTCTCAGTTTTCTTAAATTTGCGATAGCGTCACAAAACTCTGCCCCTCCTTGGAGGACTATAGTGGGTAAGCTTTTCAAAAAAGAAGGGATATTGTTAAGCACAGAAACCGGTTGTAAATATCAATTTGTTAACAGAAATCGATTCAGAGCTATATGCAAGCGAAAACAGGTGGCAATGAAAGCGGGTTTTAATGACAAAGAAAATAGATATCTTGTAGCCTACCCAAATTATTTGAATAATTTTTGTGTTAACTTTGGGAAATGAAATAAAATGTCAGTTACACCATTGTAAATTTAATCCGCCCATTTTGTGGAATAATTTTTCAACACATCAGTTACACATGCGACATATACAGAAATGAAGATTTTTTTTTACCTATGGAATGTGATTTAACATATAAAATTTTTAACCCTTTAACTGCCACAATGTATTTCCTTTTATTTTCAGCTTAACGTCCCACGATTATATGCACTGAGGCGAAGGGAGAAAATGACAATGATGGAATGGATGATATAAATGAAATAAAGAAAGTGTGAGAAAACGAAAAAAAACAAGAAAACCCACGCATACGTTGTTTCTTCACCACAAAGCGCACTTCACAGGACCTGGGGTCTCTCTCTCTCTCTCTCTCTCTCTCTCTCTTTTTTTTTAAAATTTAGTTTAGCGCCTCTTTGATCAGTAAGCCAAACGTGGACCCACATGGGCAACTTAACATGGTATACAAAGGACATGAGCTCCCATAATTAACCGAACCCGGAGCTCCCGCTTCAAAGACGCATACGCTAACATATATCCACTAGGAAGTGCGAGCTGGAATTGAACCATAAACCCAGGAGCGAGATGTAAGCGCTTTACCACTGAGTCGACAAGGTCCCATTTTTGTATTTCCTTACGAGGCGTGTTATTTTTTCTATATTTAGACCAAAAGTGCATTAGAACTCAAAATTAAAAGACCAATTTCAGGTAGTAAAACGTATCACTTGATATTTGTCAGTGTATCAATTCATGATTTGATTTACAGATTCATTCTCATTATATGGCTAAATGAGTTTTAGATGTAATTTAAATGTGCAGGAATCCGATGGGCTATTATCGAAAAAAAAAAATCTCTTTTGAGACGACAAGTTCTCTAAATCGCTTTTGTTTTGAATAAAGGTAGAGCTAAAAAGTTTGTTGAAAATAATGTCAATATTTCTACAACTTTTAAATAATTAAAAATTCCAATAAAATATAAATTTTAGCATTCGTTTACATAGAAATTTCAAAGAGATTATATTTTTATGAGCAACTACGTACAGTTCGTATGTAATTAAATTTTTGAACGTATTTTTTTTTTAATTTTCTGTAACTGATTCAGATGACTAGAGTGCAAATAATTGAATTTCTACTGTATTTTATGGTTCATTTACCAGTCAAAATAACAGGGGATCATATTCGGAATTGTTCAATTTGATATAGTATGCTATTATTGATTAGCTTGCTGCTTATTTCTCATTTCATTTTTTCGTTTTTCTTTTCTTTTTTTAAAAAAAGTCTTCCTTATTTTGAACATACAACATGAAAAGAATTCCGATCAGATATGTGTTTGCTTTCTTTATTTGTCTTTTTTTGTCGAGGTCTCATAGATTTCTGGTTGTCCCTTAGTTTTCTAGACAACAACGTCTATCGCGAAATGACAAAACAGGATCTTTAGCTGTTAGCTTCCTTCAATCGCACTTTTTATTTTCTAATTTTCTCTACGATTATAGTACGTCGGATCTTCCAGAGAAAGGACTTCTTCTTCAAATCTGAAATGACTAAGCTTTTTTTTTTTTCTTCTGCATTTGCTGTTCTATTTCCCTTCTATTGTTGTGCAATGTAAGGAAGATGACCAACCATTCAGAGATGAAAGAAAACAAAACTCAGCCGGTATCTGGATCCAAGATTGTTTGATTGTTCCTTGGTGGGCATTGTGAGTTTCATTGTGTGTTATTATTGGACTTTTTATATGGCTTTTGAAGAATATATCTTTTAGGAAGAATTGGCTATAGAAGGTACGTAACTGCTTTACACATACAAAGATATATCTAAACTTTTAGTTTGTGATATAGGAAATTCTGTGAGACTGCTATTTTTCAGCGTTGCAAGAAAATTATTAGAGAACTGCTTGTTATAAAGATTATTTTAGAAGTGTTACATTTTTTTTTTTTTTTTTTTAGCGTTTTCTCTCTTTTTGGTGAAAATGCTTTCACTGGTTTTGTGTTATTGATTGGAACTTAACTGAGCAAGTATTGTGGAGAAATTAGCATTTACTATATTAATGTATACGAATGCGAGGGGTATCGTAAAGTTTTAGTTATTTCCAGGAAGTTATTAAGATATGATATGATATGATGATGAATGACGGTGATTGTCCATCTTACTACACTATTGTAAACTGCAAAAAGAAATTTCAAACTCGTCATATGTCCCTCACAGACCTGGGACACCATCCCTGACGGACGATGCGGCCACTGTGAAGGAAATGGAGTGTTTAATACTCGAAAACAGACAAACGATTATGAATGAGATGAGACTGATCTCAGTCATTATAGTGTGTGGAAAATTATCTATGACGAACTTCACGTGTCTAAGGTGCTTGCGCACTGAGCTTATTGATTACTGATACCTTTTCACAAGCACCAGCTCATTCATCTCAACTTGTTGTTGACAAAGCAAGGGCGTGTGGTTCCCAGTTATTACAGCATCCCCCTTATTCTCCAGACCTCTCATCCATAGACTTTTTCTTGTTTCCCAAAATGAAAAATTCGTTGCGTGGTCGCCATTTTGATAACACAGATGATGTCATTTATAAGATTGAAATGTGGTTTAAAGCACAATGTGCAGACTTCTATAATGACGGTATTCGTAAAGTGAAAGAACGCTAGTACAAATGTGTAAATCTGGGTGATCACTACATAGAGAGAGGTTAACAACTACAAATCACAACAATCCCTGTATCTTAAATGTTTTACTATGGTACTTAAAACTTTACGATACCCTCGTATACACGGAACGAATATGCGTGTTCTGAAAGAAAATGAGATTGCTTTAACCCTCCCCTTTGATGAAATTCTGCGTACTCTGTTGGGTGTATGAGGTTCCAAGTTCGATTACCGGTGTAGAATCTGGAATTTGAACTTATTACGGTGGTTTGGATTCCACTTTAAATTTTAGGTCCACGTCTCATACAGCCTTAGTGCTGAAAATCTACAATAAACTCAAACAAACCAAAATATTTTCATAATGCAAAATCTTGCGGTATGTAATTCTGTTACCAAAATTTTCATGCAGTAAAATAAGTATGTAGGAGGTTACCAAAATTTTCAAGAATTTACCCATAAAAATTAGAAAAATACAACACCATTAAATCCAAACTCACACTGTCTTGGGCGTATATACAACGATTCTAGCGGCTTTTCTTTCGTTGGAATAACTGCTGCAAGTCCGCTGGTGCACATTTAAGAACTGTTCCAATCCCATTTGTATATTTTTTTTCGATAAAATAAAAACACCATCCTTTTAACTGGAATTTCATTTCATGGAGAAAGTAGAGATCACAAGGAACTAGATCAGTGGGTTAAATACAGCGGCCATTTTGTTTTCTGGCCTGAACTCAATCATATCTCTGGTTATCGTTCACAAGACAAGGACCGAACTTGATTTCAATTCACCTCATGTTCAATTTATGCTCTAGAATGCGTTGATTTGTCCCAAATCACAGTTAAACTCTAATACAAACACCTGTTTCTGCCCTAAAATATCAATCAATACTTTGGGCGATAAACATTCGATTATTTAATTTGTGTATGATAACGGTCGACTCAAATATTTGTCTCTTCACCAGCTACTTCTGGCCATTTCTCAACCACTTAAATATTTTTAAAACTTTGTAATAATTCCAGAAATACACCATTTTGACTATATATATATAATTTCGCATTTTAAGGTGGCGGAGGATTTAGAGAGAAGAAAGTCTCTCCCAGTCTAAGATCAGGAGCGGATCAAGCGGGCGATCGGGGTGATTACCCCCCCTCCCTTCCAGAAGTGGAAACTTTCTTATTCTACTCGTATATAGGCCTATAAATAAAACCCATCCCAGAGTTTGCAGCTCTTAAAAATAGCTCTAAGTAGCAGTATTACAACCCGCCCTGCCAAGAAGTCCTTCCTGGATGCGCCCCTGTCTAACCCAGTAAGATTCGAAATTATTGTTTCATAATTTATATTTCATCTGCTACAAAACAATACTTATATTTATACATTATATATTACCTAACTTGGGTTCATTTCAAATGTGTATATATCTCTAACAGATTTCCTTTTGATGAAATCGCCGAATACATTAAAGTTTTACTTAATTTGTCCACTTCTGACTGTAAGTCAACACTTTTAAAAAAACAATGGTTTGTTTATTCTAATTTCGCTTAGAAAAAGTTGTCCTAAGTTTATATCATGTGGTGCGGACCGGAACACCATTCTTTTACATGCCCTGTGGTGTAGACTAAGAATAGCGGCGCTTTACAGTTCATTCATTATAGCTTCCTCGAACACTCGGTGTCTCATACCAGCAGTTTTGATTGCCTCTGATTTAGGCTGTTCTGTTGCCGTTTTATGTAATTTAGGGAAAATTATTATTATTATTATTATTATTATTATTATTATTATTATTATTATTATTATTATTATTATTATTGTTATTATTTTGGAAAATTTAGGTAACACTTCGTACACCAACTATAGACTTATTGAAATGTGTCAGTGGATTTTGACTTAGCAACTCTTTTATTATTGCCACTGACCTAAACTAAACCGATTCGGAAAAGTTCCAAAAGGTTTAAGTGTCGACTAGATAACAATTTTATGTTAATATATGGGCGGTTTACATATTAAGTCTATCATCGCCGTTGTTGCTGCTTTTCGTGACCGAGGTACCTTAGCTCGTTTATTGAAGTAACTCACCAACTTTGATTATGACATTGATAAACACCGCCTTACCCTAACCGTGTGGTCCAAATATTGGCGAGAGGCCGGGTCAGAGGTGAGCATTTCATTCTTGACGTTATTAAACTTTGTATATGGATTTTGAAGATCATATCTTTAAAGAGAATTGGCTATAGAAAATGCTTAACTAATTTAAATAGACAAAGATTCCTCTCCATTTTTAGTTGTGGTAAAAGAAATCCTATGAGACTGATATTTTTCAGCATTTTAACAAAAGTATTACATTAGTACTTCTTGTAAAAATGATTTTAGGTGTTACAATTTCCCCTGTCTCGTCCTCAAAATGTATTCTTGTAATTGTGCTCACTGGGGTTCGACCTCACACTCATGTTGTCACCATCTGTACCCAAAATATGTTATTGCTCTTGCTCATACGTATTTGCGTTTTCACTCAAAATGTATTGCCGCTTTCACAATCATTAGCTGTCGCCCTTACCTTCACTAAACCTCAGCCTCAAAATGGCGCTCTACAAATGTATTGTTGTGCTTATTCTCAAAATATAGTTTCGACCTTGCCTTCACTTTCGTCTACAAAAATAATGGTGAGAGGGCTAAAGTGACTATAATAAGGACAAAACAAATATTGATATTAAAATATTTTACTTTACTGAAACATTAAGTTCGTGCGAATGAAATGTTCCCTTTGACGTCTGGTAGGAATCTTACCTCAGCAGTACTACACAGGAAAGGACCAAAGTCAAAGCACTTACGTCACAAACTCAATATATGTGCAGTAACCAGGCTGGACTATCCAGAAAGTCAGAAGGTAGTATATTGTTGAATAGCATTGTATGAAATTGTACCATGGATACCATAGAATTGCGAGCGACTTTTCTTTACGAATTCAAATTAGGAGATCTTGCACAGTACATTGCCGTTAGTTTGTTAAATTTCGCTCTGGTAACACAGCTGTTCAAAATGAACCCGTGAGCACTTATAATCAATATGTTCGGATGAGTTCCTTAGGAACATCGTGGAAGCAAACTCTAAGAAAAGTGATCCTGGCATTGCAGACGAGTTGCAACAAATACCATAGAACTGTCGTTTGACGGCTCCGCGCAATCATTTAGGTGTGAAAGTAGGACGTATTAGTGTTACAGGGCTTGACACCAATCAACAAGAACCGCCCTATGGAAGTGTGAAGTTCTCTGAGTGTAAGGAATACTCGGGAAAATTCTCTACATTCGATTTACCTCAGATGAAAAGTAGATCTACTATGACGATGGTAAACGTGCTGGTCAATGATTGGGCCTGACAAAGTCCAGAACGGCTTCCTAAACCGCCACACTACTCTACTTCCTGGTGTGGTATTCTACCGTAGGAGCAGTGGTGCTAATCTAATTTTTAACAACCAGTTCTCTCTCTCTCTTTCCGTATATAAATAATTTTGTTTTATCTCTCTCTTTCTGAGAGATAAAACAAAATTTACCGTTCCTCCGCCCTGCCAGTAATCTTCTGATATGTACAGAGCAAAGCAAGGTTCTTTAAATAGGACATTTGTTTCTGGCTGTGAAAAATTTGTATCCAACAAGTTCTCCCTCCCAGCTGCCTGTGTGTATATGTGTGAGACAGAGTTGATGACTCGGTATAATAAACGGTTCTGCGAATTCGAAATATTTTAACAACTGCTTCTAGCGAAAAGGTGCGAGCCGGCTGAATAGCACCACTGAGATAGGAGTGCTTCATCATCTGTCTCAGGGAAGGTGTAATCATCACTGGAGACAATTACAGAATGGAACTTCATGAAATAGACCGCAAACTTACCCGAAAGCATCTGGTAATACTCAATAGGCATGGTGTCATGTTAGATGAAAATTTTATCGCACAAAGAACAGTGCAGAATCTCCGTGAGTTGCAGTATAATACTCTTCCGTACTCACAGAATTTCCCCGATATCTCTCTCTGGGCGACAGCCTCTTCTGGTATTTCGATCACTTCTTGGGAGGGAAGACCTTCCCGAATGATTGAGTGGTTAAGGGTTTTTTTCACATCGCTCACTCCAAATTTCTTTCTCCAAGTAATTAAGTAATTGACTGAGAGATGCGCACGAGACAAGATTTGTGGCTGTCTCGTCTCAAAAATGTGCTGTAAAAGCGATGTCTCGACTCGGAAACTGTATATTTCTCTATTGGAAGAGCCGTGTCTCGACTCGAATTTTGTCAGGAAAAATCCTGCCTCGACTCGTCTTGTGCGCATCCCTAATAGCGAAATTGTGTGTTTGTAGATGGCGAGATTTTTATTAACCAATAATTATAATTTTTACTATTTTGGCCTTTCAAAGTGTCACACTTGGGGCGACAGATATTTCATTTGAAATAAAATATGCAAGCGGTTAGACTTGCAATCAATTTCGAAGAATTTGAGAGAATTTTGAGGAATTTTCTCTATTGTCACTCACAGATGGTAAAGGTAATCATAATGCTTTGTTCATTGCTCAGAATGAGAATAGAAGACGGTTTATTTCTTTAACAATCTATATGACTATGTACTTGATACAGTTTATCTAACGTAGACATTCTATGTTTGTTGGTAACCAATTTCATTTCTTGTAATTTCAAGATTGTCTTACTTTTCCAAGTATCTAAATATTTTATAGTAGGTATATATCCATTTTTAGTTTGTGGTAATGTACAAATATAAGCATTTTTGTTTCTTATACAATACATAGTATTGAATCCCTCATTAGATATGCTTTAGTAGATCAGAGAAGTACCTTGTTATGGCTCGTTGCAGTAATATATCACCATCACAGCCGTAGCTAGAGATTTCGGCGCTCGGGCGAAGTAAAATTCGGCGTTCCCTACACTCATCTTCCAAGCTTTTCCTTTTCCTTTTTTCATGTAAGAGAAGCAACTTTTGTTGTTACGCTACGCTGAATATTTATCAAGCTGCTTGGACAATCCATTCCAACTACCAAAAGCGATCATTATGTATTCCTTTATAAGTAAGAGCTGTTTCCCAGAGGCTTATTATCGACTTTTTGTTAAACTTGGTTTGCAAACTTTCTTTGGTTGTATTCAATTCCACTTGGAGAACAGCTATGGAAATTTACAACTATTTACAACATTTAATATGTTTGAAATGAGCGACAGCATAAATTTCCAGTAATAATTGTAAACTTTTGTAATTTATTCTACCAGGCACGTAGCCAGGATTTCTTAATAGGGGGGTCCGTGACGAAACACTGTGGTTATCACACCAGGGGCTGGATCGTTCGAAACTAGCTATTTTATTGGCAACTAGTTAGTTAACTAGTTCGAAACTAGTTAGTTTAGCCAGAATTTTGTAAGGGGGGGGGGCGGCGTGACTTGTAATATTGTGGTTACACACCAGGGGCTCGATCAATATAAACTATTTTACTGGCAACATACCCATATTGGTTTATTAGGACAATAAAATGAGGATATGTTAGTAAGTATTTTAATAACAAACTATAAAGAAATCTCCAGTAAAAGAATATTTTAAAATATTGAAAAATATATAGTCTTTCGAGGTCATTCGAACTCGGTTCTACCTTTTTTTCTTTCTTATTCTTATCTTCGTTTAATGCCTTCAAGGATAGCAATGAGATCTCTTTCGGCAGTAAAGACATCCTGTAAAATGGATTAGTGTTGCTGCAAAATTGAAAATTTCTTTAACACGTGTAACTGGAATCTATGTTGCTAGGCTATGGGCATTTCTTTAGTTCTACCTGACAATCTATCTGATCGAACCAATTTATCGATTGTCATTTGTAGTCCATAGGATTAGAATGGAGCTAGATGGAATTCGGAGTGCTCTGTTCCAATATTGTCCATTTTAAACTTGAACCCCTTTCGTTTCCTCTACACAAAGCTCGTCTTAAAAAGGAGTAGCCAAACGTTTGCTGTAGTTTTATATTTTTAACGCTGATTCTTCTTTTTCTCGTTTCTTTTTGTTTCATCGTTCCTTAATTTTTTCGTTTACGGTTTCGAAGGGGGGTATGGACCCTCCGGACCCACCTCTTGGCTACGTGCCTGTATGTATACACACAAATAGCATTTTAATTTCGATTCTTTTACGGTAAAAAAAAAAAAAAAACTTGTAAAATGTAACGGAAATACAGGAGCCTTCTTTGCGATTTTCTCAGTATTGATCGATGGGGGTGAAGAATAGTTTAATATTTGTACAGCATGGGTAAAAATTACTTTATAACTTTGAAAGCGTATAACAATTTTTTGAGATTACTTACAGGAACGAGAGACAGAGAGGTATCAATTTCTAGCAAAACACTTCAAGGTTAACATCAAAGTCTCATTTTGGTTCGATGTGACTGTTTCCGGTAATGCGGCAAACATCCTACCGGAACTCAATTTCTTCCCACACCCGTTCCAGCTGATTGGGCGTAACTTCTGCAATTGCAGCATAGAAGCGTTTTCTCAGGTCTGCGAGATTGTCTGGTAGGGGCGGAATACACACACACACACACACACACACAAAAAGGCTACTAGTAAACCAGAAAAATTTGGACAGTAACCAAGTTATCGGTAGTATGTCAATATAGGGGCAACAAAGCCATATGTCCCAGCAAGCAAACCAAAAAGATTAACATAGAAGGTGATTGCAATCTTGCGTTACAGGTTAATATTGCTAGGTTACTGCGTAATAACTCACAGGGATACGCTAACCGATCACATAGTTATCACTACTGACAATAGCTAGTAACCAGTCACCTAATTAGCATGTTGGAACAACTGACTACTCGGTCAATGAATTGGGCCGCGGTGGCTCAGTGGTAGAGCGTTCACCTCTGGTTCTCCGGGTCTCAAGTTCGATCCCAGCCCCCGCCAAGTGAACTTTATGGTGGACAAACACCGTGTACGTGGGCTTTCTCGGGGTTCTCCCGTTTCCTCCCACTTTCTTAATTCCACCATTTCATCCATTGCTCATCATTACCGTCTCCTTTAGCCTAACTGGCATAACCGCGGGACGTAAAACTCAAAGATTTCATTTCATTTCATTTCGGTTAATGAAACAGAGTGCGTCAATTATAGTAATCTGGTTACTATTACAAAATGGTTAAAATAATTGGAGTTGCTCCTTCAAACACAACCTTAACATTTGTTGAATACACATATCAAAAATGTAGAATACCAAGATACACGATACCAGTGACAGTAATCTCCATGAAGAAATAAGGACCGTACACTAATGGCACAAAATACATTTACTTTGGACTGTCACGGACATATTCAATGGTTTGATATGGATTTTCGCTGCCTTAGATTCTGCGGTTGTGGGTATTCACTATGGCACTGATATGAAATGTACTTTCATCGCTGAATATAATTATGTTAAGGAATGACTCGTCTTCCTCTATCCGATCCACAATTCCCACACATAATTCTCCATTAGCAACCTGATATACGTCCGTAATTTGTTGTACTGATGTAAATATGTATGGTTTCAACTGTAAACGTTTACGTAGCGCTCGCCAAACTGAATTTTGTGGAATACCTGCCTCGTGAGACGCATCCCGCGTTGTTTGTTTGGGAGTATGGGCAAAGCTTTCACTAAACTGTTCAACAGCACTAGCAACCGGCGGACGACCTGGTGATTTCACATAACGCACTGAGAAAAAAATATGTGGCGTACGTAAAAACGTAGGTAACATGCTTAAATCCTGTATTTTTTGGACTTAACGTACTGATTTCTGTAGTAAACATAAGGATATCGTATATTTGTATATACAATATACCGCTGTCCGGATAATGGATTTTTCTGAGTGCGGACAGAACAACGAGTCTCAACAAAGTTTTTGTGCCAATTGTAAATTATAGGTCTGTTTGAAGGTTCCTTACCTTGTTCCTATGAAATTTACGCTGAACAGCTATTATGAAGTTCATTTCAAGAAATACCAACACACACCGAGCTCGCTCCGCACCAGTGAAAGTCGCCATTTTAAGAATAAGCTCCGGTGGCGCTCCGGTGACGGAATGTACTACAAATTGTCACATCTATCCATTCTCTCAGTTACTTCAATACAATTTGATATGGTTTGGAAGTTGTAGTCATTTTTGACTCATAGTGTATTTACAATCCAAAATGAAATCTTAAAAATTGCTTAATGTCTTAATAAATAAAAGTTCTGAGTGTGTGTTTGTTTTGTATGTAAAAATATCACACAGCTAGATATCTACGCACAATATATATAATATGCTGGCGACACAAGTTGTTGATGAAGAAATGACCTCAATAAATTCACTCAAATTGGAAGCATTTTATATGGCAATGGATTTTTAAAAAAACACTGGTAGTGATCATTCTTTGGAAAAGACGAAATTCGTTGGGCTAAGTTCTGACCTCTATTCTACAACTATTTGAACTTCGAAAATATTATTATTCCCCTTGCTTACCTTCATTTTTAATATCCCCGCCCAAACAGCAGGTTCCTCATGTCTCTATAGCCTTCTCATTTTCTTACCTTCATTCTCACCGTTTTGATTAATCCGATTGTGTAAAGAAGAGTGATTAACCAAATAAATTCATCACCATCAAAACGCCGAACACATATTTCAGACTGACTTTGAAATCGTCCTGCGTACACTATAAGCCATTACTCGGCACCTTGTATATTGCATCGATATTAAGCAAACATAGGTATACAATTTTCTTTAAGTAAAATTAAAAACATATTGTGACTGTTATTGAAACGTTTGGGTCGCGAGCTGAGCGAGAAAGAAAATCTTTAGCAAATGTATTTCTTTGCAAACCGACAAATATACTATAGATTTAAAAGAGCGCCAATGCTTTTTGGGAGCGACGCATCGTTTACTCATTTCCAATATTCTTCCTTTTTTCTTGCTCGTTCGGCGCCCCCTTGCTATGAGCGGCCGGGACTACCGCCCCGCTAGCCCCCCTCTAGCTACAGTTCTGATCAGCATCACTTCAGATTGTGTTTGTACGGGAGTAGGGAATGGAAACATTCCCCGAAATAAGTAAATGTTCATAGTTTTCATTTGTATATTATTATATTAATGATTTCCAAACTGAGAGGGGCATTTGCTCCCCCTGGAAGCCCAAATAGCACCACTACATTGATATAATTAATCAAAGGAACAACTGAGTTCTAGATCCTCCATGCTAGTACCGTTTTACGTAAATACGTATAATTAAGTGCCTGTGTGACTGGCTCATACTTCTGCTGACGCATGCAAGTTTGCAACAACTGTTGTTACATCAATTACAATGGGTTGAGCAGATGGACACCAACAGAGATCCCCAAGCTCGTGAGCACCACTCTTGGGCTCAATTTTCAGCGAAATCAATAAATGAGCGCGAGATCTATGAGCACAAATCTTCAGCTAGATCCCAAAAGGCACGTAGCCAAGGGATGGGTCCGGGGGATCCGGATCTTCCCTTCGAATCCACAAATGAAAAATATTAAGGAAGGATGAAACAAAAGGAAACGAGAAAAAGGTGAATCAGCGTCAAAAATATAAAGTTACAGCAAGCGTTTTGTTACTCTTTCTTATGAGGAGTTTTACGCGGAGGTAACGAAGGGAAGGGTGAGTCAAGTTGAAAATGGATATTACTGTAACGAAGCATTCCGAATTCCATCTATCTCCATGCTAATCCTAAGGACTACAAATGAGTAACGATAAACTAGCTCAATCAGATAGACTATCGGGTAGAACTTAAGAAATGCCCAGAATCACCAATAATATGAGCCATTTTGAATTTCGCGGCAATACTAATCCATTTTATAGTATGTCTTTATTCCCGAAAGGGATCTTGTTGCTATCCTTGAAGGCATTAAACGAAGATAAGAAAAAGAAGAAAGAAGACACGTAGAACCGAGTTCGAATGACCTCGGAAGACTATATCTTTTTCAATACCTTTTTATATTCTTTTACTGAAGATTTCTTCATAGCTCTTTATTAAAATACTTACTAACATATCTTCATTTTATTGTCCTAACAAATCAATATGGGTATGTTGCCAGTAAAATAGTTTAGATTGATCGATCTCCTGGTGTGTAACTACAGAATTTCATGTCGCGCTCCCTCTTACCCCATTACGAAATCCTGGCTAAACGAGCGAATATATGTTGCCAGTAAAATAGTTTAGAATGACCGGGCCCCTGGTGTGATAACCACAGTATTTCGTTACGGACTCCCCCCCCTATTGCGGAATTCTGTCTACGTGTCTGATCCCAAGTTCGTGCCCCAACGAGGCAAGTGAGAATCTCATCTAGGATAGTGTGCTCGAACCCTAAGTGAGCGCGAACTTCATTGAGAACAACGAGCTCTCATTAGAGTAGTGCGACTCTGAACTGTAATGAGCCTCACTAAAATTACTAAACGTGAGTCCTATTGAGAATAATGATTTTGAGTCCGCGTAAGCCGTACTGAATCATGATTGGTAAATGTCCATCTCTTCCCCTGACGTCCTTCTCGGTGTTGAGTATATATATCATCGGGAGACGGGTTATTTTATAACTATGTACCTGAGGACGAGAAAGGGAAGTTCACTACAAAACATTAACCTACTGAAATGTAGAGTACAGATATACTACCAGTGATTATAAACTTAATGGCTATCAAACCGAGATCTATTTAACAACCTATGGGATCATATATATAAAAGGATACTAACGAATTCAGGAGATCGTTTGGAGAGTGCGGATTGCCTCCTGGGCAATGAATCTAGGCTGGAATTACGGAATTTTACATTAAAAGATAATAAAATAGTGCTCTCTCTCTCTCTCTCTCTCTCTCTAAATAATAACATAGATTTTAAATAATATAACAGATAAACACTCTTCCTCCACTTCCAGCACTTGAAACGGAAGCGTTACATCAACTATCGTGTGTAGTGTACTTAAATGATAAAGGTGGATGCAAGTTTAAAGAGTTACAAACAATGCCAACATCAATAACCACTTTTAGAGAATCTACATTAAACTGGTATTAGTTTGGAGAGATTACTTGTGACTCTGTATATCTAAAAAGCAAACTAAATTATAATAATGTCAACGTTAAGGAGATTGATCTCTCCCATCAACTAATCGGTGGATCCGCCACTGAAATAAACTGACTGACCAACCGAAATTACACCATTCTGTATGAACAACAGACCTTGGGTTATCTTACCTGAACATAAATATCAGCGCTTAATTTGACTTGGGTGGCATTCTTTACGAATAGCTACCACGTTCTTCTAGTGAGTCATATATACTTTCTGTATAATGTGATACACCTAAATAAAATCTGGAACGAATTTTGGGGAAAATACACGTAAATGTAATTCATGTTTCTTGGATGAGTATCTTGACTCATCAGGAGACGGGTTGTTTTATAACTATGTACCTGAGAACGAGAAAGGGAAGTTCACTTCAAAACATTAACCTACTGAAATGTAGAGTACAGATATACTACCAGTGATTATAAACTTAATTTCTATCAAACCGAGATCTATTTAACAATCAATACAGGTATAAACGACCAATCTGAATATGAGCCAAGGCGAAAATTACCACCATATTCTGCCAATAATAACAGGTAAGGAATCGTCTATTGATGACTAAATCCAATAAAATATATCTTGTAGCAATTATTTTTTTTTTAAAAAAATACATACTAAAAATACAGACGAACACTGTTCGTATACTAGGAGTGACAGCTCTCGTAAATTACGAGCTAAACAGTGTAATCTCTATGATATTCCTTACCTTAATTAAGAAATAAAATGGATAATTTATATGACAGGGCTGCATGTTTCAACTTGAAACATTAGTAACAGAATGCGAGAGAACATGTTTCCAACCGGAAATTAAATCTGACAAGATAGTCATTGCCGTTTCTCTGATGCAGAAAATGTAAGATGTTACTGCTTTATTTACATTGGATAATGATTTTTTTCTTTAAAAAAATATCAGAGCCTCACAAGTTATTTTAGCTAGAGAAATTTACGAACAAATATATGTATTATTTCAACTGTAAGTAACCTATGGGAATTTGTTAATGTATGTGCTTTTTCACGATTGCAGTCTTAATTGTTAACAAATTTACTTTTGCAAAACTCTCTGTTGGTGGGTGGGTGTTTGTGCGTCCAGGAGGCAAAATATCTCAAGAATATACCGTACTTGACGGATCTACAATAGTTTTGACCAAGATGTAGAGAGTCTAATGTTAGTAATCGTGCTCATTGATGAAGGTAATATTCGAAAACCGAGAGTGGTAGAAATCAATCATTTCCGGTTTTAACAGTAATTACTATAGATTAATATGTATCGAGAAACGGTTTTCAGCAATCAATTATGAGTTCCAAGAATATATTTCATGTTTACTTTAATCATCATACTATAACCGGAAGTAGTAGCAATCTACTACAACTTCCGGTTTCAATGTTAATTAAGAAACTATTACATTATACAGGGTGGAGCATATAAAACTGGCCCGGAAAACAGAGTTCCAGGGTACCAAGAAACACAGTAAAGCAAAGGAAATAGTTCGCTTAGCTGCTTATAGCAGATGTTGAAAATGACCACCATTCAACTCCTGGCACTTTTGGGACCTGGTCAGCAAGTTGCAGAAGGCAGATCGAAGATGAGCTGCTGGAATTGCTGCAATCTCATAAAAATGTTCTGTTGCAGTTCTTGAAGACTATGAGGGTTGTTGCAATACACCTTAGACTTTAGGTTTCCCCACAAAAAGTAATGACAAACTAACGGATCAGGTGACCTGGGAGGTCAGCTAGATAACTTTCCATAACGAACAGCCTCTGCTGCTCTGTGAGTACCATCTTCATTTGTGCACTGCACAACTCACACTGACGCATCCTGCACTAAGATCTGAACCGGCGATGTGCATACAAGTGGTGTGCGCGTCAAGCATACATGTGGTTCCAAGCATACATCATATCAAGTCATCCAGGCCACTTTTATTTGCCCCAGTCTATAAATCAAAACCCCCTTACGTGTTGCACATGTATCACTGCTATTAGTTTCCTTAATCAGTATTTGATGCATTCTCCTTTGGAGCTAAAGGTATTCGATTTCCGTTTACACAAGTCTCTGTTAATCTATAAAAATAATATATTATAACAAAAGCAAAGTGAGGTTTTGAAACTTGCGTAGAAATATTTCATATTCGTTCTCAACCCAATAATTGAATAGCGATTCCTTAGGTAAGGCATGTAAGGTTGGGATCAAGTATAGAATTATAAATACAAATACTTGAAAATATTTTTTGTACTTGAATCTCAAATATGCCTTAAAGAAAGCTTTCTGTCTGAAATGTTGTTCACTATTTCGATACATCAATAAGTTTTTTTTTTTTTTTTTTTTTTTTTTTTTTTAACTGTATGTTGAGTCTAACACTTAACTTTGCCTCGCCGAAAACATTCATGTTAAGCATTGACAAACAAACATTAAGTTCACTAACACTTAAGAAAATTAGGCCGAAAGGTTCGGTATGAATTTACCTTGTAATTTAAGTGTTTCGTATATACTTTATGTTTATTTCTCTCACGACTTTGGTAATATGACTTGATTCATTTAGGCTCTTATATCGCCTTACTTTTAGAGTCTCTGGGGAATAATAGCAGGATGACTTTCTGACATCTACCAGTTCCTCGTAAGAAGCACATTCTATTGACAATTTAAGCCACATTCCAAGTTTTATTATCGTTAATATTCTACCTCAAGCTTGAATGTTTGGGAACAAGTACGGAATTTGTAAGATGATGGAACGACGTCCCATGCACATGTGATACAAGTGTACCTATACCAAAAAAAAAAAAAAAAAAGACTGGAAATATGTACCAATTTATATGTTCCTTAAATAGCACTGTAGCACCCATAATGTTTGGAACCGAAAACGTAACTTTTGAAAACAACTTTTAAAAACCAAAATATATCCATTGGAACAAATAATACAACATTTGGAACTTAAAATACAACTTTCGGAATCGACAAAACAAATTTTGAAACCTTGCACTAATTGTAAGTGACGAAATTCTTTAATTTCTCAAAGTAATTAACCAATACGTTCTTGAAAAAAATATTAGAAACATAAAAGCCCCCAGAAACTACAGTAGCTGGATATTGTAAAATACAATAAATCATACTCCAAGGAAAAAGGGAATATTTTAAAGATTCAATAATCGAATACCTCGGGCGAACATAATGGTATGCGCTACTTCCGGTTAAATTGAGTTATTAGGTGAAATGAGTTGAGATTGAACTATAGAGCAGCATGTTAATAGTTTAAGTTTGAAAATATACCTGCAGGTAGTGAAGGAAGTTTGTTTGGTATGCGTAATTGCAATATATTGCATGGGAATGTTAAATCTTTTTTTTTTTTTTTTAATGTACTCAAAAGTTAGGACTTGTTCGCCCGAGCCACTCACTTAATCGTGATTCTTATTATTAAATGTTTTTTTTTTTTTTTTTTTCATAACAGCCAATAAGATGTTTCAATATTCACCAATTATACTTGATGACATGATAAGATCATGATGTATGCTGTAGTTTAGTAGAAATAATAGAATAAGAAATGATTATTATTTTCCTTTTCAAGTCAAAAGTTTACAAGTTACGAGCCATTTCGGCTGACCTGAAGACTAGCGTGCGCAGCTCATATGCATGTGAGCCCAGGTTCTAATAGAGACGGGAAAACATTGAAATTCGAATGCATTGCGGTATTCGAATTTCATGTCAAACTGTACGTCCATGTTTCATATAATTTTGCTGCTGGAAAGATATGCTAAACTTCAACGAACAAAAGTACAAAAATTTACAAGCCGAAAATGTATTTTCAATTTTGAAATGAAATGAAATATTTGAGTTTTACGTCCCACGGTTATGCCGGTTAGGCTAAAGAAGACGGTGATGATGATGAGTAATGAATGAAATGGTGGAATGAAGAAAGTGGGAGGAAACGGGAAAACCCCGAGAAAACCCACGCACACAGTGTTTGTCTACCACAAAGTTTACTTGGCGGGGGCGGGGATCGAACCCGGGACCCCAAGCACCAGAGGTGAACGCTCTACCACTGAGCCACCGCGGCCCCGTTTTTTCAATTTTGTAAGTGATATTATTGATTTTTGTTTCTATTTATGTCTATGTCGAATAAAAGCAGGAATACGTGTTAATATATTCCAAATTCTTTTGTGTTAGCGAATTATATCGAATAATTTGTAGCTTAAAATAAATAAAACAATGGCGTGTGTTGTGTTGTATGGGTGGAGAATACTGTCCCTTACTTTGAGAGAAGAATGTAAAGGGAAAGTGCTTGAAAATAAAATCCTAACAACAATATTCGAACCGAAGAGTTACAGGAATAGGGAAATTGCGCAAATTTCATAATAGGGATCTGCATAATTTTACTGTTTATCTAATATAGTTAGGGCAATTAAATCTAGAAGGCTACAGTGGATAGGTTATGTAGCCAGAATTGAAGAAAATAGGAATGCTTTCAAAAGTTTAACTGGAAAGTCAATTGGAAAAACACCATTAGGAAAATCTAGGCGCAAATGGAAGAATAACATTAATTGTAGAGATAATAATACAAAGTAGGAACTGGATCCAGTCGGCTAAGGACAGAAGTAAATGAAGAGCTTTTGTGAATGTGACATTAAACCTTTGGATTACAACGGCCATTGAAATAGTTAGTATATGTAGCAAGACGAATCCCGTCAATATTTTCTAAAGTATGTTTTTACTGTTTCAGTCCTACAGAGGACTTCATATTTGGTCAGAAAAGTCCGAAAAACTTAAGATATACAATAAAAGAGAATGAAATACATTATTTATGTATTAAGCCGTTGCATTCGATTTATATTTCCAAATTGTAGACAACACATGTTAATACGGAATATCTTACGAAACGAATTTATCTGTTCGTCTTAGCATCATTATTTAGCATCGTCATCTCAAACCAAGTAGATGGGGTGGGGTTGTGATCTTCTGATGAAATGAAATGAAATCTCTAAGTTTTACACCCCACGATTATGCCCGCTACGCTAAAGGAGACTATGATGATGAGAAATCAATGAAAGGTGGAATGAAGAAAGTGGGAGGAAACGGGAGAACCACAAGGAAACCCACGCAAACGGTGTTTGCCCATCACAAAGCTTACTTGGCGCGAACGGGGATTGAACCAAGGACCCCATGAACAAGAAATGAACGCTATACCACTGAGCCATCCTGGCCCCTTGTGACTATATGTCTCAAACTCAGGAGCACAAATGACCACTGGATCCTCAAATGACACCCTTGGTCCATCTGTCTGTCGGTCGGAGTACCAATACCAGACAAAAGAAAAAAAATTAAAAGATGCACTGCTAGACGAGTTTCTGATATTTATACAGCCTAGCAAGAGTAAGTTTTTTATTCTTCTTTGTTAATCTACCTATACTCTAAGTAGCGAAGTTAACCATGTCCTGTTCTAATATTTCATCATCATTAAAACAAAACAATAAGAAATGGCAACGATTTTTTATTAAGTTATCGTCGTTTGAAAAGGTCCAGACATGAAACTTACTCATATGTCTTTGTCCATATTCAGAAGCAAGGGGATGATGAATTCGTGAACTTTTTTTTTTTTTTTTTTTTTTAATGATAACTTTCTTTTTTTAAAAATTACAAACATTTCTTTTAAATGAAAAGTTGGGAAAGCAGTCTTTGGGGCTTCCCAATGAGGCAAATTGTTTGAGGACTAAAAAGGAAATTGGGGCAAGAATCTGAATTCACCCTTAAATTTAAATACCTTTTTAAAGGGTTACTAACTTTCTTTCCTTAAAAAAGAAAATAATAATTTTCGTGACAAAGCGTGCTTATCCTTGGAGGCGTAAGAATTATTTCTGTTGGTTGAGATTGAAATCGTTCAAAGGTCAGATGATGGAAACCTTCATTTTATAGTAGAACGTTTTGTTTGCTTTTGTAGTGCATAACATTACTTATTACACTTTTTAAAAAAATGGTTTCTTAAATTCGAGAAAAATTTCCTCGTATTTGAGAATATCCATTTCTTACCTGTGCATTCATAATTCTTGAGATTTCGATTTTGTGAAATCATTTTTTAGAAATAATGACTCAAATGCGAGGAATTGTGTCTCATTTCCAAGGCAAATGCTTTCTCAAATTTGATAAAAAATGTATTTTTTCTTAAAATTTGTGAAAGTAATATTTGAGGAAATGAGACATATAACCCCAATTTTGAGAAACACAATTCTTAATATATATATATATATATATATATATATATATATATATATATATATATATATATATATATATATATATATATATATATATAATGTCTTTCTCGACAGTGTACAGAAACGGGGTTCTCAAATACGAGAAGGAGAATATATAAACATGCAAAATATAAATATGCAAAATATAAACATGCAAAAGAATCAAACTATTAGTAAATAAATGATTTATATTAAATAAACATCTACAGTGTTTAAAATATAACACATTTAAACTTCATTTCAACGCAAGAAAATTCCACGAAAAACAAGAAGACTTGTACGTATGCTCCGTACTGATTTCTATAGTAAGCAAGAGGATACCGTATATTTGTTCAATATACCGCTGTACGGAGAACGGATTTTTCTCTGTGCAGGGACCCCATGCATCGGAAGTGAGTTCTACCACTGAGTCATCGCTGTCCAATATGCCTAACTTATCTGCCATAAGCAAGTTACCTACATGCGAAAACAGCATGGGCTTTTCCAGGATTCTCCAGTTTCTCCCACAAGGGACATAGGCAGGAATTTCTTTCGGAGGGGTCAAGTTCAATATGAGGACAGATTATATTAAAATTTGTAAAATTGCACCTAAAATTAAATAAAATTTACACAGAAGTAGCGATTTCGGGGATGTTCCGGAAACCCAGGACTCACCCGCTACCTTTCACCTTCATTACGACAGGGGCATACGACAGTTCCTTCCCCTCATAAATATGATGAAACTTCACTACTCAGGACACAATTAAGATAGAAAACAAGGGCACAGACCCATATTCATGCAAAAACTGCCAAGAAACGTACGTCCACATTTTCATTACACCATTATTATTCATCTCTGTCTCCCTTAGCCTTGGAGCACAATCTTGTAATGTTATTTTTTTTTAATGAAGTGAAATCTTTGAGTTTTACGTCCCACAGCGTGTCGGGTAGGCTAAAGGAGGCGATGATAATGAGAATGAGTGAGATACTGGAATGAAGAAAGTGAGAAGAAACGTGACAACCCTGAGAAAACCCACACACACTGAGTTAATTCACCAGAAAGCCCTTTGCCGCGAGCTGGGATCAAATCAAGGATCACACGCACCAGGGTTGAACGCTCTAGTGTTGAGCTACTGCGGCCATACGTTAAATTAAGAAGAAATGCGTACAGTACTATATGAAGAGAGAATTGACCGTCGAATGCCAGGAATTTCTCTCTCTGAGAAAAAGTTATCCCACCTGGAGTAGGAAATTTTCATCCTTGGTAGGGATAACTTTTCAAATTCTCTCTCTATATATAGTATACAAATGTGATGACTGGATGCGTATATGGGTGAAATTCATCCCTCCCCCTGGGAAAAATATTCAATCCTCACACTGACTATATGCCACATAGCCTGGGAACGCATGTCATTAAAACGATTACTAGTAAGGAAGAAATTAGGCGTCAATCTAAGTTAGGTGATCAGTACAAAATATATACACTTCAGCATTATAATTCCATAATAATAAATCACACTTTTTAAACCCTGTTTCTAACTACACAGATGACTTATGTGTTATTTATTTCCGTACATACTCTATTTTGCACCTTATAACGAATGGGAAACATTGACATGCCTCCCCATTCTTTTGTAATATAGAAAACAACGTGCCCTACTGGGCTTTAACCCGCTTTCACTTGTTATCACTGCGTTGGTCGCGCCCTTCACCGTTACGTGAGTGGTCGCGCATTCTACTATTATAGAACATAAGTATTTTTTCTATAGTGTTATGGTTTTTTATCAATATTAGGTCTTGGGTATGTTAGTTATAGTATTATACACGTTTTAAAATATTTTAAAATTTTATTTGATTAATAAAAGAATATTGACGGAAATAAGCATTACGTACATTGTATTTAACATATTAACTATGCTGAACAAAAATCAAATAAATATTTAGGTATAAGTATTGAAATAAAAACATAAGCCTTCTTCTATGATAGATCATACAGGTAGAATGATTAGATGTACTTTTTTAAAAGATTTTGTCTACTTCAAGCAATCGTCACACACACTTTTCTGGTGATCTGGGCATATCCATGTCTACCATTTCCCAGAAGATTTTTTTTTTTTTTTTTAATTGTTGCGAGAACGAAATCAAAGGAAACATTTTCCTACCGCAGAAGCTTTGTCTTGTGGTAATGAAACACCTTCACTGAAGCCAAGCAGAAGTCTTTCTTTGCGTCGAAACTCTTTTCGCAAGGATCCCATGGCTACACGTCGGCTTATTGCTGGTTTTATCAACTCAAAAGCTAGATCCTGGAGGAAATTCTTGCATCTGACATTCCCATCCTTCTTATTTGCTTTAAAAACCAGCTACGCTCATCATCAATTTATCATCAATTTGGCAGAAAAATGATGCAGTAGGAGTTGTTGCATTTTTAGCAGTGCCTTGTGGGCCAAGCCTATGAAAAGCTGGTATTAAATTCAAATTGGGAGTTTCTGAGTTTCTTGGCATTATAGGATCTACATATCAGCGAGAAAAGGTTGTATAGCACGACCCATGACTTAAACACGGGCTTGTATTGGACTGTTTTCTTCTTTTTTCGGTACACTGTCTCATACATCTTCGGTATCACTGCACTCAAATGTTTTTTCAACAAAATCTTCCTCGAGCTCCTTCATGTCTTCGATTCCAAATATACGTTCACAGTTACTTTCTGCCTCTTTTAAGCAAAGACGCATGTGTTCTTTTTGATGTTCTGACATTTCAAGTACATAAAGCATGTATTCCACAAAAATAACGTAAAAATGTAAAACGAAATAAATCACTAATACGAAACAAACTAACATGCCAATAGTCACGCCAGCTACAATAGTAGAACACTAATGAAATCATGTACTAAAAACGGCACAGGTGCATGAACAAGCGCTGAAAATAGACTGGAATGTACACAAGGTTGGCTGAGAAAGATACATAACCGCTTAAGGTAGAAGGTGAAGCTAACTGCTCCGGTGGTAAAAATAAAACACCTGTTCTACAATAGTAGAACGCGCGGCTACTGCCGTGTTATTGCTGCACTCGTGATTATGTAAATTGAGTATTGACATTTTGGTACATAAAGGAGCTAACCTGACTACTATAGCCTATATAACCTATATAAGGGGGATCAGCGTTCCACTCTCTAACGAATGTATTACAGTGTGTTTTAACCTATGGTAGTATGTTTACAATTCATCCAAACTTACGTTCGATGTGCATCCTCCTCGCCGCTGTCACATGATGTGTATCCATACCCCACATTAGCCTCATTAGCGTACTGCGTACTCATATTAATTCGCACTCTGCTACAACTGAAAATTTTTAACTCAATTCCTGAATAATAATTAAGTCCTTGCAAAATTATTATTTCGGTAAGATTGTTAATTTTTTTTATCATCTATGATATTGCAAATCACGCACTATTCCACTCTCATTTTTAAGAAATGAGCAAATCTCATAAATGGGAACCTGAAAATTTGCATTGAGCTCACAAATGAAGACAAGTTTGAAGATAATGAGACATTTTTTCTCAAATATGAGTAAAATTACATATTTTCTATTGAACGTGCATTTTTCTAATTTTTGAGTAAGGACATTTTTAAGAATGTATTGTTATTTACTATGTAACTATCAACTGAAGAAATTTTAGTTACAAGCCTGTAGATCGGATGTATCAACAACCAAGAAAATAGGTCAACTCCATTATAAGTAAAGATAACAATAACTCGAAAAAAG
This sequence comes from Thermobia domestica, assembly GCF_964235325.1. Lineage (NCBI taxonomy): Eukaryota > Metazoa > Arthropoda > Insecta > Zygentoma > Lepismatidae > Thermobia > Thermobia domestica. Next base: position 125,084,126 of record NC_137461.1, read on the forward strand.
AAGAAATTTGTGACTAATATGTGATTTTCAATCCAGAAAGGTGGAATTTTTCTAGTCGAACCAGAAGTTTGGGCTCTAGACTAGTAAGACACCCTTGTTAAAAGTAAAAGCAAAGTTTCCGTTTCAGTAGGCTGAACCGGACATAAGATATGGCAACACCGCAGCCCTCTCATTTGTCAATAGCAGTGTGACTATCGCTAGTACTTTCGTACCCAGAGGCGGATCGCCCCCTCCCCAGGAGAGAAACTTTCTTATTTTATATATAAATAAAACCCATCTCAGAGTTTGAAACTTAAAAATAGCTCTAAGTAGCAGTATTACAAGAAGTCCGTTCTGGATCCGCCCCTGCTAGTACCTTTTATAATATTTTAGTATTCTAGTAGTTCACCAACAAATTTAGTACATTTTCTTTTCTCACAAATACATTTGGGACAGAAAAAGGAATCCCGTGAAAATCTGGCAAAGTATGGAACTTTCACTGGTAGCTTTTCTTCTGCCTCTTTTCAACAGTGCTATTTACAAAAGTGGAAGGGAGACATAGGTGCCATGCGGTCGCCTCCTCCAAACAATAAATGACCACAGTAAACAATATTACATATTTGGTGATCCGTTTAAACAACAGGATATTAGGGAATTAAAATTCGATTTTCTCAATAAGCCCATTTTATGATATTTCATGTTTTCTCCCGACATTCTCTATATTTATCATACTTGTGTTACTTTACCGTGCTCGTGGGTTTTCTCAGAGTTCTTCCGTTTGCTCCCAGTTTTTTCATTCCACAATTTCATTCATTTCTCATTATCACCGTCTCCTTTCACCTAACCGTCATAATCGTGGGACGTAAAACTTAAAGATTTCATTTCATTTAATTTTTGTGTTACTTTAGTGGTTTTACAACAATTAAGCAGTGATTCTGCCAGGACGTTTAGTTTTTAAGTCAAAATTGGGAGGGAGTAAGTAGTTTGCACGGTTTGTAGCGAGTTTTGTAAAACAAAATTAAAGTTGGGGGTTCTTTCAAGAATGTGGGGTCACTTCCTCACTTAAGGGGAGGAGGAGCTATCGGAAGCCTAATAACATGTTAATATCGTAAAATGTCATAAAGTGAAAGAGGAGCCGATAAAGTTTTAGCACTTTTTCCCCAGATCTAGTACTTTTTTCTACATAGGTTACTACGAACTATTTTGTTTGGTGATCACACTGGCCAATAACGTTTAAAAAGAACTCAAAGCACGCCTTTAAACGCCATAAACAACCCTTAGCATAATTTATCCTTTTTTAGCCGGATATTAATGAATAAATCTTATCTGATATGATGAGGGGCGGATCCAGGACGGACTTCTGGGGGGGGGGGCGGTGGATTGTAATACTGCTACTTAGAGCTACTTTTAAAGAGTTTCAAACTCTGGGATGGGTTTTATTTGTATATAAAATAAAAGAAAACTTCCCTCTTCTGGGGGGCGATTGCCCCGATCGCCCCCCCCCCCAGATCCGCCACCGGATATGATTATAATTCGAGAGCTAAAACAAACGAACGAGTAATATGAAGTTTACGTTTATGAAATCAGCAAAACACACATGAAATATATTACCCATTTAACATCGATTAATGGTCTAGAGAGATTTCAAGTAGTCCATATTAGAGATGTGTACTGGTTCGGGCCGAACTCGGACCTACAAAGCATATATCACTTCTTATCCGGGCCAGGCTCGGGCCGTAAATTTTTAAATATACAACCATATTTCTCGGGCCTTTTCAAGTAACTTTGTAAATGTACTGTACAACGATGTTTACTGGACGTTTGGACCGTTCTTCCTGAAGAACTTTTAAAGCACGACTGCAAAATTAAACTTCTAATTGCTGTAAATAAAATAAAATTTTTCGTAAATTATAAAATTTCTGTAATTCGAGCCTATTTCGGGATCATTTGATTGTCACACGAGCTCGGGCCGCACTCGGGCCTAAATCCTAAAACATATTTCGAACTCGGATCGGATCTCACATTATAAATTAACGGGTCGAGCTGGGCAAGGGCTAAATATTCCGGGACCTCCAAACCATAAGTTTACCTAACATCTTTCCTTTGTTTGCATGTATAACTTGAATCTTTTAAGCACTAACAGATGACTCTGTTTTACAGAAAAGAATGTACTTAAATTTCTTCTTTCCTGCTACTTACATCATTGAGCATGAAAACACACTTTATATGATTTTATTCAGTCAACAAAGATGAAGAAAGATATTTTAGTACTCGACAAATTTATGAGAAAACTTTGAAAATACACAAACTTCACCAAAACAAGGTATCGAAACTGTCCGCATAATTTCCTGGCAAATAAAATATTTTGCATAAAAATAAACCTCTTTGAGGGTATCAAACTAAGTATATAATTAAGTTGAAACATTTTGAATCACACTTATATAAATTTTTGAATACTGAAAGATTATTTTAATGTACCGAATTTCTTTACTTTATATCGTGTAAGATGAAAACCCCAAATATAATGATAGGCATCTAAATTGAGACCCCTACCTATCCTGAGAAGCAAGAGTTGCAATCTAGTGGATGGGAGGTAAAACAGAAGGAAATAGCCCGCCACAACACAGGAAGTCACGTGAGTTCGTTACCGGATTTCTTTCACTCAGTGTTCCCACACTTGGTACAATTGTACCTAATTCGGCCCTTTTTGTCATTCATCGGCCCGTTGGTAGCACGCTGGCATTTTGAGCCCCTTTTGTGAAAAAGTTGGGACAATTCTACCCAATTCAGTACCATTTAACAAATACTTGTAACATTTACAAAAGTGTCAGTATATCTCACGTTACTCATATCTACATCTCACGTTACTCATACCGTGTGTTGGACTCTTAAAAATGCTCTTGAAAATTTATTCTGTGACGTTGCACCGCATAACGCTACTAACTTTGTGTGGAAAATTCGTAATTCGAACTATACCTGAAAACAAATTATGCTAGATGGACGCATCCGCGCCGCGCATGAAGGAGACGAGAAAGAAGTAGTGTGATGGAAATTTTAGCTTGAAATCTCAATTAAAAAAAAAAAAGAAAAAGAAACACGCACACACACGTTGAATCAAGTGCTGAATATTCTGAAAAAGAATAGTGTACGCTCAATTAAGTCTGTAATTTATGTATCGTTACAAATATTCTACACCAAAACGATAATAGTACGAAAAGATACATTCCTCCATTCCTAAATAAATAGATAAATTTGTATGTTTTTAAAAAGTAATTTTTGAAAAAGCACTTTCTTAATTTGGACTCTTGGAAGGGGGGGGGGGGCAGTGTTCCAGAAATTTATCTCTTTTAATTTAGTTATAGAACCATGTGTTACGCTGGTATAAAATAATGAATTCAGCCCTTTTTGTTTCAATTTGGTACTATTTTTCAGCCCACTCCAGAGTAGGACTGTGGTAACACTGCTTTCACTTATATTTGAGATGGCGTTAGTCATTTGTTGAGCGATCGAAGATCTCACTATGAGATCCTTAAGGAGTTCAGTATGGGAGACCGGTCTCATAATGTGACCAGTATAGTACAACACATTTTGCACACATATCTTACTCATTTGGTAAACATTTCACATTAAAAGAAGTGATCAAATGTAGTTAATTGATATGTACAAAAAAGTGTAACATTTTTATATTGTGCGTATATTCCACCTATGTAAAATTGAAGAAAATGAGACAGATTTTAAATGTGATTGTAATGTTTTTAATTTTTTTCCATAACAGGATTTGGCTTAAACACAATGTTGAATGGTGAATTAATAAAAGAATTGTTTTAATATTACACAAACAGCAGGGGTCTTTTATCAGGTATCCCACAGAAAAATGGCAGTATAGCAACTTTGGTAACATTTTTCAATATTTTTTTATTATAATATTTTATTGTATCTCAATAGCTTGTATCGTAAATTAGACACTCCACAGAATGAATCAAAATAACAACATGATTTATTTCTATTTTAATTAACTAGTATATAGCATCCAAACATTTAGCCCTATGTTCGAGGTTCCTACCTTATAAAGTTAAAGATTTATTACCTTTATGAAAACATTTACATAATTTAAAATAAAATCATTGACTCCTTAGTGTGAGAATACTAAGGAGACAATGATTTTTTTTAATTATGTAAATTTTTCACACCATCTATATTGTAAACCCTAGCACGGAAAAAACCAACAACATGAAATATATTACACACATAGTATCAGAAACAAAATTTATTAATACACTAGTAAACAAGAGCAGCAGATGATGAAAAAATATAATCGAACAGAAGATTGGTAAAACCTAATCATTACATAACATGAAGTCTCTATTTATTCATAATTAGGAAAACAATTTGCTTAAAAATTTCTCTAAACTGTTTAGTGTTTTGAAGCGATACAAAAGAGATACTCCAGAGAACTCGATCCAAATTGCGGAATCTATTTGGCCTTATTAATGTAGGTAGGAAGACAGTAACAACAAATCAACTATACTATTTATATTTCCTGTAAAATTAGATAGGTACGGATCTCAAAGATAATGCCAATTGTTATCCATTCTTAAGTGCCGTACATTGTAGTGTTAGATAAGCAAGCTGAAGAAACAAGTCTTATTCATTCTTGTTTTAACTTCCAGGTAGTTAAAATAACTAAAGTTAAAGTTATTTTAATAAAGTAGATAACATGGCTGAAAGAGTGAATCTATCAATTATTTCCTATGATACGAATTTGTAAAACTAAATTACATTTGGCATCTCTACATAATATAGACGAAGATGTTCCTAAATCCCTCTTCTTTGAACATTCTCCAACATTATTAAATTACGTGATAGAAATTTCTAAATTACGTAAATGAAATTGTTCAAAAAATCTCTATTGTACTTTGTTAAATATATTTCGAACTCATCTAATTATCTTAACGTAAATTTCTTTAAAATTAAGCGGATGAAGTTCTCAAATGAATTTCTTATAATTATCATTATATATTATTTGAGGTTATCTCATAATCTTCAATGTTTTTTTAAATAAAAGAAATTACATTAAGCAGATGACATTCATCAAAGGAAGCCCATATCAATCTTCAAACATTATTTGAAATTATTTAATTAAGTTGATATTTGAGTTTATTACATTAAGTAGATACAATCTTCAGAAGATGTCCAATATCCATCTTTAAACATTCTTTGAGGTGATTAAATTCAGTACATTACATTCTACACAGGATATCCAATATTCATCATCAAACATCCTTTGAGGTTATTTAATTAAGTAGCGGACATTGTTCAAAGGATGTCTAATTAGACATTCTTTGAGGTTATAAAATTAAGTAGGTGACTTTCTTCATAGGATGTCCCGTATCAATCATGAAACATTCTTCGAGGTTATTAAATTAAGTAGCTGACATTCTTCAGAGGATTTTAAATATCAACCTTCAAACATTCTTTGAGGTTATTAAACTAAGTAGGTGACGTACTCAGGATATGTCCAATATCGATCTTTATACATTCTTTGAGGTTATTAAACTAAGTAGGTGACGTTCTTCAGAGTATTTCCAATATCTATCTTTATACATTCTTTGAGGTTATTAAATTAAGTAGGTGGCCTTCTTCATAGGATGTTCCATATCAATCATGAAACATTCTTCGAGGTTATTAAATTAAGTAGGAGCCATTCTTCAGAGGATTTTCATTATCAATCTTCAAACATTCTTTGAGGTTATTAAACTAAGTAGGTGACGTTCTTCAGAGTATGTACAATATTGATCTTTATACATTCTTTGAGGTTATTAAATTAAGTAGGTGGCCTTCTTCGTAGGATGTTCCATATCAATCATGAAACATTCTTCGTGGTTATTAAATTAAGTAGGTGAAATTCTTCAGAAGATTTTCATTATCAATCTTCAAACATTTTTTGAGGTTATTAACCTAAGTAGGTTACGTTCTTCAGAGTATGTCCAATATCGATCGTTATACATTATTTGAGGATATTAAATTAAGTAGGTGGCCTTCTTCATAGGATGTCAAATATCAATCATGAAACATTCTTCGAGGTTATTAAATTAGGTAGGTGACATTCTTTAGAAGATTTTCATTATCAATCTTCAAACATTTTTTGAGGTTATTAACCTAAGTAGGTTACGTTCTTCAGAGTATGTCCAATATCGATCGTTATACATTATTTGAGGATATTAAATTAAGTAGGTGGCCTTCTTCATAGGATGTCAAATATCAATCATGAAACATTCTTCGAGGTTATTAAATTAGGTAGGTGACATTCTTCAGAAGATTTTCATTATCAATCTTCAAACATTCTTTCAGGTTATTAAACTAAGTAGGTGACGTTCTTCAGAGTATGTCCAATATCGATCTTTATACATTCTTTGAGGTTATTAAATTAAGTAGGTGACATTCTTGAGAGGATTTTCATTATCAATCTTCAAACATTCTTTGAGGTTATTAAACTAAGTAGGTGACGTTCTTCAGAGTATGTCCAATATCGATCTTTATACATTCTTTGAGGTTATTAAATTAAGTAGGAGGCATTCTTCATAGGATACCCCATATCAATCATGAAACATTCTTTGAGGTTATTAAATTAAGTAAGTGACATTCTCAGAGGATTTTCAATATAAATCTTCAAACATTCTTTGAACTTATTAAACTAAGTAGGTGACGTTCTTCAGAGTATGTCCAATATCGATCTTTATAAATTCTTGGAGGTTATTAAATTAAGTAGGTGACATTCTTGAGAGGATTTTCATTATCAATCTTCAAACATTCTTTAAGGTTATTAAACTAAGTAGGTGACGTTCTTCAGAGTATGTCCAATATCGATCTTTATACATTCTTTGAGGTTATTAAATTAAGTAGGCGGCCTTCTTCATAGGATGTCAAATATTAATCATGAAACATTCTTTGAGGTTATTAAATTAAATCGGTGATATTCTTCAGAGGATTTTCATTATCAATCTTCAAACGTTCTTTGAGGTTATTAAACTAAGTAGGTGACGTTCTTCAGAGTATGTCCAATATCGATCTTTATAAAAATTCTTGGAGGTTATTAAATTAAGTAGGTGACATTCTTGAGAGGATTTTCATTATCAATCTTCAAACATTCTTTGAGGTTATTAAACTAAGTAGGTGACGTTCTTCAGAGTATGTCCAATATCGATCTTTATACATTCTTTGAGGTTATTAAATTAAGTAATCGGCCTTCTTCATAGGATGTCAAATATTAATCATGAAACATTCTTTGAGGTTATTAAATTAAGTAGGTGATATTCTTCAGAGGATTTTCATTATCAATCTTCAAACATTCTTTGAGGTTATTAAACTAAGCAGGTGACGTTCTTCAGAGTATGTCCAATATCGATCTTTATAAATTCTTGGAGGTTATTAAATTAAGTAGGTGACATTCTTGAGAGGATTTTCATTATCAATCTTCAAACATTCTTTGAGGTTATTAAACTAAGTAGGTGACGTTCTTCAGAGTATGTCCAATATCGATCTTTATACATTCTTTGAGGTTATTAAATTAAGTAGGAGGCATTCTTCATAGGATACCCCATATCAATCATGAAACATTCTTTGAGGTTATTAAATTAAGTAAGTGACATTCTCAGAGGATTTTCAATATAAATCTTCAAACATTCTTTGAACTTATTAAACTAAGTAGGTGACGTTCTTCAGAGTATGTCCAATATCGATCTTTATACATTCTTTGAGGTTATTAAATTAAGTAGGTGGCTTTTTTCATAGGATGTCCAATATCATTAATGAAGCATACTTTGTGGTTATTAAATTAAGTACGTGACATTCGTCATAGGATCTCCAAAATCCATTTTCAAACCTTCAGTGAGATTGTTAAATTAAGTAAGTGGATTCTTCATAGAATGTCCAATATCCATTTTAAACATAGTTTGAAGTAAATAAATTAAGTAGGTGACTTACTTCATAGGATGTCCAATATCAATCGTGAAACATTCTTTGAGGTTATTAAATTAAGTAGGTGACGTTCTTCAGAGGATTTTCAGTATCGATCTTCAAACATTCTTTGAGGTTATTAAACTAAGTAGGTGACGTTCTTCAGCGTATGTTCAATATCAATCTTCAAACATTTTTTGAGGTTATTAAATTAAGTAGGTGGCATTATCAATCTTCAAACATTCTTTGAGGTTATTAAACTAAGTAGGTGACGTTCTTCAGAGTATGTCCAGTATCGATCATGAAACATTCTTTGAGGTTATTAAATTAAGTAGGTGATATTCTTCAGAGGATTTTCATTATCAATCTTCAAACATTCTTTGAGGTTATTAAACTAAGCAGGTGACGTTCTTCAGAGTATGTCCAATATCGATCTTTATAAATTCTTGGAGGTTATTAAATTAAGTAGGTGACATTCTTGAGAGGATTTTCATTATCAATCTTCAAACATTCTTTGAGGTTATTAAACTAAGTAGGTGACGGTCTTCAGAGTATGTCCAATATCAATCTTCAAACATTCTTTGAGGTTATTAAATTAAGTAGGGGACATTCTTCAGTGGATGTCCAATATCAATTTTTAAACATTCTTTGAGGTTATTAAATTAAGTAGGTGACACTGTTTATAAGATGTCCAATATCAATCTTCAAATATTCTTTGAGGTTATTAAATTAAGTAGGTAACATACTTCAGAGGGTGTCCAATATGCATCTTCAAACATTCTATGAGGTTATTAAAGTAAGTAGGAGGCATTCTTCATAGAACGTCCAATATCAATTTTTAGACATTCTTTGAGGTTATATAATTAGCTAGGTCTCATTCTTCATAGGATGTCCAGTATCCATCTTTATTCATTCTTTGAGATTACGAAATTAAGTAGGTAACCTTCCTCAGAGGATGTCCACTATCAATCTTCATACATTCTGTGAGGATATTAAATTAAGTGGGTGACATTCTTCAAAGGATGTCCAATATCAATTTTAAGACATTCTTTTCGGTTATTAAATTAAGGTGATATTCGAAGTTATTTAATTAAGTATATGACATTCTTCAAATGATCTCCCATGTAAAGCTTGAAACAGTCTTTGTTGTTATTAAATTAAGGTGATACTTGAGATTATTTAATTAAGTGGATTAAGTTGTTCAGGAGATCTTCGTGTTTATTCTTAAATATTCCAGCAAGAAATCAAATTAGGTTTTATTCCAAGTTATTGAGTAAATCCAATTGATCAAAAGATATTCATGTGTATTTTTAGGTAATGTTCTAGGCTGTTATATAATGTAGTATTCACGTTTTTCAAATGGTTTATTTGAAATATTTCAAAGCATTCCCTTTTGCATCTTCACGTATTTTTCGAAAGTATTGAATTATATGATCTTCAACCTATTAAAATTAATTATATAAAATATACAGGGTTTGTTCGAAAAGTAATAGGACTGAGTCGATTTAAAAAAATTATTCAGCCAATCGTTACAATTCTTTAAAAAACTTTCAAAATAGGCTCCTTCTGCGTCGATGTAGCGCTGCCAGTGCGATTTCCAAGCATTGAAGGCGTCATGGAAGTCATTCTCCGGAATAGCCTTGAGAGCCGCGGTGCAAGCTGCTTGGATCTCCTCTGTCGTCTCAAAATGCTTGCCTTTCATCGGGCGTTTCAGGCGAGGAAACAAAAATAAGTCCGGGGGGGCACATCTGGGCTGTAGGGCGGCTGCGGAAGCGTTGGGATGCCGGCCTTGGTCAGGTAGCTGTTCACAAGAAAGGCGGTGTGAGCCGGGGCGTTGTCGTGGTGCAGCTTCCAGTCGGCTCCGATGTCTGGTCGGACCCAATTGACCCTTCGTTTGAGTCTCTTGAGCACTTCCACGTAAAACTTGGCGTTGACGATTTGTCCAGGAGGAACAAATTCATAGTGGACGATGCCTTTGATGTCAAAAAAGACAATGAGCACCGTTTTCACTTTGGATTTGCTCATTCTTCCCTTTTTTGGGCGAGGAGTCGCCGGCGTGTGCCACTCGGAAGATTGACTCTTTGTCTCGGGATCATACTCAAAGATCCATGATTCGTCACCTGTGATTACGTTATTCAAAAATTGGGGGTCACTTCACACATGTTCAAATTTTCTTGGCACAATTCCACTCGCCGCAATTTCTGGTCATCAGTGAGCACTTTTGGGACAATCTTCGCGCATACGTTGCGCATGTTCAAATGCTCCGTCACAATTTCATGAACCACAGTTTTTGGTAAATTTAACATCTGGGCAATTAAACGAATACTTAGTCGATGGTCTGAGTTCAAAACTTTGCGCACACGAGTCACGTTGTCGGTGTTTGTCGAAGTCGAAGGTCTTCCAGCACGGTCTTCATCGGCGACCTCTTCCCGGCCCTCCGAAAAGGCCTTGTGCCACCGAAACACACCACTTCTTGCTAAAGCATCATCTAGGTAAGCCTGCTTGATCATATCAAACGTCTCTGTCGCAGATTTACCGAGTTTAACATAGAATTTAATCGTGTACCTCTGCTCTAACGAACGCTGCATTTTCGGTTTGCACCACTCACAGAAACACGTCGCGGGAAAAAGCCTGTCCTGACTCTCCGTGTGCTCGGAGACAACTGCCCAGCCGCTCGTTCGTTAGCTAGGAACTCCCTCTACCGGATCCAGTCGGTGCGCGCGCACTCCGAAGTATAGTCATGGCGGAATAAAATCAATCCTATTACTTCCCGGACAAACCCTGTATGTTTGAAGTTTGACTGCCTTGTTTTGTAGATTTATTTTGAACTAAATAAGTAGTAATCCTATTTGTAATGTGTGGTAAAATACACGAAGTCAAAAGCAGGGATGAAAAATGATCCGGTTGTTATAAAAGCTCTGCGGAACGGTTCCTGAACTGGTTCTGGGATGTGGCTGTTGTTGAGGATCGGGTTCTGGAACGATTCTGAGGAAGGTTTTCAAACCGATTTTGAGATGTTAAGAGCAGAGAGGAGCAGTTCCTGAACCAGTTCTGAGACCTCAAGGAAATGAAGAACCGTTTCTGATACTGGTTCTAAGATGTTAGGAAAAGGTCAAACTGATTCTGCGAGCGGTTCCGAGTTTGGGTTATTGTTGAAGAACCAGTTCACGAACCGTCTTCATAGGAAGTGGTTCTCGGTCCACCTCTGAGAGTGAAGACAGGAGCATTTCTTGAACCGGTTCTGATATGATAGAAAACCGTCAAACCGGTTTTGACAGCGGTTTTTGCATGTTTGTTAAATATATATCGGAAAAGAATATGAACCCAGTGATACTGATACTACACTGCTCCACAAAACTTAAGCAACTCGAAGAAAGTGGAAGAAAATAAAACGACAAGATCACTGCACCAAGTATAATGAACAAAAAGATGGTCCAGATGCACAATGCAACACAAGTGAAGACGAACAATACAGTTAGGATGTACAGAGTGACCAAAAAGTTCAGCACAACGATACCTCAACAGGTGAAGCTGGATTGTGCGAGGGCATAGGCAGTCAAAATGGCATGTGACTACCACGAACGGCTATACAGGCACGACATCTGGCCTCCATGCTGCAAATCAGAGTGTTGATCAAGTTTTGCGGCAGATGGCGTCACTGCTCGAGGAGAGCTGTTTGCAGGTCAGGGAGACTGCGTGCTGGGGGACTGCGCTGCGCTATTCGCCGCCCAACAGCATCCCACACATGCTCGATGGGATTCAAGTCCGGCGAATATGCAGGCCATGCAATACGCGTAATGTTTTCGCTCTCCAGATACTCGGACACAAGATGTGCACGGTGTGGACGGGCATTGTTATCCATGAACAGGAAGTCTGGGTCAAATACTTCGCGGAAATTGCGCACATGTGTATTGAGAATTTCATCCCGGAACCGTTGTGCTGTCAAAGTGCCATGTTGCACAATATGGAAGTCCGTTTTCCTATCCAGCATAATTCCACCCCACACCATAATGGAACCACCGTTATAGGACGACCGTTCAGGAATGAAGTTTGGATGATAGCGTGTTCCTGGCTCTCTCCACACTAAAGTCCGACCAGAATAAGACGACATGCTGAATCTCGACTCATCGGAGAACATGACACGCGCCCACTGGTGTTCCCCCATGCAACATGTTCTTGACACCATGTGTAACGCGCACGTTTCTGCTCCAGTTTCAATGGCACACACAACACAGGCCTTCTTGCATACAGTCCTGCTTTATTGAGCTGCCGACAAACAGTTTCACGACTCGCGCCTTGTCCTGTAGCCTGAAGCAACTCATTGGCCAGTTGAGAGCATGACGCTTGATAGTTACGTTTGGCAGAAATTGTGAGAAATCGGTCATCGACGGCCGACGTCTTCTTCGAACGGCCTCCTCCATGACGTCTACTGACTTTACCTCCAGTTTGGAAGCGACTCCACAGCCTCGACACAACACTTTTGTTCACGTTGAATTCCTGCGCCACTTCCACTTGCGATCGGCCCAATTCCAACCGCCCAATTATTCGCCCGCGGTCAAAGTCACTCAAATGTCGTCTACCAGCTATTGTAAAGTGTGTACCCCAGACAAGAATCACTAACTCAATGCTTGGAGCCTCGGACACTACTGGGCTGTGGTGTACGCCTCATGGCATAATTTGTTCACCGCGCTTGCAACGGTGTTGTTTATGTGATAGAGTGGGTGCTTACCTTGCCTGTGTGTCTCTGTGTCTCTGCATGCCACTAACCAGCGTTGAATGGGCCCCACACGTCACTTATACGACGTTCTCTCCGGTTGCTTAAGTTTTGTGGAGCAGTGTATATTTCGGTATGTATATATTTATTGAGTGATAGCGCTTCTTTTTAATGTTCCACTGTATGTAATTGTCTGATATTGATATTATGCATCTGAAAATTAATTATCTTTGCTTTATTACATTTTCCTTCTTCCTTTCCTTTTTCCTTTTTGTAGTATACCTTCATGTATTATCTCAACATAATCTTACATTAAAGCTTTATGACATATTTACCTTTCTCAAATTACTGTATTTTTCTTTTTCGATAGTATTTTGAATCTAATATTTGTTTATTATTTCATCTATTTTCCACTAATCTTAGTTTTTTCAATTCTATAACGTTAATTCTATATTATCACATATAAAAATATATAGCCAACTAATGCATGTATTTTAATCACAACCATTATATCATCCTATTGCACACAAATATCTCATATATTTATTTGTATGTAAACGTAAAGTGTACGCCTTCTATAACTGGACTTATATAGTCGATTAAGGGAATAATTAAGAAACTAATTAATGGAATAAATACATTAATCAGTCCATTATTGTCTACAGAGGAAACAACGTCTCATTGAAAAAGGTACGCAAGGTAGCATTGACTATGGTTAGCTTAGCTGACAAGCATGTTTAAAAAATATGTGAATTGACCAACCTGTTTGGTTGCACATGAAACAAATATCATTCACCCGCCAATAAAATAACAGAAGGACTTGGTAAAGATTGGTAATCCTACATGATTAAAGCTTACTAGGTCGACGTGTTGTATTCTTCGCTTACTCTCAATAGTTTTGCCTTTTGATGGGCTTCGGCTTCTCGACTACACACACAAACACACACCCAACGAAATCAAAACTACTGCAGTTGCATGAAGCAAATACACTTATTCAAATGTGTTTCATTGCATTTTCAGTAACATTTCTCAAATATGTCGCTCTAATAGCACAAAATATCCTGGCGACGTTCCAAGGATATTTCATGGAAGCCACGAAGTAAATAGGATGTCCATGTGTCTGCCAATGTGTGTCTTACTTGTTCTCGTACGGTATCCATGGACCGGTATCGACTGTCGCAGATCCGGTCTTTTGTTTAAGTTTTCGTATCAGGTACAAACACCGGTCCTTTCTTTTGACTTCTCAGAAAGAGCATCAGAACCGATTATAGACCTTTCTAGATATAGACACTTAAAAGCAAGTTCCACTTTTACCTTACATAAAAGGCCTCTGTAGTTTCTTGACATCTCAGAACTGGTTCTGGTCTTTTCTTCATATTCCAGAATCGGTTTCACAAGCACTTCATAATAAACCAAACAGTTTCATCAGCCCGTTTATGAACCATAATCAAAACGTAGGTTTTGTGAGCGATTCTTAAATGTAGGGAATATGTTGCACCGTTTCTGGGAGCAGTTCTTAAATTCAACGAAACAGTGAGACCGGTTTTGGAAATGTCCCTCACTTTATCATGGGTTCTCAGTTCTTGTACCGGTTCTGGAAAACCAGAGTGGTTCTTTTTCCATCATTGGTGAAAAGTGAGTGTATGAGGTGCCAATAATTCCTATTTGATGAAAATTTTAATTATCTTTGACCACTACCATTATTTGAATGTTGATTTTGAAACTAACATATTATCACATGTAAATTTTCATTATAATTATTTTTAAATGTTAATTCATCATTCGTTGAACTATTTTTGATGCGAGTTACATGTTATTGAGATTAGTTTTTCTATGTTGTTTCTTTATAATCATCGTAGTCATTTTGTGGGTATATGAGGTAACCGGTGAGTTCATTAAATATAGTACAAGTAATATTTGTCTGTATTTAGTTTTCTTTAATTTATTACGAGTTACAATTATACAAGGTGTCCCGTAATTTTTATGAGAGTATTTCGAAGTTGAAAGTAGACGTCAAAACAAGCAACAAACTATATGTACAAAAACTAGAAACCAGCATCCAGGAATGAATTCAGGGGGTAGCACGGGGGGAATCTCTCCCCGAAGAAAATTCATTCCTCCCCGGAGAAACTCTCAAAATTTCAATCACAAAATGTAGAAATTACTTCACCCAAACTCCCCTCTCCCGAGGAGTTCATATTCACCCCCGGGTGAAAATGTCTGAATTCAACACTGCCAGCATCGTTTACGAGTTATGATCGTGAGAAATTTGGCGGCATGGAACTTTGACATGCTATAGCGCAAAGACGAATGACCTTGACACAGGGGCTGCGGAATTACACACATGAAGTTATAAGCGTAAAATACAATATCAAAATCAAACCTCCAGAACAATTGCGCAAGGGATTCCCCCGAAGGACTTAGCGGATTCCTGCTTATGTTTGCAAATAAAAGATCCTCAAAATGAGATGGAGTGAAAAGACTATTTAATATTAAAGTAGAATTCATCTGTACCATACCGATAGTGGAAACAAAAACAAAGATGCAGTATGGAGAACTGTGGGGTTGCTATGAATGGTTGTACAACTACCAGTAAACACGTTTCAACCACAATAGAAACCTTAGTGTATTATTATTATTTAGATTAACTTGTTATCAATGCATGAAACCTTGCACTCTCCATTGGTAGTTCCACAACATGTACGGAGTGGAGCTCATTCGTGGCTAAGCGGTTAACGTGCTTGTCTTTGGCATGAGAGACCTGGGTTGCATTGCCGGCGGGAGTTCATGTGGTTCGGATTCCACGTTAATCAGTAAGTCTACATCACATATTGCCTCGCTGCTGAAAGAGACGTTAAACTCAAAATCAAATCAACTCAATACGGAGTCTTTTTCGTAACACTTTGTTGCGGAAACAATAAAATAGTATGTTCTACGTCCTATATTAATGTGTTGATAAACCTGTCACCGACGTGATACGGAGTCATTTTCGTAACACTTCGTTGCGGAAACAATAAAATAGTATGTTCTACGTCCTACGTCAATGTGTTGATAAACCTGTCGCCGACGTGATATGTAGTGTCCTGTGCACTTACACACCCTACAGTTGAAATGACATATGTTGTCTGAATGTTTGCCCTAATACAAAACTGCATGGAGTGATACTTAAAAGAAAGTTAGGACGTCTGAAGGACTATTCACCGTGTGTTTGTGAGTCCTACAAAAGTATGCTGAAGATAACACCTAATACAAGGCTTGCTACAAAGCAGAACGCATTCCAGTACAAAGGAAAACAGATGTAGGGAGCGAACGCGTGACCCCTTAATAGAAGTCAGCGAGAGTTACCACTCGCCCACAGGGACACGAGAAACAATGAGTAACATATCTCAAACTTTGTTTCAAAATTGTCCCAAACCGCCGTCTGTCTCATCTCCCTTAACTTGTACTTTGAACTCGGGCTGTAACAATAATGTTCGGTCATATCATAAGCACACTCTCGGAACCAGAAGCACAGATCGAAACTACATACTACTTTTGTGATTTAAAGTCATTACGTTTGGAAAGCTCAGGTCGGTAGAGATGACAGCCAATAATTTGGAAAGCAACGGCCCTGGGCTTACAGAAGGTATTTCAGCATTTATCTGGTAAGAGTGATCGGCACCAGGGAAACTTTCCATCAGGATGATCAGCAGGAGTAGGGATCTTGCTTACGCTCGACTTACTTACATGCCGCATGGAAGGGAGACATATAAAATACTTGCTGCATTTCGCATGACACTAAATGCAGCTTTCTAGTAATGCAGATAGCGTACGTCGAAAACGCAAGGACTCAAACATGCTAGCCTTATCATTCAAGGTTGTCAGGAGACACGTTTTATTCATTACAAGATGAGAAAAAACCGCAATTTGTTATCTTTGTTGTCCGTAGTGATGTGTGTGTGTTCGACGTAACATTCTAAGATAGAAAAGGAGCCAACAATACAACACCTTTGTGAATGACAGAAATAACATTAAATTGGCAGGAATAACGTGTCTACTAAACAATTCGTTCCGGTTTGACCTTCCGACTGCTTCACATGTCTAATCCTGGTTCTGACTTCTTATTCCATATTACCAGAGTGTGTATTTATCAAAAATGGCATCAAATTGGTACAACAAAAGCACACTTTCTCGCATAGCTTTCCAACTGGAACGTATGAAGTTCACGCTGAAAGCGCATACGCATGTCATGACGTACACCTATCAGTATAATTTTCCCTACATTAAAGCACTGTGCCTTGTGATTATGGCTAGCGAACTCTCTCTTGATCTGTGGCTCAGTGGTAGAACGTTTACCTCTGGTGTTTGTGGGCCCGGGTTCAAACCCTGCTCCCGCTGAACTTTGTGGTGGACAAACACCGTGTGCGTGGGTTTTCTCGGGGTTCTCCGTTTCCTCCCACTTTCTTCATTCCACCATTTCATTCATCTCTCATCATTACCGTCTCCTTTAGCCTAACCGGCATAGCATTGGGACGTAAAACTCAAAAATTTCATTTCTCTCTTGATCTGATCGTGAAATTTAATGCAATGGCCGAGTTTACGTTTGATGAGTGGGCAGAAATGCTATTTATTAAAGGGGAAGCCCGTCGTAGTCGAAAGCGTGTTCGTATTCTTTATGTTGACCGCTTTCTACATCGTCGAATGCCGTCACATACTATCTTTATCAAACTAGAACGTCGGCTTAGGGAGAGAGGTGACTTCACTGTGGTGCTTCGAGGCGTGTATGAACCCCGCAGTTCGAAGAGGAAATGCCTCAACGCCTGGAAGAGGATATTTGACGAACACCCGACGCATGGCACATGACTTGTGTGGGAGTAGGACTACTGTTTAACGGGTTTTAGACCACGAACACCCGCATCCATACCATCTTACGTGAGTTCAAAGTCTTGGTCCAGCCGATTTTGAGACATGTGTAGACTACTGTCAGTGGGTTCTTCAGCGTTGTGAAGAGGATCTTGCATTTCTCCAACGGATACTCTTCACTGGCGAGGCTGGGGATGGTTTGGTCACCGGTCATTGCATAAATTCCTCATTGTGTTCGAGAGCCCGCATTTCAGGAATAATTCAGTGTGAACGTATGGGTAGACATCATAAGGGAACGATTAATTGGACCATATTTTCTTCCAGTACGCCTCACCGGTGCCAACTACTAGATCTTTTTTATAGGAGATACTGCTAAAGTTAATGGGGAAAATATCTTGAAATCCTACAGCACATGTAGTATCAACACGATGGTGCGCCTTCCATTTCACACGGGCTGTCCTAGGTTATTTAAATACTTCCTTTGGACAAGAATGGATGGGCTGTCGTGGTTCAAGAGCATCGACACCACGTTCGCCTGACCTGAAGCCATTCGATTTCTTTCTGTGAGGTTACATGAAGACGTTAGTGTATGAGAACCCGATTGAGTCGGAGCAAGATCTCGTGACACGCATTGCAGCTGCGGTTGGGATGTCAGAGGTATGTCAGCCGTTATCGGTCGTATCTATGCGAACATGTGTCGTTGGTGCGAAGCATGCATCGCTGTTCATGGGAGTTGCTTCCAGCCACTCTTGAAGCACAATTTGCTTCATGCAATGGACTTCCGACTTGCGTCAGTTGCATCAGCACAATGCGTTTTCATCGGTTCGGACTTGGTAATTGGAACGTACGAACCAAGTGATCAGTCCTTTGTGAGTGTTCACAGTGTCTTGTATTGCCAACATACATATCTGACATGGTCGAAGGTTTATAAATGAAATACATCTCCAGCAAATTAGACAAGTAATATTTATAATAGATAAATATTGTAAGAATCAAGGAAGAAAGATTAATAATAAATAAGTACAAGAAGTAAGAAGTGTCGTCACTTTGATATACGTCTGCAAATTAAGAATATTACATTCACCCGATCCTTCATGAGCCATTAGGTCAGACTAAAACTGTGCCACTTTATCCATATACACCAGACGACCATCTTCCTTTCCATGAGCATAATCAGACCATTCATCCCTATAACCCACATCGTCGCATTTATCATCCCCATCCGCACATCGATTGCACGTAACTTCGTTCTTGCACTATTTTGTTCTCACTAACAGAGCTCCCATTGTCTTAACCTGTTCTGAGTATCGCCAGAGCAGAATATTAACAGCCTCGTCTCAGCTAATATCATGTCAGCTTATGTTATGTGAATAGCACTTCACTCCTACCATCACCTCATCCATCATCGCATTCTTATGTATTAATGATAAATCAATCAATACATTAAAAACCTGATACCCACCCCTAACACCTTTTTACAACACTTAAATTGATGTCAGTGGCGGAAAAGAAGGTCTTACCTTCTGTGGCTCGTTCATGTATTGATTGGATGTGAAATTGCATTATAAAAAAAGATTATTCTTTATCCAGCATTTAAGTCAAGAGTATTACAGCAATACAATAATTTCTTAATGTTGTTATTCGACGATTTGGTCAGTGCAGGGGATTTAGGATTTAGATTTCTGGTCTTTCGGCATCTAAGGCCATTTAGCCCGTCAAGTTTGAGGGATGACGTCCCTCGGCGACATGCTATCCGGGGAAAGGGAAGGAAGGAAGCGGCCTGGGACCTATAAGTTAAGTACCACCTCGGCATTTGCCTGATGTGAATGAGGAAAACCTCATTTAGGGTGGCTGGCCTGAAAAAGCGTTTTACACTTTTTCGATCGAGTGATTGGTCAGTACATTGTTAGTCACTTGTCACTGTCGTATTTTTCAGTGTGTCTTGCTTCTAAGTTTCTATAGCTCCTGCAACGATGTTATTTCGCAATTTATTGTTATTGTCTTATTATTATTGTTATTGTCTTGTTATTGTCATTACCTCACCAAATACAGATGAAAGTTTAATCTGATGGTTAACTTCTAATCAGTGACGGATCTAGAAGGTAAAAACTGGGGGGAAAAGCCAGACTATGATAGGTACGTATAGCATGAGCAGGGACGTACGCAGGGGGTGGGTCCTCGGGGTCCGGACCCCCCCCCCCGAAATTTCCACTTTTGTGTAAATTTAGCCTAATTTTAGGGGCAATTTTAGGAATTTTAATATAAAACACCCTCATATTGAGTTTGACACCCCCCCCGAAATAAATTCCTGCGTACGCTACTGAGCATGAGTTTTCCATAATACTTAAATTATTTTTGTCACTTAAAACACTTGGGCTTCTGGTGCTGGACTAGATCCGCCCCTGCTTCCAGTAGGAGTCCCGGTCCTGACATGAGTCCTATCATCCTCCGACTGGACTAGCGAATTCATTAATTGGGTTTGCATCTTGTACATTAAAGTACTATCGATGCGACCCACTTTATGCAAGTACAGACTGTTAACATAAGTACATAACCTTACCCCGAAAGGAGTGGTAAAAA
Organism: Thermobia domestica; assembly: GCF_964235325.1. Lineage (NCBI taxonomy): Eukaryota > Metazoa > Arthropoda > Insecta > Zygentoma > Lepismatidae > Thermobia > Thermobia domestica. Next base: position 125,104,197 of record NC_137461.1, read on the forward strand.
GGGATTTTTCAAACGCTTACCTCCGTTGCAAGGCAACACTGGTTCAGAGGGTCACTCATGGAGGTTTATCTGGTCCGGCTCCCCACAAAACCTCCTAACTCAACATAACAAATTCTGCGTTCCTCATTAAAAGAAACTATTTAGTCTCTACATTTCGAAGTTTTATTCGTTCAAACTCTATAGCTCCAAGACGTGAAAGTTTCTTAAATTAAGCATGATGACTAGTAAAAATAATGTACATGTATTGTTTCGGAGGGGGCTTTCATGTCTAGACATGAGTAAAACACAATTACAGTACCCATAACAACAATGACAATTACGCAAAAACATAGAGCTCTAGCTTCGAGTTAAGGAGGTCACAACAAGCGAAATTCGAATTATAGAGGTAAACTTCGAAAAAATGAATTTTTTGAAGTTTTAAGCCAAACGGTAATGCTGGATAGGCTAAAGGAGGCTATGATGATGAGAATCATTGAATGTTGGAATGAAAGATGGGAGGAAACGGGAGTACCACGAGGAAACCACACACACAATGGTTTATACATCACAAAACTCACTTCGCGGATCGAACCAAAGACTCCCTAGACCACAGGTTAACGCTCTACCAATGAGCTACTGCGGTCACAAGGTAAACTTCGAATTTTACAGGTTCGCCGATACGAAACTTTGAGCTACCGAGGCTTTTAACTAAGATTATGTAATCCTTAAATGTTGAAGTTGTAATTTTTATACATTCGGCTTATAGAAGTTATTTTAACATTGAATAGTACGGAGAGTTCAAGGGAATGTGAAAAAATCGAGTTATCGAGTTCAACTGTATTAGATAGCGAAGTAATACATTTATCTTAACTTTATGTAAGACAAATTACACTGCTGAAAAGCTTGAAACGAATCAACAAGTAACTATAACGATAATATGTCGAATGCTGTGAAGATACGTAAAGAGTGACGTAAGTGGTGAGCTCTCCCCCGACACCATCCAAGAGATTTTGTATTGAAACGTAAAACAAGGAAACTTTCTCTGTTCCTCCGTGTGACGCATTTCGACGCTGATACAGTCAATGATAGCACTTGAAGTCAAAAATAATATTAGTGTTATTTCGGTGCAATTGTGTTAAATTGTGTTGGGATATAAACTTATGTAAAAAGAAAAAAAGCATGTTATTGACATATAACACAGGCCTACAGAAAAAAAATTTTTTCTTGGTGCCTAAAATTTTAGAGCTGATTTTAACTATGTGTGGGGCGCTGAATCCAATAATGTAAGCAGTTTTTTTCTATCAGCTCTACTTTGGTAGATACAGGCTACTGTACCAGTAGTGTTATTTACGTTACAATGTATGTGGAAGAAATATTACAATCCAAAATAAATATGTAAATTATAAATGATGTAACCACTATTTCTGCATGCTTCTTGCAATAGTATACAAAATAAGCAAAAGAAATACAAATATTCTCGTAATAACAAGTTTGAATATGATCTTATAAACTCTGCAACTCAAATAAATCCTACTGTGCTCTATAGAGATTTCTATTTGGAAGAACGGCGCTCTTTTCTCATTAGTACTGCTATCTGTCGGTACTAAACGGAAACTAGTCATATAGTAGTTCCAGGAACGTCCACTAGATTGCATTGGTATTCTACTTGGCTAGTGGATCGTAGTTGTTGTCTTGCAGGTGGAGTGACATGTTGGAACATGTGAGTTTTGTTCTGAAATCATAACTTGTATCGCGTATACTAAGGCTTTATATTTAACATCCGTGTTAGTGGCCTGAACATAAAATGAGTTCAAGTCGAAGAAGTTGTGTTAACCATCCTGATGTGTTTTGCTACATATGTGGTGAGTACACATTTAAAGACAATAGAAAACATATCAGTGACTTTGTAAAAAAAGCATATCATGCATATTTTGGTGTACGCCTAGGGGACCAAGATAAAACGTGGGCTCCACATATTGTGTGTAAAATGTGTACTGAACACTTGCGACAGTGGACAACTGGAAAAAGAAAAAGTCTTAAGTTTGGTGTTCCAATGGTTTGGAGGGAACCCACAAACCATGTTGATGACTGTTATTTCTGCCTGGTAAATGTTACGGGTATGAATAGAAATAACCGGAACAAGTGGACATATCCTGATCTGCCTTCAGCTAGACGTCCAGTTGTTCATTCCGATGAAATACCAATCCCAACGTTTCACCACTTGCCAGAGCTTTGTGAGACTGAAAACGAACGTAGTGAACATTCTTGTGACATGGATGATGGAAGTGACAGTGATTATGAGGGAATGTCAACAATTCCTCAATAGTTTAATCAAGATGAGCTAAATGATCTAGTTAGGGACCTTAATCTTTCAAAAGAATCGTCTGAATTACTTGCTTCCAGATTGAAGGAGAAAAACGTACTAGAACAAGGAACTAAAATCACATTCTACCGAACAAGGGAAAAGGAGTTTTTACCATTTTTCACTGAAGACACAAATCTCGTATTCTGTCACGATGTTAGAGGTCTCCTAGAACACATGGGTCTTCCAGAATACAATCCAGATGATTGGCGCCTGTTTATTGATAGCTCCAAGCGAAGTTTAAAATGCGTCCTTCTACACAATGGCAATAAATATGGCTCAATTCCAATCGCTCATTCTACACGACTGAAAGAAGAATATGAAGCAATTGCTTTGGTTATGGAAAAAATTAAATATCAGGACCATCAGTGGGTGATTTGTGTGGATTTAAAGATGGTGAACTTTCTTCTTGGACAGCAAAGTGGCTACACAAAATATCCTTGTTTTCTATGTCTGTGGGATAGCAGAGACAAAGCAAACCATTGGTCAAAAAAAGAGTGGCCGCAGAGAGACGACATGGTTGTTGGTAAGAAAAATATTATTAACATGCCTATTGTTGAGTGTGACAAAATCATTTTGCCACCTCTACATCTCAAGCTCGGTTTGATGAAGCAGTTTGTAAAGGCGCTAAATAAGGACGGGCCGTGCTTTGCTTACATGGGAAACAAGCTACCTCAGATCAGCACAGAAAAATTAAAAGCTGGAATATTTGATGGTCCCCAAATAAGACAAATCATGAAAGATCCGGCTTTCGTGGAGTCCATGAATGAGACTGAACGTAGAGCTTGGACCTCATTTGTAGAAGTTATCAAGAATTTCCTTGGCAATAATAAAGCTGATAACTATGTTGAGCTAGTGAACCAGATGCTTAATGCATTCCAAAAACTTGGATGTAATATGAGTATCAAAATTCATTACCTGCACAGCCATTTGGACCGTTTCCCAGACAACGTAGGCAGTCTGAGTGAAGAACAAGGTGAAAGATTTCACCAAGATATTAAAACAATGGAGGACCGCTACCAAGGAAGATGGGATGCCCATATGATGGCAGATTACTGCTGGAACCTAAAAAGAGACTGTGCAAAGAAAGATTCAAGGATGTCACGAAAACGAAGCTTCCGAAGTGTTGAATAGATCGTTTTGAACAAATTATTTGATTTTTTATTCATAAAAACTATTATAAAATGTAGTTACAGAGTTATTATGTACTTGATGTTTGTGTTTATATGGTTTTCATTATTTTCAAAGTGTTCCAAATAACAGATTTAAATGTCATAGTTTTCTTTTCACTTACAGTAAAACAGCACCTATGCAATTTTCATCGTTGTAGCAGGTCAGTCTTGCAATTCCTATATCTCAAAAACTAAAGCTGTTAGGGGAAAACTAACGCCATATTTGGATTCAGCGTCCCAATTCTACTTCAAATCAGCTAAGAAACACCCGGCACCAAAACCACTGTAAGCCAGTGTAATAATATTTACAGAGTACAAAATGAACTGTTAGAAACAGACACCTTTGATCAACTTTTTAATCCTGTAACAATTATTTTGTTTTGTGATAAATATCGTAATGGAAAATAAATAAAAAATGTAACTAGCGCAAATACAGTCTCTCGCAAAAGAAGATACTACAAAATAAATGTAAGAACATTATCTTACCCAATCATATTGTCCGAACACTCACTGATAGCTCAAAACGTTATAGGAATTTATATCTTGATTCCTCCTATTAAGTATAGAACTTCACATTTAACATTATTATTTCGCGTAAAATACGTAACCATGAATAATTCTTCATTGTTGTACGTAGGCCTCATTATTTAAATGGAACAGAAAGAAGGAAAAAATGGAAAAAAGAATGCTGTTTCTTTTAACTTTTTCCGTACCTAAGTACCTACCTCTAATTTTGGATTTTCTGAATAGTGTACTATATGCGTGCCAATTCTTCAAAATATGCCATCATGGCCCTTTTTTTTAGTAGCACTCAACACGTAGTAATATTACAGAATTGCACTATAATCGACATATCGAATTTTCAAAGTATAGTAGCCCATTAAGATATCAAAACTCTTCACACAGACTTAGGGTGAAGGAACTCTTTACATAGACTTAGGGTGATATAGTCCGTTAGATCTTGTTAGATCCTGTTAGATCTTGTACGGAGTGCAAATTTTCCATTACCGCCGCAACTAGTAAGACGTGGGGAAAATTTTCCACACATTCATGTACTTGTCAGAATGATCTCTAGAATCACAGGGACGATAGAAGATGGTCCTCTTTGTATCATATTCCGACAGATACACACATACCTCTTTCATTATCACTATATATTTCTATTGCGTGCTGTAAGATGAGATGGGATGGGTGGGATGTTGAACTGGATTGTATGAAATAATACCATGAATAACACAGAATTGAGAGTGATTTTTCTTTACGAACTCAAACTAGGAAATTTTACACAATAAATCGCCGTTAGTTTGTCAAATTTCTTTCTGGAGATACAGCAATGCAAACTGAGCCTTGTGGGCACCGATAACACTGAACAGCAAAAAAGACTTGTTGAATGTTTAGTTACCCAAAATAGTTGATTATTATTAATTGTGACGCAAGAAAAACGAATATGACGGAGAATTTCTTTTATTATCTACTGTTTTTGAGAAACAGCTGTTGTAATGTAGCATTGGGGGTCAATACTTTATATTATTATTACATAATATGTATTACCATCTTTATGCAATGTCTTCAAACTGTTTCATTAACTCCTGTTTGATATGTAACGGAGGCAGGAGGATGTTCTCGTAGGAACTAAAGGGAAATGTTGAATGTTCTTCTCACCAGGCCGAAAATCCCTTTTTGGATACCATATCTTTCTCATGTAATGGGAAGATCTGTCCCGACTATCCCACTCACCCCAAAAAACAGCGGTATTTCATGAAACCCAATTGCAACCCTAACACAATAGCGATGACTTTTAGGTCTCTGTATAACTGCGATTGATGAACATAATACTGAACTGCTGCGAATATTTGTTTCATGTTTTAATATGTTTCTTTCATGTAGACAGCATAAGCAATAGGCACTGATAGAAGAGAATTGGAATTGTGTGGGAGGACTACTTTGATACTAAACTTAGAGCTGTCTATGAACAGTCCATTCCTGTGGTTTGTATTTGAAACGAAAAATGTTCATCAAACCAATTAGTATACATAATGACAAAATACCAGGGTATCCTGCTATACGAAATAAACCTTAAGCTGCTTTTGACGATTCCTGTATATTGAAACTTTCACATCATCTTGTAATAAGTTCCACTTCTTAAGTTTTGATACAGCAAGCTCATCTTTGTTCTTAGGCAGCTGAGTATCTAGAATGAAATCATTAAGTTCGGGGTGTGAACGTAGGCCTGGGTCCTTCAGCGTTGCGCTGTGCGGCACGATTTCCGTATGAGGACCCTTGTGCTGGCTCCATGTCATCTGTGTCCTCTTCGACTTCTTCGTCTTGCGCATTATATTCATTTGGAGGATTAGGTACACGGAGACCTTTGCCATGAGAGATTGATTGGTGGCTGATGGGATGTTGGTGTATTGTATAAATCCTTTCTTTTTTGGACACTCCATGTCTAATTGGTGGTACCAAACACCAATAACAGTCGTTGAAATGATTGGTTGGCTCCTTCCACACCACTAGAATACCAAAATGTATTGAATGACCTTTATTTTCTAACCATGCACGTAGATTCATGCAGCAACTTTTGCAACATATATGAGGTACCTGTGGCTTGTTCTGGCTCCTACTTTCACACCAAAATAGTGAAAAAAATGCTGTTCCCACAAGCGGCGTCAATTGACACTTCTGTTTTGAAAATGTGACTTCACCACATACATAACAGAAATTATTTAGACTGCTGACACATTGACAACGCATGTCGCTCTTTTAATTACTCAACACCCGAGGAACTGGAGTATTATCTGGAAGGAAACAAGGAAACCATAATTTTAAATACAATTTGTGTGGTTGTCACTTTAGTACACTTTACTACATTTTAGTGTACTTAAAAACTTATTTTTTTACTCGCAAATGGGACTAAGAATAATGATATCACCATACGCGATAGCGGAATGATGTTTCACAGGAACATTCCCAATACACCAACGTATTAGTGGTTCGTGCTCTCACCCAGAGTCGCTCTAGAGGGACCCAAACGTCGAGAAACGAAATTTTTCAAAGAAATTTCATGATTTTAATAAATTCACCTTTTCTCGTATGTGATAGCAGCATGGTCGATATAGAATTTGAAAGCACACATCATTCTTGAGGTAATGACGTAGTAAGAATGATAATCTGATGAACAGTGTTGCAGCAGTACATATTTAATAACAAGGTTTTCACAATTGCTTGAAAGTACCTCCCATTACACACTGAAATTGGCTGTTTCTTGAAAACAAGAGCTAACGGTACCATTTCATTGCTCATTTCGTGTTTGTGGGACTCAATTTAACAATCTGTGAGTAAATTCGTTTCAGAAACATTTTCGCTGTTGACCAATGTAATCAACGTAACCAAACCCTAGACAAGTTACAACAAATAGCACAGGACTTTCGTTCAACGGTTCATTCAGATGAGAAAGTAGGACTTGTGGATGTCACATGACTTGACACCGACCAAAAAGAATCGCTGTCTGGAGGTGTGCAGTTCTCTGAGTGAAAAGAACACATGGGGAAATTCTCTACATCGGATTGTCAGTACAGATGAAAAGTAGATCTCCTATGACAATGATTGGGCCTTATTCATAGACCAGATTAGTTTTCTAAACCGCCTCTCTACTCACAGAAGGTTTTGTTGCTGGTGTGTTATTCTATCGTAGGAGTGCTTCATCATGTGTCTCAGGCGAAGTCACTAGAGACCATTACGGTATTGAACTTCATGGAATGGACCGCAAACTTGTCCGGATATTGTGCTCACCGAGGGACGTCATCCCTCAAACATGACGGGATAACATGGTCCATATATGCCGAAAGCTCAGAAATCTTAATCCTAAATCCTAAAATCTCTTAAATGATAGAGGTGCATGTCAATTGAAAGAGTTACAACGATACCAACATCTATAATCATTTTTAGGGAATCTATAACAAATTGGTATTAATTTTGGAGGGCATGTGACTCTGATATCTTAAAACTAAGTAAAGTTCTAATAATGTTAACGTTAGGCAGAGTAATCTTCCCCACTAACCTCCCCGAGGATCCGCCACTGAAATAAACTGACTAACTAACAGAAATTATATCATATGAACACGGACCTTGGATTCTCTTACCTGAAAAAAATATTACTTGAGTGTCGTTGTTTACGAATAGTTATCACATTCTTGTGGCGAGTTATATATGCTTCCTATATACTGTAATACTCGTAAATATCATCTGGAACGAATCCTGGGGGAAAATATATGCATAATAATTCATGTTTCTTGTATAAGTATCTTCTCTTATGCAGAGGCTGGTTGATTTATAATTATGGATCTGAGGACGAGAGAGGGAAGTTCACTATAAAACATTAACCTACTGAAATGTAGAGTACTGATATACTACTCGTGAAGATGAACTCTAATGGCTATCAAACCAAGATTTATTTAACAAAAAGTAGACCTACGTGTACAAACGACCAATCTGAAAATGAATGAAGATGAAATTCCCATCACATTCTGCCAATATTGGTAGGTAAGGACTCGTCTATTGATAACTAAATCCAATACAATGTAATGTACCAATTCTTTAAAAACACATACTGAAATTGATACGAACATTGTTCGTACACTAGGTATAACAACTGTCGTAAATTACGAACTATACAATGTAATCTCTATAATATTCCTTACCTTTATTAAGAAATAAAATGGATAATTTATAAGACAGGTCTGCGTGTTTCAACTTGACACATTAGTAACAGAATGTGTGAGGACACGTTAGCAACCGGAAATTAAATCTAGCAAGATAGTCTTTGCCGTTTCTTTGATGCAGAAAACGTATAATGTTACTGTTTCATTTACGTTGGATAATGATTTTTTTTCTAAAAACAATCAGGGACTCACGAGTTACTTTAGCTTGAGAAACTTATAAAGAAATTTATGTATTATTTCAACTGTAGGTAACTTACGGAAATTTGTTAGTTTGTGTGCTTTCTCAGCATTGCAATCTTAATTGTTAACAAGTTAAGTTTTCCAAAACTCCTTTATGTTTTCAATGCCTGTGTGTGTGTGTGTGTGTGTGTGTGTGTGTGTATGTTTGTACTTTCGGGAGACAAAATACCTCAGGAACTTTCTGTACTTGACGGATCACAAATAGTTTTGGCCAGGATGCAAAGAGTCTCAAGTTAGGAAGCGTTTTTGTTAATACAGTACAGGGGGTATTAAAATCAGTGACGACGCCAGCTTTAATTCCTTAGGGTGATAAAGGAGAGACAGATACATTTTTTTGGGGGGAGCGGCTGCTTTTCATATCAAAAACAATGGTTTTGATGTTACAGTACAACGTTTATTTCTTTGTTCTCATATTATGTAATTATAAATTAAACTTATTTCAAGTAAAATTTGTAACTAACAGAAATAGGTAACGTCTGCACATGGAATATTTTTCAATGCAACTTTTGATAGCCTAAGCATAAATTAAATGACTTTTGCGTATGCTATAATAAACACATTACGTATATATACTAGGGATGGCCACAAAGTTTCGGTTCCGGCGGAACCGGTTCCGCGAGGAACAGGTTCTTGGAGATCCGGTTTTCAGAACCGGTACTGGAACCGGTTCCGGACCTGGATCCGAAAATCCGGTTCCAGAACCGGATCTTAGGAACCGGTTCCATACCTGGATCCGAAAACCCGGTTCCAGAACCGGATCTTATTGATTGATTGATTTTGAGTTTATCGTCCCGTTCAGCAGCGAGGCTATATGAGACGTGGACCTACTGATTAACGTGGAATCCGAACCACATGAGCTCCCGCCGGGAATCGAACCCGGGTCTCCCGCGCCAAAGAACCGGATCTTAGGAACCGGTTCCAGAACTGGATCTGAAAACCCGGTTCCAGAACCGGATCTTAGGAACGGGTTCCAGATCTGGATCTGAAAACCCGGTTCCAGAACCGGATCTTAGGAACCGGTTCCAGACCTGGATCCGAAAGCCCCCAAAGACCCGTAAATGAGGCATAAAGATCACCTTCAAAAATAATGCAAAGAGGACCATGCGCTTGTGCCTTCCTCGCCCAGACACGCTTGTGCCCCCAGAAAAAAATTTTGGTCCACCAGTGGGTGTTTAGCCAAATGAGTTGTCCAGTTTGCCTGTTTAACCAATGAGTTTGCCAGTTACCCAGTTTATTTAGCCAAATGAGACAAGCTGCCGCCGCCTGGGCGCCTGCCTGTCGCTTCCACCATTTCATCTAGCACACTGTTCACAGCTTGCCAACAGCTCGGGTTTAGCGTAGGGATGGTCACAAAGTTTCGGTTTCAGAACCGGTTCCAGACCTGGATCCGAAGAACCGGTTCTAGACCTGGATCCGAAGAACCGGTTCCAGACCTGGATCCGAAAAACCGGTTCCAGACCTGGATCCGAAAAACCGGATCTTCTAGAACCGGATCCGTTCAGACCCGAAAACCGGTTCCACTAGGAACCGGTTCTGGCCATCCCTAATATATACGCTACGAGGGGTTGCTTTAAAACTCGTATCCCAACCCAGAAAAAATGCAGATAGACAGATGAAACTGTAGTTCTGTATCTCTGTATATACAGCTATAGGCGGCACCACATTGGGTGCAGCTGTATCCACATTAACTTCGATTTTCAGATTTCCTACAATAATCCTTCCTATTTTGCATATTTACTGTTTCCTATGTTTGGATATATTTGAGTGACTTTCTAAGTCTCTGATAAGCTACTTCCTATCATACAATGTTTTTCTAGTTTCTTTTTTTAATAGTCAAACTTAGGGATTATTTTTGAGATTTTAAGGCTGAATAGCGGAGAGCATTCTGGCAACAATGTTAGGATGTATTTGCAGAGCGGCTTCGGCGAACAGTGCGATGTAATGGCTAGTTGAGTTGTTATTGTATGTACACACGTCGGCATGTTAATTTGCCCTTAAAATGTTTAAATCAAAACAACAAGGAACTTTGCTTAGATGGATAAAAACCACATCTTCAATCAAAGCTCTTGTAATTAATGCCATTGAAAAAAAAGTAACATTTGTATACTTAAAAATTCTGATATTTCTTTGATAAATCCTTAACTCACATACACATGTATCCATGAGTGAAGTTCCTTCAAATATGTACATAAAAGCTTTTATTGCGTACCATGTTAATATTTTTTTTTACTATGTCTTATCCCTCTCCAGTCTGCACCCACATTACCAAGATCCTGGCGCCGCCTGTTTGTACAAATACAGATTTTCATATTAGTTATGAAATTCTTTTTATGTTTTTCAGGCCTCTGAAGTGATTGTGTGTGTCTAACCAGCGAATTTCACATCTGTCGTAAAATTTTTATTCCACCAAAGAAAGTCCCGAAGTAAATTCATGAGGAAATCAGTGAAACACTACGAGACTCTCCTTCGTTATATAAAGCGATGAGAAATGAGTGACGCAATATAAACGTGGCGGTTTCTTAACAGATGATGCTTTACATCCTGGATGACTGAAATCACTGACTGTTCCCAAATTTATGAATGCAACTCGTGACAATGTTCTTGAAAATTGCAGAATTTCAGCAAAACGTGTGTCAGAGATTGTGAGCATTTCTCTGCAACGCGTCGGTAGCATAATTCATAATGCCCAGTGCATCGGCAAGTTCTGCGGCATAATGGATTACCAAAAATCTATTAGAAGATCAAAAGAGTGAAGGAGAGACAGTATCAAAGGAAATCTCCCATTTTGACCGTAAAGCCGATCAATTTCTGTCACGAATAGTAAGAACCACGAAAGAAATATGGCTGTACAGTCAGAAACAATATTACGTATAAGTCGGAGCTATAATTTCTTATATCTCCAAATTATACTTAATATTGTTTCTGATTGTAAGTCAATAGGGTGTTTGCACTCAGTTTTCCTTTTCCTCAGAAGTTCAAGAGATAGAAGTAAGTTGAGGAAGAGTTTGCAGCATTCTTCTGGGATAAGGATGGAGTCGTACTCATAGATTACCTGCTCAAGGGTCAGACATTTAATGCATTACTGAATTTCTGCATTACTGACCAAACTTTAAAAAATGACAGTACAACGCCCCGGAAAATCAAAAGAGAGGAATTCTGTTCCTTCAGGAGAATGCACCTGTTAATCAAACACTGCAAACATAACTGACATTACATGATCTAGGTTTCAACGTCATGATCATCCTCCCTATTCTCCAGATTTAACTTAGTCTATTTCTTATTATTTCAAATGATCTGCAAAAACTAGAGCATTTTACAAGAAAGTGTATTGAACTTCGGGGGAGTATGTAGAATAACTAAAATTTCATCATTTCAGTGCATTCTTTCTGGATTGGATTACGAATTTTTAAGCAGCTCCTTGTACATTTCTTCTCACTATGGTAGACATCACGTCAGTAGTTTAATCAAGATAACTAAGGAAGAACTACTACATGTCAATCACTAACTAAAGATTAGCACTCTGATAATACGTTTTGTTGGAAGCTAATGAATATAATTCCATACATTCATGATTATTATTATCATTTGAAGTAAAGGAAACGACAACGCTTTTTACTTCCTCTAAAAATTAAACTTTGGTACTCGCAAATTAAGCTGTTATAAGCCCATCCTATGAATATTGAATGCCGGGAATAATGTTTCACTAAAATGTATAGGACCTTAAAACATAAATGTGTAACTGAAAATTTCAAACCTGGATCAATTCACACGAGTTATTTAATGTGTAAATCAATGCTTTTACCTTTCTTTTGATTCTAACCAAAGTTTATTCAATGCGAAGAAATCAGGTCGACTAACTCTACTATTGTCGTTTGGTAGGCACAATGAAAGTTCTGTTTTCAGTTCAATCGGATCTGCCTACTCTCACTGTTGGAAATTTAAAATTACAAGAAAGGACTATAAATAAAATCTACCAGAATCAGCGCTAAATTGGAAAACAGAAATACACGTGCATACCCAGACGCTTAAAGAAGAAAGCACTAATCTGCCACACAGTAGATGTATAAATGGTACAATCTGACAATGAAATTGGTTATGATATTGACGTATAAAGTACCATATGTAGAACATTTTAAGATCGTAGGAGTATGGTGGGACTGTCTTGGGCAGGAGTAACCATCAAGGGGGCCCTCGCTACCTTGTCCCCCTCTAACATCGTCACTGGTTCAAATCGGAAGTGGTAGAAATCAATCACTTTTGGTTTTAACAGTAATTGTCATAGACTAATATGTAACAAGAAACGGTTTTCAGCAATGATCCGTCTCAAACATTTATTTCATTCCCACTCTATTCCTTCTACTAAAACTGAAAGTATGTTGAATTCAGGTGATTTTGAGTTTAAAGTTCCGTTCAGCAGCGAGGCTATATGAGATGTTGACCTACTGATTAACGTGGAATCCAAACCACATGCGCTCTCGCCGGGAATCGAGCCCGGATCTCCTACGCCAAAGACGCGTAACCGCTTAGCCACGGAGGAACTCAAAACCGAAAGGAGTAGCAATCTACTACAACTTCGTGTTTCAAAAAAAAAAAAAAAATGTTAATTTGAAAGCTATCACACCATCTAAATCAAACACCCTCATTTGGCGTGCACGTAATACTGCTAGATGGTTTTCTTAATCAGTAACTGATGCCCTCTCCTTTGGAGCTAAGGGTGTCATATTCGATATCCGTTTAGACAAATCTATGTGTTAGTCTAGAAAAGTAATATATTATGACAAAAATAAGGTAAGTTTTTGAAACTTGCATGAAAATATTTCACAATCGTTTTCAAGATTATATCTACTAATTATTTGTAATACTGGTAAGCAATTAATAATAACTAACTAACTAACTAAAACTAACACTATGGCCTATGGAACCCGGAGGTTCAATGCCGCGTTCACAAAAGCTCTCCACTGACTTCTATCCTTAGCTAACTCCATCCGGTTCCTACTTTGTATTCCAATCTCTGCGAGATCCATCTTAATATTGTCCTCCCATCTGAGCCTAGGTCTTCCTAATGGTCGTTTTCCGATTGCTTTTCCAATCAAGACTTTGAAAGCGTTTCTACATCCTTCCATTCTAGCTATATGACCCGCCCACCTAAGCCTTCTAGATTTGACGACCCTAACAATGTTGGGTAAACCGTATAAATTATGTAGTTCCTCGTTATGAAGTTTCCGCCATTCCCCATTCCCGTTCCTCCTGGGTCCGAATATTCGTCTCAGGATCTTGTTCTCAAATACTTTCAGTCTATGTTCTTCCCTCAGAGTAAGTGACCATGTCTCGCAGCCATACAAAACAACAGGCATGATTATCGTTTTGTTTATTTTAAGCTTCAAATTCCTCGACAGATTTCGCTACGACAAGAGATTTTGAACCGAAGAGTAACACGAATTCCCTGCTTTTAGTCGACATTTAATTAATATTAACATATCCAATAATTGAATAACGATTCCTTAGGTAAAGCATGCGAGGTCGAGATCTAGTATATAATTATAAATACAATACTTAAAAATATTTTTTATATACTTGAAACTCAAAACGTTCATTAGTATGCCTTAAGAAAAAGGTTCCTGCCTGAGATGTTGTTCACGATTTCGATAAACCAATAAGGTTACGAAAAAAATATGTTGAGTTCATCACTCAACTTTGCCTCGCTGGAAACTCTCCTGTAAGCCTTGTCCAATATACATACAGTAAGTTCCTCTAACAAAAATTCTGGACTAATAGATTCGGAGTAAAATTTTTCCTGTAATGAAGTTTTTCGTATATACAGGGTGGCCCAAAATTAGATGTACAGTACAGTACTGATCAACTCATTGCATTTTCTATCATTTCTTATTGCTATCCATCAGGTAGACTTAGTTTCTTTATTATTTGTTCTTAATGTGTTTTTACTTACATCTTAAGCTCGGAAGAGCCGAAGCAAATAAACCATAAACTAGAATGTTATACTTGATCATTGCAGGGATGTATACCTGTTTTTGGGCCTCCCTGTACTTTATGCCTATTTTTCTCACGACTTTAGTAATGTGATTTGATTCTTTTGGGGGGATAATCGCCCTATTTATAAGGGTCTTTGGGGGGATAATCGCGCGATGACTTTGACATACAAATACTATAATGCCTCAAGGTAAGCACATTCCATTGACAATCCAAGTGACATCCCAAATAATGTCTCGAAGTTTTATTATTTTTAATTTTCTACCTCGAGCTTGAATGCTCGGGAACAAGTGCAGAATTTGTAAGACATTAAAAAGACATCCCGAAACGAAAATGACACTTTTGAAACCGAAAATAGAAGTTTTGTAAACTAAAATATAACATTTTAAACTAATAATACGTCTTTTGAAACGTAGAAAACAACTTTAGGAACTTTGCACTGAGTGGCAAAATTTCATGACTTTCGCGAACTTATTAACCGATATGTTTTAAGAAATGTTGTTAATAAAAAAAATCGCTAGAAACTACAGTAGTAGGATATTGCTAAACTACAATAACAATTTCCTGATAAATGGATTGAATGTGGTTCTGTCCATTTGCCAGCACCTTTGAAGTGGCCATTCCGAACTCCTGATCTGTCATCTTGCAACAATGCATTATGGCGATTGATAAAACAAAAGGTGGCTTCCACACGTTACGAGGCAGTTGACGAGCATAAGGATGCTATTCGACGTCCAGCATCAATGTTGTGGACAATTGCATATCGTACATGGAGGAGAATCATACTCTGTTATGAAAACAATGGTATATGCACAGGCATTCTGGAGTAATTAATAAAGAATAGTCACACTACCTTAAAGTTGTCGTGAACTCCTCCGTGGCTAAGCGGTTAGCATAAGCGCCTTTGGCGTGGGAGACCCGGGTTCGATAACTGGCGGAAGCTCATGTGTTTCGGATTCCACGTTAATCAGTAGGTCCACGTCTCATATAGCCTCGCTGCTGAAAGAGACATTACACTCAAAATCAACTCAACTCAAAGTTGTCCTCCGATATGATTCCATAGCAATCAATAAACCATACTCTAAGGATTCAAGGATTAAAAGATTCAATGATTTTGCGCCAGGAGCAAACCTATTGGTATGCGCTAGTGATGTATCGCTCGCGGGTGAGCCGACTCTTCTAACTCTTTTGGATGAGTGAGTGAGTCGTTGTTCCCTAGAAATGAGCAACGACTCTTCGAGAGTCGTTATTCTTCGAGAGTCGTGGTTCTTTGGGAGTCGTGGTTCTTTGGGAATCATGATTCTTCGGGAGTCGTGGTTCGTCATTGTTCTTCAGTAATCGCGGTTCTTCAGGTGTCATGCTTCTTTTTGAACCAGACGATTCTTTAGAAGTGACAATGTTAGGAGAACGTGAATCTTGTACGTCGCTCACTCACGAACCGCCCTCTTGCTTTTCAATCTTGGTTGGTCAAGTGAGTTGCTGTTTCGAAGGGGAGGTTTCGCTGGTTCTCACTGAGGAGAGCGCCTCTTGAGTTGAGTTCGGCAAATGTGCGTTGCCTTAGTGTATGTGTATCTCTGGCATGAATAAATTAAAAAGAGTACCAACAACGTAAATATTTAGTACTTTGATGTGGCAGTGGGACACACAATGATATTTTACATATAAAGTGAAAACTTTTAACTACCAATTAGAATCGATTTTGAAGAATGGGAGAGTAGGTCAAGTACGTAAAAGCCCGTAAGAGCCGGTTCTTTACATTTACCTAGATCTGCTATTGCAATCACAGCGCACGTAGACAATTGACTATTCATTTGAGAAATTAAACTATGAGAACAAGTGCGTGCATAGCGTATCAGCAGTAGTGTGATAAGAACTGATAGTCATTCTGCGTTTCTTCATATATCGATCGTGTAACTGTTAGTTTTAAACAAAGGTATGTGTTACATACTGTAATTCTTAAAGGGAAATGATATGTTAAAATTAGCATATGTAATTCAAATAAATTCTTAATAATTTCAGTAAATTTTAAATATATTTTATAATTAGAGAGAATGGATTCTTTGTCTTAGTTCATTATTTTCATTGCAAAAGGTAATTTCAGTTTAAATAATGAAGATCTACTTACGAGTATTTTAAGATACTTTTACAATATATATGAAAATTCTTAAGGCTGTAATCAGAGCCGTAGCTAAGGGGGGGGGCAGCGGGGCGCCCGCCACGGGCGCTGATAGCAAGGGGGCGCCGGACGAGCAAGGAGAAAGAAAAAGTGGTGTTGAACATGAGTAAAAGACGAGTCCCCCCGGAAAGTATTGGCGCCCTATTCGATCAATATTGCTGCCGGTTATCAATGAAATACGTAGATTTCTTAAAAATTTTCTTGCTCGCTTCGCTCGCAATCCAAGAGTTTAAATCAGTCACAACAAGTTTTTACTTATTACTTAAAGAGTTATTGTAGATGATATGAAATTATATGAATTATGAATTCTTAATGACATGTGGTATACAAGCTGCCGAGTAATGACTTATAGTGTACGCAGGAGCATTTTCATAATTAGAAACGAGCAAAGTCGTGTTCGGTGTTTTGACAGTGATGAGTTTGCTTAGTTCAAAACGTTTTTCTACCCAATCGGATTAATCTCGACGCACAGTGGGGCCAAAGCACTGAATTCTTGGCAAAAATAAGAATTCGCAATATGAAGCAGAAAATTGAAAGGAAACCAATTATTTCGGTGTGTGCAGTGGCTACAATAATGTTATTTCGACATTATTTCATCAGAAACAGAGTTTTACATCATAAAAGGAAACATTCCTTATATTCGCGCCTAAATTATATAACAGATTATGTGATTGGCATAAACAAACGCATGGGCAATATGCTTTGATTTGGCAATTTACGATTGGCTTACATTCTTACGCATGAAAGAAAAAAGTGTACTTATTCATTTTACAACTGAAGAGTAATAAAATTGAAGAGAAGTTCTTGCTTCTCAAAATTATTTCAAAGTTGTGGAGGATTCGTTATGACAATGAAGATGCAAGGACGCTTCAATACATAAAAATTATCTCATCACAAGTTCTCGATATGAATATGAAATGAAATGAAATGAAATCTTTGAGTTTTACGTCCCACCGTTATGCCGGGGAGGCTAAAGGAGACGGTGATGATGAGAAATGAATGAATGGTGGAATGAAGAAAGTGGGAGGAAACGGGAGAACCCACGCACACGGTCGATATGAATATATTATCAGATATATTAAACATATGCCTCCTTATGCAGAGTCGTTTTTTTCGTATGATTAGCGTCATACTAAAAGCCTGACTATTGCAGGAAACATACGTTAGTCGAACTCTTGAGTATGGCACTAATTAAGCGTCAGAACGACTCTGCATAAGGCCCATTATGATTTACAAGCATCAGTAACCTGTTCAGGTTATTTCATATATTGCATCGTGTATTACGTGAGCTCATTTCAGGATTTAATTGGGACACTCTGAGCTGGAGCGAGCGGAAGCTCATTACAGTTGATTGCAATGTCACTTCTGTGCACGCATCACAAAAAACACAATACTGAATTGATCAACACCATTTTGAATATGGTTCTACCTTATAGGCCATAGATGGTTTAGCATTGGCGTTTCAAAATGTCGCCACCATTAATCAAATACGTTTGACTAGAGTTTAGTTCTGTTAGTGAATGCCAGAGAAGTATGACTAGATGTTAGAAACAAGATGGGTCCTGGGGCGAAGCCCCCAACGAGATCTGGGTTAAAAATTCCAGAATCGATCTATATTCAACTTTGTCACTGCGTGCATGGGGATCACACGCCTAATAACCTAACACTTGCTCTCACATTCATTCCAGCTCAATTCAAAAGCAGCATTGCATCCAGAACGCGGTTTTCCTCAAACATTTTCATGCGCTATATTTCTCAAGAAAGCAAATATTTGCAGGTTTTCTCTTTGCGTACAATAAGAACAATGTTTTCTCTACGACATATTAAAAAATCACAGACATATTATGTCATATTTTCTACTAAAACGCCATTCTATCGTTTGACCATAGTCATATGCTTTCAGTACCACAGCATTTTCCAAATATGATATTAAGTAGGGGATTATCATAGGGATATGATAGATATTAGCATCGTTTCAAATATGATTATTGACTACACATCACATCAACATTCTAAATATACAAAACGAATGTCGGTATACATATCGGACGTGTCACGATTTTTACCAGCCACTGAATATCTACATGCAATGTAGGAATAGTCGCATTGAAAGTCAATTTCCTTTCTTCTGTCACTAAGCAGCGCCTTTCCGGCTTCGGTGGATAACCAAATTTATACGTCCCATGAGTTCATTGTAAACTGCTATCACATCTTTTCCTGCACACTATCTTATGTGTACATTATTAAGGTTTCATTATAACAAATTATATCGAGTCAATCTTTTACTTCATTTTTCGAGTTTTTGCTAAGAATTGCCTGGTTTGGCCCCACTGTATGACGGTGAGAATGAAGATATGAAAGTGAGAAGAGTGAAGAGACACATTCAAGCTGCTGTTTGTGCGGGAATGTTAAAAATAAAGGTAAACGAGGGGAACAATAATATTTTCGAACTTCAAAAAGTTGTAGAATAGGGGCTGAAGTAATCAGAACTTATCCCTAAGAAGTTCGACTTTTTCAGACACTAATCACTACCAATGATTTATTTTTAAATTATATTGACATATCGAATGCTTCCAATTTGGAGGAATTTATTGGGGTAATTTTTTCATCAATTATTTGTATCGCCAGCATATTTTGTGCATACATGTCTAGTTGTGTGATGTTTTTATCTACATACATACAAAACATAAGTACACACATTCTTTATATATGTACGTGTTAGAGTTGAGTTGAGTTGATTTTAGTTTAGCGTCCCTTTCAGCAGCGAGGCTATATGAGACGTGGAACTACTGATTAATATGGAATCCGAACCACATGAGCTCCCACCGGGAATCGAACCCGGGTCTCGTACGTGTTAGAGTATTTTAATATGTTAATTAATAATAATTACCTTAAATGCGGAACTTTCATTCATTAACAAATTAATTACTATAATTTCAGACATATGTAGTAGCCAAAGTATATTTTCGATTTTAAGTACAAACACTGAACATATTCTTCACCTCCATCGATCAATATTTAGAAATTCACAAAGAAGACTTCTTCTGAATTTCCACTACATTTCACAAAATTTCTTTACCGTAAAGAGATCGAAATTAAAATGTTATTGATGTGGTCACATACAGAATAAAATTAAAAAGTTTACAATGATTACTGGAAATTATTACTGTCACCCATTTCGAACAATTTAAAAGCACATAGTTTTTAATGTATTGAAATTTCGTTTCTTATCGATAGTATGTAACGTTGTAAATAGTAGTAACTTTCCATAACTGTTCTCCTAGTGAATTTGTAGACAACCAAAGGTAATTTTGTCAAGTTTAACAAAAAGTCCAAAATAAGAGACTTGAAAACAGCTTTTATTTGAAAAAGGATATATAATGATCGTTTTTCGTTTTTGCAATGGCCTTTCCAAGAAGATTAATAAAAAATCAGCGTAGCATAACAACAAAAGCTGCTTTTCTTGTATATATATATATATATATATATATAATGATTGATAAGGTGAGTGTAGGGGGCGCCGAATTCTACTTCGCCCCGAACGCCGAAATCTCTAGCTACGGCTCTGGCTGTAATGTACAAAATTCAAAACGTAATCCCTGTAAGTTGTTTCTACAACATAACTAAATATTATGGAAGCACACAGGGTTGGGATGGTTGGGACCGATGCCCTCGTTAAGGTCTTTTGTACTTAAAACATTCGTAAGCCGCAATATAACATTATAGATACAATAAATCTATTAGGTCTATATAAAAATGGCAAGAATCGTGTGATCACATCACGAGAAAAGAATTTAACCGATTACAAATTAATTTTTGGACATAGTTAATACAGGAGCATCATTTCAGATTTTGCTTGGGGGGGGGGCAAGACCCCTTGATATAAGTAAAATTTCGCGTTTTTCACTGATTTACTACTATTCTATTGATAAAATCTATATACATTATGGTGGAGTGAAAAGAGGCCCAAAAAATTTTTTTTTCGAAATTCGATTTTGGATAGGGGGCAAAAGTTGCATCATATCGTAGTACTTTACCATGCAAAATTTCAATTCTCGAAAATAATTTTTAGCCGGGGCGCAATGGGCCTTAAGTTTGACAGATTTTATAAATGAGTGAAAAGAGCCCAAATTTTTATTTTTTTAAAATTCGAATTCGGATGTAGGGCAAAAGTTGCATCATATTGTAGTACTTTACCACCGGAAATTTCAATTCTCAAAAATATTCTTTACCAGGGGCGCAATGGGCTTTAAGTTTGATAGGTTTTGTAAATAAATACACGTTTATTATTCATTTGTATAATTATTAGGCAGCTCTTCGCTTGAAGGAGACTATAATTTGAAGGTGTTAAGATTCGTTGTCGTGTCCAGGTGGATTTCTAAAGCTATCGAAGTTCATATTCTATGTTACAGGCTACATCAACCCAGAATTCACCACATGGAGGTGGCTACCGTCGAGTTTCATCCCACTTACCCACCAGTATTAGATTGAATGTTTCATAAATTTCATTCACGTCTTCAAGCAAAATACTGCGACTTTAACTGAAAAGTAGTCATGTATTTTCTTAAGTCAAATTTGGAACGAATAAAGAAATTTCTCCTGGCTCACATACTGACGAAGAACCTTCACTAAGTATTTTCACTAATCTTTCCACTGCTCGCGTATAACATGGAAACTCAGGGATATCAACACTTGTACTTTCTCAAGAACAAATTTCTCGCAATTTATCATCTGTAATGTGAGTCAGTATTGGCGGTTCTTTTAGTTTATCATTTCTGTGTAATTATTAACACTGGCACTTGGAAGGAACGAGTTTCACAACGTTTACATTGTTTTCTGGATTTGAGGATTTTATCGGCAGCAAGGATTCGCGTAGCTGATCTGTAGTCACCAATCATGGCAATAAGAATATTTTTAGAATTCGCATAGAATGCATTTCTGGAAATTCCGTTATTGACAAAAGTTTTGTATGGTTCTTGCAAACATCACGAAAGTTTTATGGTCAAGAACAAATGTTTAGCTCCGTATTTGGCAAGAGGTTTCAGTTTTATGCTGAACCACACTGGTGCATATACTTTTACTACGAACTTAACGAGAGTTTAGAGCTTCTCTCAAGAATTTGGCGTATATATACATAGAAGCTAAAGTCTGCAAGCCATTGTTAACCAGCGAGTATGAACAAGTTTCCTAGGTTTCTTATCTGCTAGGTTTTTATCACAGCCTCCTCTTATGACAGATTGACTTCATACAAATATCTTTGATCATAACTGAGGTGACGCACGTTTAGGTATGTAGGGAGTTCTGAAGAAATCTTTCCGACGCTGGACACTGGATTCGTCTCTCAATTCACCAATGATCTACCAATAGGATCAGACAAAGTACCAGTAGATACATAATCGATTTCTTTCAGTAAATGACGAAGTAGTAGTTCAATGATGTGCAATAAACGTATGCATCACTGCAAGGACCTCTCCAAATTGTTTTCGAGCACTCTAATCAACCCAACATTAGTATTAGTACCATCGCAGCCGATAGCTACCATATCTCATAGGTTCACATTATTTTCTTGTAATTCCCGGCAGATGGAATTAGCAGTATTCTTTGCTGATGCTGAAACTATCAAAGTGACATAGCTGAGAAGTTTATTACCCGGTTCTTCAAGAACACAATACTGTTCTTTCCTCTTCATATCTCTATGACTTCCGGAGCCGGACATTACGAGTGTTTGGTCTTTCTTCCTATCAAAATAGATGGTACGAGGTTTCTCTTTATTAACAGTCACTTTAGTTCTTACACTTTTACGATTTTTCGCAATCCCTCTTTGTATTTTACTTCTATCAATTATGTTTTGCAGCTGCTCTGGACTCACAATATTAAAATCTTCCAAAACTTCAGTAGCAATAGTAGTACAATTTTTCTTCCAGTCATGCCGGTTTTCTCCTTCACTTTTGCTAATGTCGAGAGGAATTTTCTCATTTCCGTGCATCAAATCTGTGATTGCTTTCTTGTCTTTAAAGGATACTTCGAACTAAAATCAGGATCTCCTCCAGCTTTAGCGTGTTCTTTATTGCCTTCGTTTCTTGTTTCCACAGATGATGAGGAGTATACAGATTCAATAATGTAACTGGTACTGTTTTGGTTGAAAGTTTGACCACAAGTTGCTTTTTGGCTTTCCTTTCTTCTCTTTTCTTTGTCCAAGTAACATCAATGCCACCGATTACCATTTTTCTACTTATCCTTTGATCTGATAAAACACTCTCCGATTCAGGCTTTTTGAGTGTTCTGTACAACGACACACCGTGAAATCGAAACACTTGCAAGCTGCTATATCAAATGGTTTATTGCCCTTCTTCTTCCATTCCCCTTCTTACTGCCAATTTTAAAAATATTTTCAGTTTCCTGTGGTGACTGTTGATCACTATTGATACATGGCCGAGCGAAACAACAGGAATTGAAACACGTTACCAAATGTCTTCCATCTTTTCTGCTACCTTCGTGGAAACCAAATTCTCTGCTGGTTCTTTAATTCTGCCCCCTTCAGCTGCTGACGCGTAAATAAATAACATGGCATAACGTCTTCGTAAGTTGGAAGCGCCCTCCAGTCGCGACCTTTGGCACTACGAAACATCTCTTGTGCTCTTGACATATTCTACCTGGTTGATTTTGCCATCTTTCTTCTTTATAGCTCAAAACAAAAACACCAGATACTAGGCTGTAATACAGTGGTAGATAATAAACCCATCAGTAACTACAAAAGCGCAAAAGTAATAAAATCACTAACGTAGCAACACGACCGCTAACCAGACACGTGCCCCGAGCACAGGTACAACACACTAATAACAATCGTCAAGCTGCCAAACAGTTGCACAATACTTTAGCACCTGCACGAGCGCGCGCCCTGATTTCGTTTTGTACCCTCTTATCTCCACCCACCAAACTATTATACCAGTGACTTAATACAGCTAACAAGTTCATTGTACCAGAAAAAGACTGTTACTAAATAGCAAAAAAAACTTCTTTATGGCAAACTAGCAAATTGCTTATAGTTGATCACTTTTCGTCTAATTATTCCCAAATATCAGGGCCATTGCGCCCCGACTGAAAATAATTTTAGTGAATTAAAAGTTCTTGTTGTTATGTACTGATAGAGGATGCATCTTTTGCACTCTATCCACACTAAAACTTACAGTCTGCTTCCAGCGAAGATCTGCCAAATTGTTACGTAGTAAATGGAAATTGATTTACAAAATCTCAAACTTAAGGCCCCTTGCGCCCCGGCTAAAAATTATTTCAGAGAGCTGAAATTTTCTATGGTAAGGTATTATGATATGATGCAACTTTTGCCCCCTATCCAAATTCGCATTTCGAAAAAAAATTTTTTCGCTCCACCCTAATATACATCTCAAACTCAGGGGGGGCAAATTCCCCTCCCTGTCCCCCCTAAATGACGCCCCTGAGTTAACACCTCCATCGAACTCAGTTTTCATCATGTTACTTTAGTTTGATTTGATTTTGAGTTTAGCGTCCTTTTCAGAATCGAGGCACGGTGGCTCGGTAGTAAAGACCCTTGTGCCTGGGTCCCTAGTTCGATCCCCGCCAAATAAATTTGTGGTGGACAACATCGTGTCCGTGGGTTTTCTCGGAGTACTCCGTTTCCTTCCACTTTCTCATTCTACCAATTCTTTCATTATCAATCACTTGATTTAACCATCGTCTACCTTAGTCTAAGGGCATAATCGTGGAACGTTAATCCATTTCATTTCATTTCAGTAGCGAGGCTATATGAGACGTGGACCTACTGATTAACATGGAATCCGAACTACATGAGCTCCCATCGGGAATAGAACACCGAGACTTCCACTCCGAAGACGCGTACATTAACCGCTTAGCCACGGGGGAACTCGTTACTTTGATTAAAATGCCCATGCTAAGGGGGAAGTGGTGCCCAACACTTTTAGGAATAATTTAGTTTCAGGATGTTGTGAAGTTCGGAGTATGAAACGTGGAATATAAACTCTTCACTAAAAATAAGCAGAGCCATATTTCAGCGTTTTGAGAATTTCCTTTTGAAGTGGGAAAGAGAGCATTTTCTATATTTTATTTCTTTAAATTGAAAGCGATGTTGCCAGTTGTTTGTGATCGAATCATGGGGAAAACGATTGAAAAGTTTTAAGAAATGAATTTTTGAACATACAAGTTAGTATCTACCTTAAACTGGGTTTTATCATATTACTTCGATTGAAAGGCGCATCTTAAGGAGATGTGAGGGGTTCAAAATTTATGTAAAAAAAAAAAAAAAAATGCAGTATCTCACGAGCCTATCAGACTAGGAAGATGAAACTCGGTATATCTACTCATTAACAATGTATGGACATGTTTCTGAGCGTATCTGTTTTAAGGAGAGAAGGGGGCATTTTCTATAATTCCTTTCATTTTGAAAGCGATATTGTCTGTTGTGACTGCTTCTCAGTTTAACAGTTTGGAGTGAAATTTGGGACATAGTTTATACTTATCTTGAGCTAATATTTTAATCACTTCTTTGATAAAAGCACATACCCTAAGGGTGTAGAGGGGTTCAAATTTTATGTGAAAAATGCAGTATCTCACGAACCTGTTAAGTAGAAAGAGGAAACTCAGCATAGAACTTCTCGTTAAATATAAGGGAACCGATTTTTCATGGTTTCCGATATCTTTTAAGGGAGCATGTTCTATATTTTTTTCTTTGAATTGAAATAGACATTGTCTGTTGTTTGTGATAGCATCACGCGAAAATATGATGTGATAGCATTATGGAGAAATGGTTTGAAATTAATTCTGGAACAAAGTACCTGCCTCAGGCTGGGATATTATCATGTCACTCTGATTAAACAGCTTGTACTAAAGTGATAGGATTTCAAAATTTTTAAGCTTGGATCACATGCATCATAAACACGACTAGGTCAACAGAGAGAAGTATATTTCGCAGACAAGGAGAGGAACGTATTATTATATTTTATATTGGCATAGACATAGAAACAACTTTTGGAGCACCAATGCGATGCGATTTTATATATATATATATATATATATATATATATATATATATATATATATATATATATATATATATAAAACTGAAAAAAAGGGTGTCGTAATAGAAATTGCATTATACATTATCGACAAACAAAATGTTTTATGCTTTATCGTATGTAATATTAGGCATGTAAAATACTAATTGATTAGTCATTATTTTCATAAATGTGTATATACTGCGTGTCTCAAAAGTTCCCTGACATAGGGTAACTGTTATTATCAGAGTTACAACACAATGTAGGAGGGGAAACCGTCTCCAAATATGATGCTTTCAATCTAAAGTGAAGGAATTCTTTTCCTTAATCGCACTTAACACTCTTTATGCGCCCAATGTTAAATGAAAATGCAACATTGCCATTAATAGAGGAGGCTGAGATAGGGGAGGGCGGGGCTGGAGGTGGATAAATTTTCTAAGAGTATGGCGAATGGAAGCATGTTTGAAATGGGGGCTGGACATAGACACGTTAGTGTAAAAGACAGTAACTTCATTCACCTATCTTGTGGGTTCAGGTAAATGGCATTGAAGTTAAATTTGTTAATAGTATGCCTGTAATCTAAAATTGGAGTTGTATCTTTTGAATTTGGTTTATATAATATATTTGGTCTGATAATACTATTTTAGTTTTGAACTTCCTCCTCCCCCTTCTAAAAAAATATAAGTGAGTCACTGAGTCGTTCAAATGAACCGATTCATTGTAGTGAGTGAACCATTCAGCGACGACCTAAGAAGTGAATCATTTTGCCCATCGCTAGTATGCGCCACTTCCGTTGAAATTGAAAAACAGGACAAAATGTTTGTAGTTTACTTTCGTAAATGTGTCTGCAGATGACGGGTAAAGCGTCTTTCAAATGTCATTGCATCGAATTGCATGGGAATGTTTTTTTTTTTTTTCAATTTACTCAAAAGTTAGAAAGTGTGACATATCACTATGTTCGCCCTTGTCGCTCAATTAACCGCAATTTTTTTTCGTAACAGTCATTAAGATGTTTCAATATTAACCAATTACGTTTGATGGTATGGTATGATTATGATGCATATTCTACTTTGGTTAAGGTAATAGAATAAGACAATAATTATTATTTTCGTTTAAGTCAAAATTTTACAAGCCACAAGGCATTTCCTCTTATCTAAGGGCTCTCACGCGCAGCTCTGGTTCACATGGTCCCAGGTTCAAATCCAGGAGATAAAGCACTGAAATTGGAACGTATTGAAGTCGGATTTTATGTTAAACTCTAAGTTCACGTATCATATAGCCGTGCTGCTGAAAATGTTACGCTAAACTTCAATGAAGAAAAAGAACATTTACAAGCCCCAAATTTAATTTCAATTTTATATGTGATGTTATAGAATGTACGACACTTTCAAGTGTTTTAAGTACAGTTTGTTTATGTTACCTGAAAACAGGGAATTCGTTTTATTATTTATTCCAATTTTTTTCGGACTTTTGTAGAATAATTTACAGTTTAATATATATATATATATATATATATATATATATATATATATATATATATATATATATATATATATATATATATATATATATATATACAGATGATGATCAGAAAAATGGAAAGACCTGTAGTTGGTAACACGTCAGATGTATGGGTTGGCAGTGGTGTCGTGGGGCCCGCAGCGCCGGACCGCTGGTGGTGGTGTGTTAGGTAGGTCTCCATACTACGTCCGGCGCAGTGGAACAGCAGTGTCCAGTGGCGGCAGCAGACGGAGGTAGTGTAAAATGGGAGACCTCTCAGAGTTTCAAAGAGGGCAAATTGTTGGTGCGCGGTTATGTGGAGTGAGTGTGACGGCAGTGGCTACTGTGTTAGGTGTGTCGCGTGGGACAGTGTCGAAGATGATGACGGCCTACACAACACACGGGAAAACCACATCGGAGAAGCGGAACAGTGGGCGGAAGAAAATCGTGAGTGACAGGTCACGCCGGGTATTAAAGCACATTGTCAAGCAGAACCGTCGTGCCACTGCGGAGCAAGTGACGGAGGAACTCAATCAGCACCTCCCCCACCCTGTTTCGACAATCACAGTCCGTCGCAAATTACACGACATGAACTTACGGGGTCGTGTTGCACGGGCCAAACCGCTCATCAGGGACCATAACGCTTTCACACGCCGCAAATGGTGCCACTACCATGCAACTTGGACCGTTGAGGACTGGAAACGTTTGATATGGTCGGATGAGTCAACCTTCACCTTATTCCCAACCACGGGCCGTGTTTATGTGTGGAGAACGCCCAAAGAAGCTTATGCTCTGCAGTGTCTCCGCCCAACTGTGAAACATGACGGCGGCTCGGTGATGCTGTGGGCCGCAATATCATGGTTTTCATTGGGTCCTGTGGTCACACTTAGCGGACGAATCACTGCCAACGATTATGTCGAATTTTAGGAGACCACTTGCATCCTATGGTCCGGATGTTGTTCCCGGATAATGACGCCATCTTCCAGGATGATAATGCACCCATTCACACAGCTGGCGTTGTTGCAGCGTGGTTTGAGGAACATCGGGATGAAGTTCAACACCTCCACTGGCCCGCCCAATCCCCAGATCTCAACAGAATTGAACATCTGTGGTCCGTCTTGGAAACACGACTGCGGCGACGATTTCCACCTCCATCCTCTCTCACAGAACTGGCCGATGCCCTGCACATGGAATGGTGTAAAATTCCACTTGCTACCATTCACGACCTCTATGCCTCCATCCC
This sequence comes from Thermobia domestica, assembly GCF_964235325.1. Taxonomy (NCBI): domain Eukaryota; kingdom Metazoa; phylum Arthropoda; class Insecta; order Zygentoma; family Lepismatidae; genus Thermobia; species Thermobia domestica. The sequence goes on from NC_137461.1 coordinate 125,132,622, forward strand.
ACGTCGCATCAAGGCTGTTCTGAAGGCGAAAGGTGGCCTGAAACCATATTAATCTGGTAAGTTGCAATTTCGTTCAGGTGTTTCCATTTTTCTGATCACCATCTGTATATATCTCTTTAAGAGAAGGACGTAAACGGAAAGTACTTGTAAATAAAATGCTGACAAGAATATTCTAACCCAAGAGGGACAGGAATGGGAAATTGCGAGAACTTCGTAACGGGGAACTGCATAATTTATACCATTTATTTAATAGCGTGCTCTTCCTTGCAGGTTTAAGAATTTATTCTTGTTGATTGAGATGGAAATCGCTGAATCTTGAGATGGTGGAATTCTTCATTTTATATAAGAACGTTGTCCTTGCTTCTGTAGTGTATATCACTAGTTTATTATTGTTATTTACTATGTAATTATCAACTGAAGAAATCCCAACTACAAGTCTGTAGACCAGATATATCAAAAGGTCAAGAAAATAAGTGAACTCCATTATAAGTGAAGATAACAATAACTCGAAAGAAGAGGAAATTTATTACAAATAGGTGGTTTTCAATTTAAAATGGTAGATTTTTTCCAATCGAACCATCAGTTTGGGCCCTAGGGTCTTCACTATAGCGAATTTAAACTACCGCTAATTTGAGAGTTTTTCTGTAATATCTTCAAAATAAATAAGAACGTTGGAAAAGCAGAAGCGTAGTGAACTAGACAATACGATTTTGCATGTCATACCTTTACTACAATTCACCTATCTGCTTTTGCTATGCCGCTATTTACAGAACCCACGAAAAGGGCTAAATCTATCTACAGTTGCAAATCGAAAGAAGATACATGAGTTATGATAACGGTATCACATGCAAAATCGTATTGTCTAATTCACTACATTTCTGCTTTTCGAATATTTTTTATTTATTTTGAAGATATTACAGAAAAACGCTAAAATTAGCGGTAGTTTAATTTCGCGGTAGTGAAGACCCTTAAAAGTGAAAGCAAAGCTTCCATTTCAGTAGGCTGTTTGAACAGGACGTAAGAACTAACAACATCGCAACAGCATTTAAAGGGAACGCAATAGTGTTTAGAATTTAAACGCTATAAACATTGTCCATTAGCATAATTTATAATTCCAGATACCAATGAATGAATTTTACTTGATATGATTATAATGCCGAAAACTAAAACAATAGATCGAGTAATATGAATTTTACACTCATATAATGAAATCGGAAAAAAACACATGAAATGCATTATCCATTTAACATCGATTAACGGACTGGAGGTGTTTCCACTAGCCTACATGTTTTCCTATCATCTTTCCTTTGTTAACATGTATAATTTGAAGGTTTTAAACACTAAGAGATGACTCAGTAGTACAGAAAAGAACGTACGTAAATTTCTCTTCTTTTCTACTACTTATTTCATTCAGCATGATAATACACTTTACATTATTTTATTCGATCAACAGCGGTGAAAAAAGGTATGCCAATACTTGGCACATTTATGAGAAAACTTTAAAAATACTCAAATTTCACCAATAAAAATATCGAAACTGTCCGGATAATTTGCCGGAAAATAAAACATTCTGCATAGAAATATACCTCTATGAGAGTATCAAATTAAGAAAATTAAGTTACACTTTTTAAGTGATGTTAATAATAAATTTCGGATACAGAAAACTTATTTTAATTTACAATATTTCTTTAGTTTATGGTTAGGGTCTTAACTTGTTGGGGAAGGAGGGGCAACTGCCCAACAGGAAAGCTCCCCGCCATTCGAGGGGGGGGGCACTCTAAGACAAAATTGTCTTACTCCATGTACGATACGAATATGAAATTGTAAATGAAGCATCAAACAGGTTCTCTACATCACACAAACAAAACAGCACACAAAAGGTAAATAAGACAAAAAAAATAGTCGTGGGCCCATTTCAATAAAAAAAATGTCTACTATTAGGGGCCCTAGAAATATATTTATTCGTATGGTTTTGAGATTGTCCCCTTAATTAATTTGTCATGTATGGAATGGGCTCAGGGGCATAACTAATTGCCCCGCAGACCTTGCCGTGCGAGAGTGCCCAGAGGCTCAGCGGCCCATAATGAGTAAGAGAAGGATGGAAGGAAGGGGCACAAGAATTAGAAAAATATTTTTTCTAGGGGGCCCAAATACGCGTATTAATGTTTGCCCTACTATAGGGGTTTGTATTGGCGTCATCTGAGGTGAGTGTCCACGGAATGAAATAGGTGATAATCGGAGGGTGTAATGGCCAGGGATAATGGCGGATGAAATAGTATTTCCCGTCAAAGGTGTAGAAGATGTCCCGGGTCATCCTAGCAACGTGCGGCCTAGCGTTGTGTTGCAACAGGAGGACCCCTTTGCGATTTAGAAATATCCTCCAGAGTTTTGAGTTTTTCTTGAACACGGCTCAACTTCTGACAGTACACATTTGCATCGATGCTCTGACCAGCTGGTAGCAGTTCCCGATCAACGATACAGCAAACATTCCATCAAACATACAGGAGGTTCTTCTTCTGATGCAGTACTGGTTTCGGTTGTTTTGGAACAGGTTTATGGGATGCTAACCACTGATGGCGGCTGAGGGGACCTTCGTACAGGACCCACTTATCATCATGTCTACATCCTGTCCAGAAAAGTCTCCTTCCTTACACATGATATCAAAGAAACATAGGTGTCTGTTCGCTTTGAATTCTAGCCAGGAGTCAAATCATGTTGGAGCCATCCACCCTACTTGCAGTGCTTCCCAAGTTGATAGAGGAGGTGCCGAATGGTTTCTCCACTCACACTGAACTGTAGTCCCAGTTCCTCACATATCTGGCCACTGTTCTCCTCAATTGCTACCTGAAGATCTTCATTTTGTACATGTGTTGGTCTTCCGCAAGTGTTTTGTCACCGTCCGGAAACTTGTTAAACAACCGCTGTTCTTTCCGCATAGTCACGACACCCTAACCAAAGGTCTTGTATATTTTCCGCCCCACTGCAGCGGCGTTGAACCTCAGTTTGAAATCGTACAGCATACAATACCTTATGAAGTTCTGTGCATGTATCATGATCATTCTATCATTATGCAAGTTCACGGTGTAACTGAACTGCCACAACCAGGTAGTGTGCTGGATATACATACACCGACAACTGATCTTCGCATTATCTCCATCCGCATTCAACTCACAGAGTGAGGGCCAATTGAACACACACCTTCATAAAAAAAGCGACAGAACTACCTTAGTTACGTTTATATAAACTCTTGCAGAGAAAAAAATCCCAAACATGCAATATATTACACATAAATTATCAAAAACAAAATTTATTAATACAATTGAAAACAACAGTAATAAATAATAATATATAATTGAACAAAAGTTGCCAAGGCCTAACCATTACATAATATCAAATCTCCATCTATTCATAATTACGAAATTAATCTTCTTAAAAATTTCCCTCAAACTATTTCGTGTTCTGAAACCATACACACAAGATACTCCAGAGAACTCGATCCAATTTGCCCAAGTTATTTGCTCTTTTTTTAAAAAACTTTCCCTGCATTTTTTTAGATCTTGTAAGAATCTTCAAATATTCTACGAGGTCATCAGAAAGAAGGTGACATTCATCAGAGGACGTCGAATGTTCATCTTCAAACATTCTATGAGATTATTAAATTAAGTAGGTGACATTCTTCACAGGATGTCCAATGTCCATCTTCAAACATTCTATGAGATTATTAAATTAAGTAGGTGTCATTCTTCAGAGGATGTCCAATGTCCATCTTCCAACATTCTATGAGATTATTAAATTAAGTAGGTGTCATTCTTCAGAGGATGTCCAATGTCCATCTTCCAACATTCTATGAGATTATTAAACTAAGTGGGTGTCATTCTTCAGAGGATGTCCAATGTCCATCTTCCAACATTCTATGAGATTATTAAACTAAGTGGGTGACATTATTCAGAGGACGTCCAATATCCATCTTCCAACATTCTATGAGATTATTAAATTAAGTGGGTGACATTCTTCAGAGGATGTCCAATGTCCATCTTCAAACATTCTATGAGATTATTAAATTAAGTAGGTGTCATTCTTCACATGATGTCCAATGTCCATCTTCAAACATTCTATGAGATTATTAAATTAAGTAGGTGTCATTCTTCACATGATGTCCAATGTCCATCTTCAAACGTTCTATGAGATTATTAAGTTAAGTGGGTGGCATTCTTCGCACGATGTCCAATTTCCATCTTCAAACATTCTATGAGATTATTAAATTAAGTAGGTGTCATTCTTCACAGGATGCCCAATGTCCATCTTTAAACTTTCTATGAGATTATTAAATTAAGTAGGTTTTCATTCTTTACAGGATGTCCAATGTCCATATTCAAACATTCTATGAGATTATTAAATTAAGTAGGTGTCATTCTTCAGAGGATGTCCAATGTCCATCTTCCAACATTCTATGAGATTATTAAACTAAGTGGGTGACATTATTCAGAGGACGTCCAATATCCATCTTCCAACATTCTATGAGATTATTAAATTAAGTGGGTGACATTCTTCAGAGGATGTCCAATGTCCATCTTCAAACATTCTATGAGATTATTAAATTAAGTAGGTGTCATTCTTCACATGATGTCCAATGTCCATCTTCAAACATTCTATGAGATTATTAAATTAAGTAGGTGTCATTCTTCACATGATGTCCAATGTCCATCTTCAAACGTTCTATGAGATTGTTAAGTTAAGTGGGTGGCATTCTTCGCACGATGTCCAATTTCCATCTTCAAACATTCTATGAGATTATTAAATTAAGTAGGTGTCATTCTTCACAGGATGCCCAATGTCCATCTTTAAACTTTCTATGAGATTATTAAATTAAGTAGGTTTTCATTCTTTACAGGATGTCCAATGTCCATATTCAAACATTCTATGAGATTATTAAATTAAGTAGGTGTCATTCTTCAGAGGATGTCCAATGTCCATCTTCAAACATTCTATGAGATTATTAAACTAAGTGGGTGACATTATTCAGAGGACGTCCAATATCCATCTTCCAACATTCTATGAGATTATTAAATTAAGTTTGTGACATTCTTCAGAGGATGTCCAATGTCCATCTTCAAACATTCTATGAGATTATTAAATTAAGTAGGTGTCATTCTTCACATGATGTCCAATGTCCATCTTCAAACATTCTATGAGATTATTAAATTAAGTAGGTATCATTCTTCACATGATGTCCAATGTCCATCTTCAAACGTTCTATGAGATTATTAAATTAAGTGGGTGGCATTCTTCGCACGATGTCCAATTTCCATCTTCAAACATTCTATGAGATTATTAAATTAAGTAGGTGTCATTCTTCACAGGATGCCCAATGTCCATCTTTAAACTTTCTATGAGATTATTAAATTAAGTAGGTTTTCATTCTTTACAGGATGTCCAATGTCCATATTCAAACATTCTATGAGATTATTAAATTAAGTAGGTGTCATTCTTCAGAGGATGTCCAATGTCCATCTTTAAACGTTCTATGAGATTATTAAATTAAGTGGGTGACATTCTTCAGAAGATGTCCAATGTCCATCTTCAAACGTTCTATGAGATTATTAAATTAAGTAGGTGACACTCTTCACATGATATCCAATGTCTATATTCAAACATTCTATGAGATTAATAAATTAAGTGGGTGACATTCTTCAGAGGATGTCCAATGTCCATCTTCAAACATTCTATGAGATTATTAAATTAAGTAGGTGTCATTCTTCAGAGGATGTCCAATGTCCATCTTCCAACATTCTATGAGATTATTAAATTAAGTAGGTGTCATTCTTCAGAGGATGTCCAATGTCCATCTTCCAACATTCTATGAGATTATTAAACTAAGTGGGTGACATTATTCAGAGGACGTCCAATATCCATCTTCCAACATTCTATGAGATTATTAAATTAAGTGGGTGACATTCTTCAGAGGATGTCCAATGTCCATCTTCAAACATTCTATGAGATTATTAAATTAAGTAGGTGTCATTCTTCACATGATGTCCAATGTCCATCTTCAAACATTCTATGAGATTATTAAATTAAGTAGGTGTCATTCTTCACATGATGTCCAATGTCCATCTTCAAACGTTCTATGAGATTATTAAATTAAGTGGGTGGCATTCTTCGCACGATGTCCAATTTCCATCTTCAAACATTCTATGAGATTATTAAATTAAGTAGGTGTCATTCTTCACAGGATGCCCAATGTCCATCTTTAAACTTTCTATGAGATTATTAAATTAAGTAGGTTTTCATTCTTTACAGGATGTCCAATGTCCATATTCAAACATTCTATGAGATTATTAAATTAAGTAGGTGTCATTCTTCAGAGGATGTCCAATGTCCATCTTCCAACATTCTATGAGATTATTAAACTAAGTGGGTGACATTATTCAGAGGACGTCCAATATCCATCTTCCAACATTCTATGAGATTATTAAATTAAGTGGGTGACATTCTTCAGTGGATGTCCAATGTCCATCTTCAAACATTCTATGAGATTATTAAATTAAGTAGGTGTCATTCTTCACATGATGTCCAATGTCCATCTTCAAACATTCTATGAGATTATTAAATTAAGTAGGTGTCATTCTTCACATGATGTCCAATGTCCATCTTCAAACGTTCTATGAGATTATTAAATTAAGTGGGTGGCATTCTTCGCACGATGTCCAATTTCCATCTTCAAACATTCTATGAGATTATTAAATTAAGTAGGTGTCATTCTTCACAGGATGCCCAATGTCCATCTTTAAACTTTCTATGAGATTATTAAATTAAGTAGGTTTTCATTCTTTACAGGATGTCCAATGTCCATATTCAAACATTCTATGAGATTATTAAATTAAGTAGGTGTCATTCTTCAGAGGATGTCCAATGTCCATCTTTAAACGTTCTATGAGATTATTAAATTAAGTAGGTGTCATTCTTCAGAAGATGTCCAATGTCCATCTTCAAACGTTCTATGAGATTATTAAATTAAGTAGGTGACACTCTTCACATGATATCCAATGTCTATATTCAAACATTCTATGAGATTAATAAATTAAGTGGGTGTCATTCTTCAGAGGATGTCCAATGTCCATCTTCCAACATTCTATGAGATTATTAAATTAAGTAGGTGACATTTTTCATAGGACGTCCAATGTCCATCTTCAAACATTCTATGAGATTATTAAATTAAGTGGCTGACATTCTCCATAGTATGTCCAATGTTCATCTTCAAACATTCTATGAGATTATTAAATTAAGGGGCTGACATTCTCCACAGGATGTCTAATGTCCATCTTCAAACATTCTATGAGATTATTAAATTAAGTAAGTGTCATTCTTCACAGGATGTCCAATGTTCATCTTCAAACATTCTATGAGATTATTAAATTAAGTAGGTGTCATTCTTCACAGGATGTCCAATGTCCATCTTCAAACATTCTATGAGATTATTAAATTAAGTAGGTGCCACTCTTCACAGGATGCCCAATGTCCATCTTGCAACATTCTATGAGATTATTAAACTAAGTGGGTGACATTCTTCATAGGATGTCCAATGTCCATCTTCAAACATTCTATGAGATTATTAAATTAAGTGGGTGACATTCTTCACAGGATGTCCAATGTCCATCTTCAAACATTCTATGAGATTATTAAATTAAGTAAGTGTCATTCTTTACATGATATCCAATGTCCATCTTCAGACGTTCTATGAGATTATTAAATTAAGTGGGTGACATTCTTCAGAAGGTGTCCAATGTCCATCTTCAAACATTCTATGAGATTATTAAATTAAGTAGGTGACATTCTTCACATGATGTCCAATGTCCATCTTCAAACATTCTATGAAATTATTAAATTAAGTGGGTGACATTCTTCGGAGGATGTCCAATGTCCATCTTCAAACGCTCTATGAGATTATTAAATTAAGTAGGTGACATTTTCCATAGGATGTCTAATGTCCATCTTCAAACATTCTATGAGATTATTAAATTAAGTAGGTGACATTTTCCATAGGATGTGCAATGTCCATCTTCAAACATTCTATGAGATTATTAAATTAAGTAGGTGTCATGTACCAGTAATATTTGTTTGTATTTACTTTTTTAAATTTAATAGGAATTACGATTATACAGGACGTCCCTTAATTCTTATGACTCCGTTTGGAACATGAGAGTAAATGTCAAAACAAACAAGGAAATATATATGTATATATATATATATATATATATATATATATATATATATATATATATATATATATATATATATATATATATATATATATATAATAACTAGATCGGAGTGTCGTTTACGAGTTATAAGCATGGGAATTTTGCGGCGCGGAAGTTTGACACGCTATAGCAGAAGGACGAATGAGCTTGACACAGTTGGTGTAGAATTGCACACAGGAAGTTATGATCGTATCGTGAAAATGATACATGTTTGAGTGTTCACACTAACGCAAAACTGCGTGGAGGGATACGTGAAAGAAGGCATCTCAGCATTTGTCTGGTGAAATATGACCAACCCCAGGGAAACTTTCCGTCAGGATGATCAGTAGAAGTAGGGGTTGTGCAAGTCGCGAGGCTGGCAGATGCATTAAGTAGTTCCTGCATCTTACATGTCACTCAATGAAGTTTTCTGGTAATGCAGATAGCGTAGGTTGATTACAAAAAGACTGAAACATTCGAACGTTGTAATTGTCAGAAGACAAGCATGATTCATAACAACCTGAGCCAAGAATACGATTTGCGATATTTGTTGTGTGTGGTGTGTATGAGTGTGTTTGTGTGTATGTATGTATGTGCGGCGTAACATACTAAGACAGAAAAGAAGAAAACAATACAACACCTTAGTGAATGGTAGGAATAAAAATAAATTAGCAGGAATAACATGTCTAATAAACAATTCGTACCGGTTTGACTTTGTAAGTACGTGACATGTCTAATCCTGGTTCTGAGTTCGTATCCCATGTTACCTGAGTGTGTATTTATCAACAAAGGCAAGCTTTCTCGCATGGCTTTTCAACTGGCGTGTTTGAAGTTCACGCTGCCAGCCCCTGTGCATAACATGACATACATCTATCAGTACAATCTTCCCTACATAAAACATTATGCTTTGTGATCGTGACCAGCAAATAATCTCTGTTGGTCTGATTGTGCAGTTTAATGCAATGGACGAGTTTATTCAGAAATGCTATTAATGTATGCCGAAGCCCATCCTAGTAGAAAGCGTACTCGTCTTCTTTACGCCAAGCACTTTCCACATTTCCATATAAGCAGTGCAGTCACGTATTACTTTATCAAGCTAGAACGGCAGTTTAGAGAGGCAGGTACCTTCACAGTCAACAGAATCGACTGGGATGCTCCGAGGCGTGTACGAATCCCGCAGTTTGAAGAGGAAATGCTTCGACGCGTGGAAGAGGATCCTTCGACGCGCACCCAACGTATGGCACATGATTTGCGTGGGGGGAAAGGCAATTGTTTGACGGGTTTTACACCACGAACACCTGCATCCATACCATTTTAAGCGAGTTCAAAGTTTTCGTCCAGTCGATTTTGAGACACGTGTAGGCTTCTTTCAGTGGGTTCTTCAGCGCTGCGAAGATCCTCCTGTATTTCTCCAACGGATACTTTCCACTGTTAAGGCGACCTTCTCTACGGATGGTTTGGTAAACTGTCATAATAGCCACTTGTAGGAAAAAGAAAATCCTCATGGTGTTCTAGATCCCGCAATTTAGGAACGATTTAATGTGAACAAATGGGCACGCATCACAAGTGAACGCTTAATTGGACCATATTTTCTTCCAGTACGCATCACCGGTGCCAACTACTTTAACCTTTTGAAGGAAATACCGCCGGAGTTAATGCAAGAAATTACTTTTTGAAATCCAACAGCACATGTGGTTTCAACACGACGGTGCTCCTCCCCGTGTCACACGGGCTGTCTAGATTACTTAAATACTTCCTTTGGACAACAATGGATGGGCTGTCGTGGTTCAATAGCTTATGCACCACGTTCGTCCGGCCTGACGCTATTCGATTTCTTATTGAGCGCTTATATGAAGACGTTGATGTATGACATCCCGGTTGAGACGGATCAAGATCTCGTGGCATGCATTGCAGTCGCGACTGAGGAAATTCGAGGCACGTTAGCCTTTTGATCGTATCTATGTGAATATGCATTGTCGGTGCGAGGCATGCATCGTTGTTTATGGGCGTTACTTCCAGCTGCTCGTGTAGCACAATTTGCTTCATGTAATGGACTCTCGACTTGTGTCATGTGGATAATCACAATTCGTACTCCTCAGTTCAAACTTGGTAAATGGAACATATTGACCAAGTGAACAGTCCTTCGTGAGTGTTCAGAATGTCTTGTATAGCAAACAGTTTTCTAGTAATGTACCTTTGTCTCACGAAGCCTTAATGTCCACTGCAGGTTCTGGCAGTGGTAATTGCTTGTACAAAGAGGACACAAATGAGTGATACTGTTCGCTTCCCAGTTCTGGTTTCATTTCTACTGGAATGAGTGCTGGTCTATAGCATACTCTTCTGTAAGGTCACTTCTTCAATATACTTTTGTCGAGTCACGAACACATGGTGAATAGTCCTTCAGACATCATAACTTTCTTACACGTATCACTCAATGCAGTTTTGTATTAGTGCAGATGTATGTTATTTCCATTATACGGTGCGCCAGTCCAAAGGACACTCTATATATATCATATCGACGACAGGGTTCACAGCGCATTAATACAGCATGTAGAACACACTACTTTGTGAGTTCATCAACAAAGTGTTACGAAAAAGACTCCGTGCTTGTTTCTGGTATTACCAGTGGAGAGTGCAACGTTGCATGCATTAACAACAAATTAATCTAACCTTCAATAATACACTAATGTTCCTGGTATAGTTGAAAGGTGTTTATTGGTTGTTATGCAACCACTCATAGGAACCTCACAATTCTCCATACAGTATCTTTCTTTTTTCAGTATCTACATCACACAGATAAATTCTACCTTAATATTGGGGGCGTGGTGGCCCAGTGGTAGAGCGTTCCTCTCCGGTGCTTGGGGTCCCTGGTTCGATCCCAGCTCGCGCCGTGTGTACTTTGTCGTGGACAAACACCGTGCTCTTGGGTTTTCTCGGGGTTCTCTCGTTTCCTCTCACTTTCTTCATTCCACCATTTCATTCATTTCTCATGATCAACGTATCCTTTAGCCTAACCGGCATAAAAGTGGGACGTAAAATTTACTCATATTTTCTACTTCAATATTAAATACTATTTCCTTTCCAGCTCATTTTGACCTATCTTTATTTGGAAACATGCGCGAATCCACTAGCAATTGTGCTGGAGGTTTGATTTTGATATTGTTGGATACTACGACTGTAACTTCCTGAGTGCAATTCCATAACAATTATTTCAAAGTCATTCGTCTTTGTGCTGTAGCGTGTCAAAGTTCGGTGGCATCAGATTTGCCACGCTCATAACTAATAAACGACACCATTTTCAGTTTTTGTTCGTATATTTTGTTGTTTGTTTTGATGTCTATTTTTAATTCCCAAACACTGTCATAGGAATTACGGAACGCCCTGTATATTGAGCTAAATAAAAGTGTCCTTAGCAGAAATCGTTCATGTAAGTACAGAAAAGAATATGTTGTCATAATGTTCAAAAGCTCTCAACTCTATGAAAATCCAGTCTCTTTTTTAGTATAGTTTTACCTGCTTGTTTGTGGATAATTTAATTACTGTCTATGAAAATTGTAACACTCTGAAAGGAATATTTGGAATTTGTTCAAGATCACAAGATTTTCTCGTCAAGATATGTAATCTCAACAGAGCAGTTTACACAGGTCCAGGTAGTATAATGTGAGAAAACTGAGTTAAGGTTCCTACGACACATCATGCAGTGTCATCTACAGTGTTAATTCGACACGTATTAAAGGTCGAAAATGGAATGGTAATATCTGAATGTGTGTTGCAGCTCAGATTCCTGAGGAGAAAGAGCTTTCTATGCATTTACTGTTATGGATTCAGATGCATAAGATTAGGTGTGTAGTATGTGTTGCCCACAGCAACCTATAAGCATATCTTATGAAGAAATAATGACTGAGATGGAAAAAATTATAAAGCGTCTAAATTTAATGTAATATCAGAAATATATCAATTTCACTTAAGAGTGGATTTTCATGCAAGCGACGTTGCGTTCGCTGCCTATGATTTCTATGTGTAGCCAAGAGAAAGTTGTCTTATAGCTACGTAGAACTATTTAAACAAGTTTCTCAATTGACTATTCAGCCACATGGCAAGCAAAGAACACAACGGATGTTTGCATGAAAATCCGCCTTAATGAAACAAGTGCATCATCAGTCTAACGATAATTTTGAACTTGAGTTAGAAAATAAAGTTCTTCATATTGTCAGTATATCTGTTGTTCCGAAACAGATTCTAAGGACAAGTTCGTTTTGGGACTAATTGGGGAATTGATTAGTAGAAAGCTGTTAAGCATAACAGACTAAATATTTCAGAGAACTATAAATATTTGACAATCGATATAAAGTACAGAACATCAATTAAAATTTTATAAACACTTTTCACGTGGTTAAGTTTATCTTGTACACTCATCTGGGAAACGATTTAGGCTCCATTTTGTCTTCACCTTACCACTCATCGACATCAACTAGTCGTTATGTTTATTATAAATTAACAGATAAAAGAGGTTCTTGTTTTGTGTGGAGAAAACGAGCCTATTATGTGATAGGACAAGAGAATTTTGCAATAGATTATCAGTATGACTTTTTCATCTCCACTAACAATGAAACGAAACCACAAGCTCCAGTGAAAACCAACGCTTAAATTGTCCAGTTGTAGATACGTTGCAGATTGAAGAACTACAAACGTTAGCTAATGTTACAATTACACACTATTTCGTACAGCGATCAGAAGTCAATTTTATTCACTCGACAAGGGAGCGAATCTAATGATGTCTGACAATGTACTTGAAGGTTCTAGTTATACATACCCTTGACAAGATTCCGCGTGGCTGCAGAATACATCCTAAGAGACACTAATGTTAGAATATTCCAGAAGTGCAGAAGTCATCTGAAGAATCTGGATAGGAATTAGATAGCCTCTCAACGTACTTTAACTCCATTTTGCAAACATTAATGAACTTGCAAACAACAGAACAGAAACAAAGTAAACAATCAATTTATGCTGCAAACTTCAAAACAGACCGTCACTGAGTGCGCATAACGGGGCATGAGGATCAAAAGTAAATAAGCTTGAACCATATGGAACAGAAAATAAATTTCACAATTAACTTCATTCATCACTACATGATAGTGTATTATAAACTTTATAAATATATAAATAATAGCTTAAATTATTTGTTACTTAAAAACCTGCGGGGCCTAGGTCCCCCGGCCCTGGGCTAGATTAGCCCCTGCTTCCAAGGAGGAGTCTTGATGTGCTGGACTAACGAATTAATTAATTGGGTTCACACCTTGGGCATCAACGTAATACTATCGACGCGAGCTATCTTGTGCAAGTCGCTGATTTGTCTTGAAAGGTTTAATCATTGATTTTCCTTAATCATAATCTTCTTTAATCTAAAAAGCATACTTGTAGGACTGAAACATTTCTTTTCATTCCGGTGATTGCTTTGACAACCAGGTCCGTATCCAGGGGGTCTAGGGGGCTGCGCCCCTAAAATTTTCACGTTAGACTTGAAAATGAACTATAATGTAGTGATGAACTATAATATGGTTGGGTCAGCCCCCCTAATTGATACCGGGTCCCCGTACATTTTTGGGCTGGCTACCGGCCTGTTGACAACTCTGATTGTTCCTATCATTACTAATAAGGATACGTTTGAATGACAACGTTAAATTCGCAAATGAAGCTTTTAAATTACTGGTTGAGTCGAACCCAAGATTCATCCTCTAAGAATTGACCTTATTTGACTCTTCAATTAAGATATTTATAAAATGTACATACCTTTGTTTGTTTTATTTGATCTATCGACAACGGAAGACAGTAACTTTTAAAAAATTTGTACACTTTAATATATTATATACCGAAGCAGTGGCGTATTTAGGGGGGCTTCCGGACTTAAGCCCCCCCGAAATCTTACTTACTATAGTAAAGTATATGAAATATCTTGCACAATTTTCACATTTTCAGGCAAAGTCTCCCCCCCCCCCGAAAGTTAGCAAAGCCCTCCCCGAAACAAAATCGTAAATACGCCACTGTACCGAAGTGATATATTTATCTTAATTTTAATCCATAAGAGACAAGATACTATTGAACAGCATGAAACGAACCAACAAGTAATTATAATGACAATATATCGAATTCAGTGAGGATACAAAAAGAGGAAAATAAGCGGTGAGCTCTCTGGCCTGAAGATATGTATTGTAAAGTAGAACAAGTAATATGAGGAGTAATTTGAAAGTAAGATAACAAAGCCTGCAGTGAAACGTGTATCATTTCATGCCAAGATATAGTACAACCATTAGGTTATATTTCGACATATTCTTCATATCGGTAAAGGTACTTGTCCCATTGTGGGATGAGCTTGAAGATTCTCTCTTGGTAAAACTCCTATGCTTACGTGTTCATTTATGTTGTCACTAAGTATTTCACCTCCTCTGAAGCAAAGCGACGGTCTTCTCAGTGCTCTTTCAAGTGCAGGAACAGCAGAAATTCGCTTGGATCGAGGTCCGGATTGTACGGAAGGTAGTCGGTGATGTCCCATCGAAACTGCTTCAACAACTGCTGGCTCGGTCACTGGGTTCCTCGTCCGTGACGTTTACTCCACCAGCCGCAAACATTGGACACCATTCTGCGACGACACATTACAGTCTCTCCATAAATCTCTACCAGCTAGCGGTGAATTTCAGCCCGGTTACATATTTCACTCACAGAGGTCGAATAACTGAGTAAAGTTCTTCGCGAGACCAATTTTCCAGACGAGTCGCCATTTGAGTTTACCTACAACTACACTGTAGGTGGTGGATAGCTGAAATTCTGCACAGTTGCCAACTCCATGTATTAAAATTATTCCACTTCTCCTTCCTCTATAACATACGAAATCCAGAAATTTGTAACCTTACTTTCTGATCCTTCTTTGTATAAACTAAAACATTCCCTGGCCCTTGGTGTGCCTCATTCTGCCGCTGATGCAGTCAATGCTTGCACCTGACGTTGAAAACAATATTAATGTGCTTATGGTTTTATCAGTGACGTAATTAGAGGGATATAGGGTTCAAGCCTCCTTCCGAAATAAATTTGTTAGTTTTTCGCATTCCACGCACAACAATAATCCTTCTTACCAGTTCTAACAAGATACATTCGCGAAGTGTCCCCTCTGGATTCGTGTAAAGTTGATTGAAATACAAAGTTCTACGCGACCCAATGTGTATTGTACTAATTTTGGCGGCGCATACGGGTAATTTGCATATTTATTGGCCTTCATATATCCAGAATTCAATCACACTACTATAACGCTCGGACACAAAGTTGCTTTTAGTTTCTTTAGATATAACTGGACATGAATGTGGGCATATGCAAAACAAACTGGATCAAGCAGTGCTTGTGTAACACATGCTACCCGCCCCGGCCGCCATCTTGGATTCACCATATTGGATTCAACTTTCGGTTTTTCAAATGGGAATAGGCGCAAGTGAAACATCAAATTCATACATTTCGGAAATGTATTGGTATAATGAGTTTTACTGTAGATTGTACAGTTTGGAAAGTATTGCATGTTAAATGTCAGCACGTCACGAATATTGAACCAATTAGAAAGTTGTTCAGGGCCCCGTGAGTATATGTAATTTTTTTACGTGATTTATCGACGCTGAAATATTCTCTGAACGTACTTACATCATACACACATACGGATCAATACGGAAATGGTAAGTCTTCACCCAAATCTGATTATATTTGGATTTACATTAGGCATTTTGACCATAATACAATACTTCCTTGTTATAGTATAACATGGAAGTAATAATCACCCATATTACTAAGATTATGACACCAATATTGTAAAGAATTTGTATACCTACATTTTTTTTCAGTTAGAAATTGTTTTGATTTGTCAACATTAAAAGCGTAAGCGTCTGACATTACTCTGCAATATCTATTTGCGAAGTGCCTGGAGAGATTTAAATGCAATACCTTCCAAACGGTACAAACCACGGTAAAATTCACTACACCAGTGAATTTTCGAGAAAATTGTACATGAATTTGATAGTAAGACTATTCATGGCTTTGGATTGATTATTTTAACAAAAGGGACACTGACCAAAGCTTAAAACCCACTTTATTTTAAATTATAATTTGTAACTGTTTCGGATATCTAGCATATCCTTCTTCAGACACTATCGAAAAAGATTTTTTTTTCGATAGTGTCTGAAGGAGGATATGCTAGATATCCGAAACAGTTACAAATTATAATTTAAAATAAAGTGGGTTTTAAGCTTTGGTCAGTGTCTCTTTTGTTAAAATGAATTTGATGTATCATTTGCACCTACTCCTATTTGAGAAACCAAAAGTTGAATCCAATATGACGGATCCAAGATGGCGGGCGGAGTGAGTACATGTGTTAGACAAGCACTGCATGATTCAATTTGTTTTGCATATGCCCCCATTCATGTCCAGTTATATCTAAAGAAACTAAAAGCAACTTTGTGTCCGAGCATTATAGTAGTGTATGATTGAATTCTGGACATATGAAGGCCCATAAATATGCAAATTACCCGTATGCGCAGTTAAAATTAGTACAATACATATTGGGCCGCGGAGAACTTTGCATTTGCAATTCTTGCCATTAGAACTGCCATCGGTATATCTCAGCTTCAACTTCTCCCAACATATTCTTTCAGTTAAAAATGTACAAAGATAAAACTGAATATTTCCATTTTCTCTAAATTGAAGTCAGTTAAGTTGCAATGAGATTACAAATATTGAACGTGTGTTTGCAGGAGCGTTATTTCAGATTTGCCTAAGGGGTAAGATCCTCCACCGACATACGAGTTTTACGTTTTTTTAAATAGTATAATAGTAGACAATCGATTAAATTATATTTAATCCTCAAACTCAGGTGGGTAATTGCCCCTGTTTCCCCAATGACATCCTTGCGTGTTTGGATTTTAAAGGGTGAAAAAAGGAAAAAAATGTAAGTGCTTATTCATCTGTTGTGCTTAGATCCCGAAACAAAAAATCCTAAATACGCCACTGGTTGCAATTGCATTAAATGATGTTGAGATCTAAAATTATTTAAAAATATATCATTGATATATATTAATATTTACAGATTTCGTATTGACCTGCTGAAATCAGAACCTTCGATCAACTTTCTATGCTGTAATAATTTTGTTGTGATAAACACCATAACACGAAATAAATGAAAAAAAAATAACTAACGCAAATACAGTCTCCCATGAAGGAAGATACTACAAAATAAGTTTAAGAACATTATCTTACCCAATCTTCTCTTCCGAACATTCGATAACTTTCGTAACCAGGAATAATTAATTTCTTCATTGTTGCACGCAAGCCTTATTATTTACATAGAACAAAGAGAAGGAAAAACTACAATAAGGAATGCTCTTTCTCTTACATTTTTCCGTATCTACGTAGCTATCTCTATTTTTAAATTTACTGAATACTGTATTATGCGTGCTAATTCTTAAAATATGCCACTGTGATTTTTTTGAGTAGCACTCAACACGTAGTGATAAATGATAGCACCGTAATCCATATTTCGAATTTGCACAGTGTAATATTTAGATACCAAAACTCTTCACATAGGGTTACAGTGAGGAAACGGTGGTTAGTTCGTTTAGTCTTTTCTACATTCTGTGGAATATAAGTTTTTTTTTTTATTGTAGCAGTAACCATTGCAACCACTAGGCCGTAGGGAAAATTTTCCGCGTTTTCATGTATCTTGTAAGGACGACCTCTGGAATCACAAGGACGATAGAAGATGGTCCTCTTTCTATCATATTCCGACAGATTCAGAGTCACTATAAACTTCCACTGCATCCTGGAAGAGGGTGTTGGTACAGCTTTCAACTCTCTTGCATCGTATGAGAGAGAAAGAACATATGAACTCGAGTCTTAAGTTTCTATACCAGATGCAAATCTTACCGAATTATATGATTTCCGGCCACGGCGGAATGTTGACCTTTTTTTGGTATTGTTCTTCTAGACGGTGAGTTGTCACATCCAAATCTTTCATTACATATATATGTATAAGTTGTACGAGTTTCGAGTTTTCAAAGAACTGTTTCGTATGTGAAGTGATAATAGCGACACTGAAGAGATCAACGTGATAATGAAGAATAGGAAGCAATCACTTCAAGAAACATATTTTGTATCACATCGGGAGTACGCCTGGAACTCCTATATCTACAACGTAGCGTACAGTTACAGCAAAGGTGAGCGCTTTGTTGCGATTCACGATGTGTTGATTTCTTTCTTTGAGACAGAGATGTTTTGCTATACACTTATTGTTTGACTAAACTATAATACAAACAACATGCAAAAGGACATAAATGTTGCCTTCCCAAGGGACCATACTTCGCAAAATCATATGCGAATTAAAACATTCAATAGCCATCCCCACTGCAAGTGAACACATAGCAGCTTAGAACTATCTGCAAACAATCAAGGCAAATGCTGCTACCTAGCGATCGAATTCGTTATTATAGACCTGAAACGACTTTATGTCGGCATTTATGCCTATACAAGTAGTTAGGAAATCTATCGAACTTTGAAATATCAAAGAAAACTCACTTGTTCTCTTATATTATTACTGATTTATTTTTGAGCCTCTGTTTCACACATTTTAATTTTTTTTGTAAATTTTCTTTTTACTCTTTTCATATAAGGAAGTACCATTTGGATAACGATTAATGATCTAACGAGAAAAGGTCTAGTATCATATTTAATTGTATTACTGCATTTGAATATCGAAACGGTGATGCACACTTATGTTCCAACATACATGACCATCCATTTTTTTCTTTCCAATGCACTATTCTCGCTCTTATACATAACAAGCAATGAAGTGTGGCTGTTTCTGTCGCCCACAAGACGTGAGGTTTCTCGAGACTCGCAGGCAACACTAGTTCACCGGTGTCTCAAAACTCAAATAATATTTCAGTGTGACATGATTCACAGGAAAAAAAAATTAATAAAAACAATGATGATAAAGTAATTGATGATAATTGATGATAAAGTAATTTTACAGTACAGACACAATGAAGAGCATTTATCAACTTTTAAATACTGTATACACAAGTCATTGCACAGTATACTTCAATAAGTAATATGACCAGGGGTAAAAGTGAGGGGGAACGAAGGGGGATGTCGTCTCCCCACCTCGAAAAAGTATGTACGGCGTTCCCCAGTTCCTAAAAAAATTACAATGGGCAAGGATAGGAAGGGGGACAGCGTGACGTCATGGTGCTACTTACCGTCCCCCTACCTTTTCAGATCTACTTTTACTCCTGAATATGGCTTAAAAGTTGTTATACCACACCATTCAGAAACCTATCATGACACAGAAGCATTGTAATAACTTCTTAGATGAAATTAACAAGAAAATTTGGGTATACATTTACGAAAGAAGACGAGAAAAATCTTCTAGAATCGAGACAAGACGAGATAAGAAAACCTTATTTCCTGTCTTGTTTTGCTTCGTAGATAACAACAGTAGCCTTGAAATACAGTATTCGAAAATACGTTTTTGAGTGGTATTTAATTTTACTGAAACGAAATGTGTTATAGTTTCTTCAATGCTATTGTACGTTCATTAATCTCAGAGAGTGTGTTATATATATATATATATATATATATATATATATATATATATATATATATATATATATATATATATGTATGTATATATATATATATATATATATATATATATATATATATATATATATATATATATATATATAGAGAGAGAGAGAGAGAGAGAGAGGCCCTATATATATTAGGGTGGTCCTTAATTACATGGCGAATTTTTTTTACGAATTTCTTTGCTCCCAACCCCTAAGTTGGTTCCATATCGGACCCAATTTATCCATGAAAAAAATGGGCTCAATCGAAGAATATTTAACCGACCCCCAAGCGACCTAAAGTTTGAATGCATATCCAATATGTTAATATATAGGAAAAGTCTGGAATAAACCCTTCTTACTTTAAAGCGGCTGAAGGGAAAGAGACCAAATCTTGGATACAGGGATTGGAAGTAATCCACATCTGACCCTGAGAAATAGCGTGATGGCGGCCATTTTGAAGTCCGCAATTTTGTATTCGGACCCAAAATTTTAAATGGAAATGATGTTTTGTGACATCGTTTTTGGGTAACCTTTCATTATAAAAACATATCTTCCTATATTTTCAACTCATCTCTGGAAATTTAATTTTTTTAGCTTTGAAATAATAGTTTATTATTTTTCAATATTGTTTTTTTTCTTTATAGGTTACTGAAATATGAACAAACTATTACATACATGTAACAAGGAAATAATTATATATGTTGTTATAGGGTCTATAATTACATCCCGTCGAAATACACACCAGCCTATATTGAAATTATTTATATGAAATGAAATTACATAAATAATATAATGAATGTTTAAAATGATAATAAAAGAAAGCTGAAGGCTGTGGATAACTAGCCAAATTCTACTGCATCATTAAGCCAATTTTTGTAGCATCTGGATACCTTTTTCTGTGTTCAATGACTATCTGCAATATGTATTCTTTCTTTTTCGTCCTTTGTTAAAATGTTCCCGTATTCTTGTATCAGATTCACACCTCTCTCTGCAACACCACAATGTTTTTTAATATATTCAACCGACATTGAAAGTTTACATCTTCTTTCCAAGTAGATGGGCATGTGCATTTTTTGTCGTACAGAGATATAAACTCACAGAATATTAAGTTTTATTACTTCGGAGCTTTTATTTTTGATAGTTGATAATTATTACATGTTCAGAGATAAGTGGAAAATAAAGGCAGACGTCTTTTTGTCGTCACAAGCTACCTCAAAATGATATATCATACGAGGTCATTTCTATTTGAAATTTTGTGCCCGAATCCAAGATGGCGGACGTAAAGATTTGCCTCATCTCGGTCACTACTCAGTGTCAGGTATGGATCTACTTCTAGAACCTCTATCCAAGATGTGATTCCTTTCCCTCAGCCATTTTTAAGTTACAAGAGTTTATTACAAACTTTTGCCATATACTACACATTGTAAATGCATTCAGATGTTTAGGTCGCTTGGGGGTCGGTTAAATATTATTCGGTTGAGCCCATTTTTTTCACAGATTAATTTGGTCCCACATGGAACCAATTTAGGGGTTGGGAGCAAAGAAATTCGGAAATCGAAAATTTAGGACCACCCTAATATATATATATATATATATATATATATATATATATATATATATATATATATAAGAGAAAGTAATACTAGTATTATTCAAATCTGCATTCTGTAATTTAATAAATCAAATCGAGTTCGTACTTTAAAGAGGAATTCATCATTTAACCATCATTTAACTGGAACCTATACTGAAGTCCTGTAAATCTTCATTCTTGGAAACGAGAAAACGAGATGGAAAAGGGTCTACTCTGCAATAGGCTATCTTGCATGATGATCTGTTCACCCAGTAATTTAACCAATGTTGTCCCAGTTTGATTTAGAGCCCATTTAAACAGTTGGTCTAGTTCTTCATAATGTTGGTATTGCAAAAGGACGTACAGCAAGAAATATAAATATTAAAATATAGCACAATAATTTTCGTATCTAAATAAAAATCCCTAATGTTATTTAAAAAACACGGAAAATTGTGCAGATTCAGCTGGATGATATATCGTCGAGGTGTCACTTCCATATTTTGTGATTCTCAAATCAGAGTTTGTTGTCTCTTAATTCAGTTTGCTCACAAAATACTCTAAATATCATAAGTCAGTTCAAAAGAGTTTTATTCTTCCAGTGGAAATCAACTCCTTGACTATAAGCATCGGCGCAAATCTGTCTTCATCATTGGGGCTTGGGACGGGTAAGACCCATAATCTATTTTTTTAAGCGATGCTCAAAATATTTATGAAGTTAAAAAAGAACACTGTGGAGGATCATGGGAGCAGACTTGTCTTCAACATTGGAAGGCGGCCAGATATGAGGCTTATTCTGAGGGGGGAGATGAGACTCATATTGCGGTAGATGAATTTGATTTCTGAGTGAACCTATTGCATTTTATACAGCAAACGACATCAATATCAACTCACTTTCCTTTGTAGCAGTTCGATACAAATCATCACATTTCTCAATAGAAAACAAATCATCATATTTCAAATCGGATTATTGTGGGGTACAGTCCACCCAGTGCCAAGATTGGGGGACATGTCCCCTAATCTCTCCGGGATTTTCACCAGTGACTATAAGCGCTAAAATTTGGCAACAAATTATCTACTTACCGTTATTACTGTTTTTAAAAAAAAGCACAGACGCCGATTTAATAACATAGACCAAGTAAATAAAGGTTTGTGAAACAATAATTCCAAATGAAGAAGACAGGTGTGATATAGCGAGAGGTTTATGGCGTTAGGGCGATGATTGTAGTACGAAACACATTAAACATTCAAATCACTCTTAAGAACATGGGCGTTTTTCTTCTCCTCGGCGTTTCTTCGTTCGTGTTTCCGTTGAAGTTGTTTGCTTAGAATTACAATAGAGATGAATTAAGGGACAATTAACTGCAAAGAATCGGATTATGGCGATTTCGTTTTAAAATAAGAAGTAAATAAATGGAAGATGTCACGTCCGATGCGAAAAGTCCCTAATTTGATCTCCAGCTATGTGAATTTGTGGTAGATAAAATCGTGTTCGTGCGTTTTCTCGAGTTTCTTCTCTACGAATTCTTTCGTAATATTCACTTTCAGTAATTGTTTGTCTCCTTTATCATAAAGTACATAACCTTTCAATATATCATTGAAGATTTCATTTCATTTTAATTATTGTTCCTTATAGACAGTATGACTATTTACTACATAGAATTAGAATTTCAGGAAGTTTTCTACAAAGCAAAAATAATGGATTTCGATAAAAAACCCTTCCAAAATGAAACCTTCAACCTTAATACATTTATGAACATTTTCAGCAGGAATTTTGAGTTCATTTTTTTTTAATAGCTTTTCTCTGGAGCCAGCAAAAAGTGTAATGAGACCACATAGTACCTTTCTTTCCTTCTGCTTGACCTCCAAAGATATCAGCCACCACACGTACACAAAAATAGGCAAACATTCACACCCACCAACTACATAAACTTGTAAACAGTCCCAGCCATTAAAGGATAAAACTCAACACTCACGGGAGGATTTTCGCTCTGCGGTGACTATCACCCAAAAAGTCCCCATTCAATTTGAATGTTGCACCAATCTCCCGCCGTCCACGCTATCTATCTCTCTTCTTCCCGCCTAGTGTCCGAGGTGGACGAATTAACATGCCGCGGTTGGGTGTTGTTGTTAACCCGCTTCGTGTATTCTCTTGTGTTCTACGACCAGTTAACATGTACAGCTTTGGACGGAGCTTTCCTGGAGCATTGCGTTCCATTATACAGCCAATTAACATCTGATCTCTGTTTAGTTTACCATCAATACTACCCCTCTTCTCTCAACATTGACTATCTTGTTAAACACACCCACCAATCACGTCCCTTGCTTTAATTTTTTTCTGTATTTCACATTCCTTTTTTTTAACAAAAAAAATATGGATGCGTTTCTTTCATTTTTTATGGCATTAGTCTAGCAACCAGCCATTGACAACACGTTTCGGCGTATTTGGTTTTTTGGGATCTAATGGTACAAAGTGTACATTGGTTTCAAATCGAACTGCTGCGTGGATTAAAAGCTTTCGGGTCACAGCAGAGTTATCCGGTTCATTTGCGCAAAGTGTTGATTTTCCCTGTTGCTCTGCAAACTGAAACCAATCAATAGTTTTAGCTTCCGAGAATATTCACCAATGAACGCTTACAAAGCAGCCCCGACTAACTGTCTATACATATACATATTTGTCTCTGGGATTGACTTTTGTCTATAATTTAGAAATTTTAAATAAAATAACTTAAGGCAGTTTTTTAAATTAATGTTTTATGGCTTTTCTTAACAAATTAACGAATAAGAGTAGATAAACTGAAATATAAAGAAACTATGGTAATATACTTCAGTCAGCCATTCTACACAAATATAAGTTTAACTCTCAAAATCGGGTAAAAAATACAGACATTCAAATTATTATTTTACTTGTTATTATTGCTAGTAGTTTTACCCTGTAGCGCAGGTAGCGACATTTATTGCCCGGATGTTGACTCTAGACACCCATATTGACTCTAGAACTCTTATTAAAATATTTAACTAATTAACACTTTTCTAACCAGAGTGTATACTTATTTATTTAAATTAAAATAAGTTGTAACAGCTGCAATAACTTAACGTTATCTTCAGCACACGTTTACTCAAGTACCAGTATATATTCTGGTCAGAAAAGTATTAATTAGTTATTACCCTGACTTTTATTGTTAGGATTTTCGCGTGGCTCACATACTGAAACGTTAACCGTTTATTTTATTGTTATTAAAAAGGTTGAATTTTCGAAGACATATTACGGAATAAAGGCAATAATTGAAAATGCCAACAACACCGACAAAATGAATAGAAATTTGTATGGCAACATGAGATGTTTGATTCTAATGATCTAAGAATTCTTTTTTATTTTTATTTTCTTTAAAAAAACGAAATATTTTACGTTAACGTCCTGCGATTACACTCTTTAAGCTATTGAAGATGGATGATTGAGGCAAGTGAATGACAATGGAAAAATTGATGAAATAAGAAAGTGGCAGTAAACGGGAGTAAAACATGATAATGATATTGTCCTCCACAATCATACTTCACCTTGCACTTCACTCATCACAGGTAAGCACCCGACTACTGAGCCACCTTTCCCCTGTATCTAAGAAAGTATGTAAATAACAATACAAAGCATAGGTTTACGTGGATTAAATAGCTATAATCATTAATAAAGAAGCAAATACCGTATTTATTCGAATATAAGAACCCCTGAATATAATTACCCACTTCCTCAAAGAAAAGTCTATTTCCAGAATTCGTTTAATGTAAGAATATTCAAGATCCCCTATATGATTCCAGATAGTTAGGTAGTACCTCTATCTACTCTGAAAAATATAAGCTTGAATTTAAACATGCAGTGTTATGAACTGAAAAATTAGACGTTTACGGTGGCAACCTTTTCAACTCTTCTCCGTTATTGATCCTCACTGTATTTTTATTCAAAAAGTAAAAATAAACAGTGACAGTGATTTGTGATTGAAAGGTTCTTTACGGTAAGTCTCACAGTTCGTTGTTAACATTGAGCTCATTCGTGGTTAAGCGGTTAGCGTACGCGCCTTCGACGTGGTAGATCCGGGTTCGATTCTATGCGGGAGCTTATGTGGTTCGGATTCCACATTAATCAGTAGGTCCTGTCTCTTATAGCTTCGCTGCTGAAAGGGACGTTCAACTCAATATATATATATATATATATATATATATATATATATATATATATATATATATATGTGTGTGTGTGTGTGTGTGTGTGTGTGTGTGTGTGAATGTGAATATGCATATTATATAATATTATATTTATTATATCATAAATGTTATTATTATAACCTTTATATTTTTATCTAAAAGACATGTTAACTGAATTACAATATGAACTCTACAACGACAAATTGATTGTAACCAATGTTACTCATTTCTCCGATTTTACACACGTTGCATTAAAAGTCATTTACAGGATTTACAGGTATATTTATCGATATGTCAAAGGCCTTTGACTTTAAGCTATTTAATATTAGAATATATTTGATGTTTTGAAAAATACTTAGCAGACAGGAATCTGAAGGTAAAAATTAATAATATATAAAATGCTCAAGATCAAATAGAAAAGGTAATACCTGAAGGACCTCCTCTAGGACCACTTCTTTTCTCTCTGCTTATTAATGACGTACCTGAAAAAACCAAACATTGAAAATTATTAATATAGGCAGATTACATAAAACTTTTCGTAATAGCTAAGGAAGAATCTGATAATTATTTGTTACAAAAATATTTAGATGCAATAAATAACTGATTCAGACTAAGTTATTAGGAATCAACTATAAAAAAAAACAAACAAATATAGGACATTTACGAACAACGCTTTATCAGCTCATATTAATTGAATGGAGTAACAATAAACAAAGATAAACAAATCGAAATCTAGGTATTGTATATGACGAACCACTGAAATTTGCAAGTCATATAAATGATACAGTGCAAGAGTCGAGAAAAGTTATGCGTTTTATAGTCAATTTATAGCATGGTTTTAAAAAAAATAATAGTTCATATGTTTATTTTTATAAGACACGTGTCAGATCTAAACTAGAATTCCATATATTCAAATCCAATTTTCTTGAATACACTAATGAACAAAAAGATAAGCCATTTGTTAGACTACCCTGTTATTAAATGCAGAAATATTATTGCTCTCATAATTATGACTATTGGCAAAATTATTGGAAATTGCCAACTCCGTTCAAAAGAAGGACTATCATCCATAAATCGTTTATTCAAAGGGTGTTAGACAAGAGGCATTGTAGCAAATATTGTGTAGAAAATATAGATATAAAAGTACTGAATTAAAGAATTAGGAATTAATAGACATTGGTCTCATGTAAATTCGTAACGTGAAATTCTAAGAAGAGTTGGAAAACCTTGTAATTTAAACTGAGCAAATAAACAAAACAATCTCATAAATTTAGGTTATCATATACAGTAGATAGATTTTCAAATGTATTAATTTATGACACGTAATAATGTGTCAACCTTTGATGCAATTGTTATATTTATCTCCAGTATAATGTAACCAATATTAGGACAAAATCATACATTTTTTAAAGTCTGCTGGACATGAAAAATGTATGAAGTTTGACTGATTTATTTTAAATGATTGGTTTTAATTGCTTTTAATTGAATGAGTGGTTTGAGAAACCTGACTTGTCCAAAGAAAACGGATTTTCATTTTATGATTGCAATGTCATCTGGAAGAGTAAATCGGACAATGCCAAATGATACTCGAGTTGTGCAGTACACAGAAAGTGTCCGTGATGAAACTGAATTGTCGGAATCCAAGAGAAAGCAGACTGGTCCCAGACAAGTTGTGTTACTCTCTCAAAATCTCTCAGATCTGTAGATGCGTATACGCAAACACACATCTGTTACATTAATTAATCAAATACACTTGTAACCTTCATGTGTTAAAATGTTCTCGTCGAATATTAATATAGATATTAAAATTGTCTGGTAAATGTGTACCTTGAGGATAACAGCACCCTATCCATCTGGTCAAATTTCAATCAACATTAAGAAAGTGGAAGATTCGCAGAAGATGGCACAAAACGTATTAGCGAGAAAGAGTGTGCAGCGATTCTGAAATATCTTCTAGCTTGTAACTTGTCATAAAATTCTAGAACTCATGAGTAATCTCATAACTGAGATGAGATAAATTAATATATAGTATTTTAATAATTTTTTTGAGTCATAGTTTGTTCGTTCATACCTAATAGTCATATACAATTTTCAAACAGTAGCATTATCTCAGGTTTTGGTACAGAGGCAAGAATGTCCAGCCTCTCAAGTTTTTGTTAGTATTAATACACAATTTATAAAAATGTACATGTTTCTCAAACCCAGGGAGACGCAATTGTCCCTTGTTCTGCCCAAATGACGCCCCTGATTAAAATATTATTTTAATTTTAAACTTTGATTCGCCGTGATATACCTGTTAATATAATACTGTTTCATAAAAGATTAGTTTTGAAGACTTAGTTTCTTCATGAGCAGGGGAAACTCTATTATTCCATAGAGACCGCGGTGGATCAGTGGTACAGCGTTCCCGTCTAGTGCATAGGGAACCTGGCACGATCTCAGTTCGCGCCAAGGGATTTCGTGGTGAACAAACACGTGTGCGTGAGTTTTCTCGAGATTTCGTGTTTCCTCCTACTTTCTTCATTCCATCTTTCAATTCATTCTCATCATCACCGTCTCCTTTAACCTACCCACCATATCTGTGGGACGTAAAATTGAGAGAATTCCAACTAGTCCGCTTTTTGAAACAAACAAATGTGCATTATAAAGAAAATGAAAACATTTAGTGCATTAAAAAAGATTTCTATATCCTCCGATTCAAAGGCTTAAACAATTTAAATGTCGAAAAATACGAAGCAACGAACAAAAAAGGCTTTTGTTTACTGAAAATAGAGATTTATGGAAAAGTTATGTTTCTCGAAAGACTGATTCAATTATATTATATTGAAAATAATATTTTAGAATAGTGACTGTTTCCATTTGAACATTGATTTTTAAAAAGTTCCGAATTTTAGAGATTTGTATATCAGTATTAACATTCTGACAAGACCCTAAGTAGTTGACAAGTGTCTCATAACTCATTATTATTATTATTATTATTATTTTATTTTGTAGCATATTGTACAGTCAGAGCAATATTAAGTATAGATTGGAGGTATAAGAAATAAAAGCTCTAACCGTTACTTAATATTTATTTCTGACTGTACCAGGTTATGTACTGAGATTTTAGAAGTCTATTTGTGTCTCTGAGCAGTTCTTAGCACTCAAAACGAAGTTATTATTATTATTATTATTATTATTATTATTATTATTATTATTATTATTATTATTATTATTATTAGTAGTAGTAGTAGTAGTAGTAGTAGTAGTAGTAGTAGTAGTAGTAGTAGTAGTAGTAGTTGTTGTTGTTGTTGTTGTTGTAGTACTATACACTATAACTATTATGGCAGGTTGCCACTATAACCACTTCGTGTAATCTGGTCGCTGTTCGTGGTTCATGGTCCTACCAATAAGTATTCTCCTGATGCCTGAACTTACCTGGATAGGACGATGAAGGACCTCTCCAAGAAGGGTTACAAATTATTTCCAAATCGTTTGTCGGTCTCAATGATGAGATGAGCATTAGGCGCCGAGAGGTTCGGGTGTCTCGTCTCGAAAATCTCACGGACGATCAGACGGTCATCCAGATCATAACGCACACAAACAACGAAAACACACTGGATTAAATAACACTATACTTATTTATTAGAATACTATTATATAAAAAAAATAACGAAGAGGAATGAACACAGCACTTAACACATAATATGTATAATAATTTTCATTACTAAAATCACACTTTGCCCTTTTAATGAAATGTAGCCCTCTTTATAACTTTTATATAGAAGATTATAATAGAGATTTCACTATAAATGCTTCTCTCACACCATTGACGCACTTGGAAGATTAGCACTGGGGGAAAAGTTGCCGGGATAATCCCACGTAGAAATCCAGTTGCTGCGCCAAACAATCCCGAAGAGTTAAGATGAGTCTTCAGTAAAATATCAGTTCCAAAGTGGAATGCTAATGTTGGAGGGCGCGTTTAAAACTTTTTTGGCGCACAAGGTTTAAGAACCTTGGACTTACTGATTGGGGCTAGCCGTAAGAAAACGTCCTTCACCGGCTAATAGCTTATGCCCCTTAACACAAAGTCATACTTAATTTCCGACGCAACGTGCATGGTGGCTGCACACAATTCCGGAGTCAAACTCCCTGAGCGCTAAAGCTCAAGGTATGAGCTGCAGTAGTCGATTGAAGAGTGTTGGCAGTTCATTCTAAAAATCACTCAGATAAGAAACTGCAAAAGCAATGCGACTGGCGTCACTCTGGTCACTTGAAAATCTGGTCAGCTAGTATCTCCATAAATGATTAAAGAAAGCACGTAATTCAGTTCCAAATAACTGCAGAATATATACTGTGCATAGCAATAAGTCAGGTAGAAACACTGAAATGGCTCGTCACTAACTGAAATTTTCTCACCAAAAGGCAATGTTTTAAATATATATATGGAAAAACAATGAAAGACTTCTTTGTCCAGTTGCGTGGGAGAGAAGCAATTCCCACCGAAGAAAGAACTTATATGCGTCGCAGAATAAAATATAAATCGAAAATAATAATCACTGTCCTTACGAAATATACAGAGCGTCCACAAAAATACTTCTATAACCTGGCAGCGGTTATACCACTTTACAAGAATCTTCTATTTGTCATAAAAAAATCTTGCAATCCTACTATGTTTCTCCATATAAACATAATCTTGAAAGAGACATGCAACATTTTTTCATCTTGCAAGGAGTCAAACCATGTGCAACTTTCTGAATCGTCTTCCTTGCTACCTGCTATCGCTCTCCCACTGACACGAAGAGAAAAGTGCGTTTCGCTGCTTCCGAAACGATGGATTCTTTTCGACAGGGAGGAAAAGCGAATCAAAATACACGTTTTTAATGAGGTTCACTAACTGCCCACTAGAGTGCAGTGCCACATGGGTGGAGAGTCTTGCTTTCAGAAAGTTGTAACGTGTAAACAGTAAATAGAAAGATCAGGTTACAAGATTTTTTAATTATAGCTACTGTACAAGATTATTGTAAAATGACAACCTAGGTTTACATAAATACGTATGGATACAAGCATATAATAACCGAAATTGGCTCTTGGGATACACATTTCTTGGGAATATAACACACATCTCTTGGGAATGCTTAGCTCTTCGGAATATAACTTCCGCTTTTAGCACCTCTTGTTATACATACTTCAAAATTTCACTTGTATCTCTTGCATTAGTGACAAAATAAGTTTTCTGACCAAATTTGTCCCTTTTCTAGCTATATAGTAGTACGGCATGGACAATGATAAATGAATCGCTTTTACCCTTTTACATAATAACAATAATAGTAATACAGAATAACTGATGCAGTACTATTATTAAGTATTGGTTAAGAAAGTTGTATATTGTTTTAAGAAACTATCTCATACATTTTTTCATTTTTTTTGTTCTAGGTACCGCATTGTCGGTAACAAAATAAAATAATGAAAATAATCATCGTCTTCTTACCAAACAAAAAGAAACAAAATTCTCATCTTAATGTTTGATGGCAGAAAGACACGAGGATCCTGTATTTTACTTATGCTAAAGACGAAACTTTAAAAGCACACAAAAAGAGGCATCCGTTCTTTAAGCTGTTTCCCGGACCTTATCATTATTTACAACCGGAAAAACTTTAAAGATGGAACTGTTTCTTTTTAGTCTTTTCTTTATGCCTTTTGTTGACTGTTTTGACGCGATTTCTTTGTTGTCGTTCTTCCGAAACGAACGAGTTTTCTTTTGCTGTTAGTTCTCTTTGCTATATAATGTCTTTTGTTTTTGTTTCTGATAAAATACACAAGATAGCAGGAAAGAAACAAAAGGAGATCAAGTATTTTTTTTATTTTTTGCTTTTTCTTTTTGAAGCTGAAACTTCTCAGGGCAAAACTAGATGAAACAAAGTTTACAGAAAATAAGGAAACAAGCAATCATCATATTATACAGAAACAATATTTCATGTTTCGCAGTTTCCAAAGTACATTATGGAATTACGGAATGCGAAATAAATTTCATGTTTCTACACCATTTTATTCAAACTTGCCGTGTAATTCTTTTCTCTCTCTGCTTGTTACAATTTTTTATATTACTTTACTTATTTCTAATAACAATTAAATAGAATAAATACTTTAACCTTACATAACAATACAATATCTAACTAACTCTTAAAAATGTTAATTAAGTCAATATTAACTTTTTCAGTGACTTAGAACATGCTGAAGAATGATTATGACAAAAATTTCTCTTATCTCCAACACAAAATTAAAAAAAAAGACAGTAACAGTACAGAACAACGTATTCGGAAATAATCTGGTTAAACGTTGTTTTATATAAAACTGCATTAAAATCTTTCAAAATATATTTTCTTAATTATTTATAAGTTACGAGTTCGTTAGTAATAAAATTGTGAGGTGTCCTTATCATGCTTACCAATGTTGTATTTGAGCCAAAGCTTTCTGTACTTGGACTTCTCAAAGATAAATACTACTTGCGTACGCAGGAATTTATTTCGGGAGGGGTCCAAACTCAATATGAAGGTATTTTATATTAAAATTCCTAAAATTGCCCCTAAAATTAGGCTAAACTTTCACAAAAGTCTAAATTTCGAGGGGGGAGTTCCGGACCCCCAGGACCCTCACCCTGCGTACGTCCCTGCTACTAACTTACTATTTGAGTGAATCTCTTTTTGATTTACTTTCATTTAGATTCATGATGATGAATAAGAAATGGGTAACCAAAACAATGTTTATGTTCATTCCAAGGCGGTTTCAAACAAATTAAAGTCACCATTTGTGAGAGAAAAATGCAAATATAAGTAAAGAAATGTAATATAAAACAATTGTGTTAATTGAGTAATGCAGATAATCCAACATACGCACCTTTGGAGCGTGCAATCCGATTCGATCCTAGATCATTATTTTGTCCACATTTTATGTCTATGGTTCATATAGCCTCAGTGTTGAAAGCGATGCTACGTTTCCAACAAACCAACCGTAAATTTGAGGTTTAGAAGTAAATGGATAACTATTTTTTTTACCTAGGAGTTACACTTACATTATTATTTAGATGCAGTAAAACTCCAATAATACGGATGGCAATCTGGATATACAAAAATGCGGATAATAAAGAAGATCTTTAAAAAAGATTATGTTGTGAAATAATGAAGTATAAACCAATTTTGTTTCATAAAAAAGAATACAGGAACACAATATCACTGAAATTAGTTAAATACTAACTTAAAAATATCCATACATGGACCCAGAAAATTCAAATTAAACATAAGTCTTAACGTGATTGGGTGATTAATTTGTCTTTATGTTCTTTCTTAGCAGTGAGACTATATAAAACGATACATCTTAATGTACGGGGGTATTACAAAAAGTAATGTCTCCAAGGTGATGCTTCTATTTGTGTTTGACATATAGCACGGATACAGGTATCAGTGAAAAGCTTGCAATATTAGCAACAAATGGTGGCATCATTTTTCAACATAGTCCCCATTACGGGCAAACACTTGTTCAACGCGAAACAAGGTTTCTCATGCCTTCGACGAAGAGTTGTAGTGCTACTGGCGACACCATTGTTGAACTGCTGCTTCCACCTTCTGAGTCTGATATTAATCGGGATGGTTATATTCTGATATCAACCTGGATATTTGGTGATCCTAGTGACTGTAGTCGGATAATTGTAATTATATATTTCTTCTTTGGAGCAGATCTTCCTTCAGAAATGTCTGTGGTTTCCACCAAATTCTGAAATGTTAGGCAACCTAAAGAACTTTGTAAGCTTGATGGTTGCCTACCGTCACGGCATTTATCGAAGAACCGTAAATTGTTCATTTTTAAGACTTTAACAAGCTAGTTTCGTTTGATAATGCGAAGCTACGGTTGCGAGACTTTCTAACAATACGAATTCAATTCTCAAACTTGCAGTAGTAAATCTATAATTACTTGTTGCAATAGATTAGTAAGATCTAATATAGAACACGTTCTTCGGACGCTGAAACCATGTACAAAAAACAAAACTCGCTACCCCTTACTGATTTTGCTCTACGGCGATAAATATTGAAAAAAAAGGAAATAGCTAATTTAAACAACTTCTAGTTTGAGTAAATGGTTAAGAGAGAAAATACAACCAACTCTTGAGAAGCTGAAACGATTCCACATAACGCTTCTCGATATCTTTTACAGTTATTGTTTTATGGAAACAGGAATTACTAGTAAATGTCAACCACTTTTGGTTTCGGTAGGAATGTTATAGCTTACGACGATATGTTCCTTTGAAATAATGAATCGATTGCAGATAATTGCTTGTCGCTATCTCTTACATTTTTATTCTATGACGATAAGTAATGAAACCGGAAATTGTTAATTTGAACCACTTCCAGTTTGAATGTAGGATTAACGGAGAAGACGGAACCTATTCTTCGGACGCTGAATCAATTGCAGAAAATCATTAAGGGTTACCAGTATTGAAACCGGAAGTTGTAGTAAATTTCAACCATTTTAGGTTCTGGTAGAGTGTTGTGAATAGAGATGGTATATTCTTTGGATACCCTGAGTCGATTGCGGAAAACTACTTGCCACTATCTAATATTATTTTTGTTCTATGTCGATACATATTGAAACCAGAAATGGCTAATTTGAACCACTTCTGGTTAGAGTAGAGGGTTCAAACAGATGAAATAGAACCTACTCATGGGATACCAAACTGATTGCAAAAACCCGTTTCTCGATACATCTTACCAATTTGCTATGATAAGTATCAACAGACGGATGGAGGGATGGACAAAGCCGTTTTACAGTATAAGACTTCTGACGCTTATACATAGGATAGTTTGGAAGTCTTAAACGGAGGAGGTTGCCATCAGAATTGTTTATATGTTTAGATGTCATGATCCATAACTTTAACATATATGAATCGATTTTGATAATTCTTTGTTTGTATAAATGAGTGTAACTTCTTCGGTGGTCTTATGTAAATTTTATGAGGATCTGATTGTTGCCTTCAGAGCTAGACTAAAAGCATTTCAACAGGTGCAGTGTTAATACCGCAATTTACCAACTTGGTTGTGTATATGCTCACCTACAACTTCGATATTGCTACACTGACTTTAATAATTCGTTTTCGTTTGAAAATGTATGTCTCTGTGGTGATTTGATGCAAACTTTGTCTGGATCTAATTCTAATCTCCAGAGCTAGTCCGTGATATTCAACAATGGGTGACAATGTTAATACCGTTATTTTGTGTGTGATCGAGTAAAACGTCGACATTGGTGTATCACTTTTACAGAAGCTGCTCATTAACTATGTCGATAATTTGGTATGCTAATATGAACACACTACAAATGTACCATTTGGAGTAAATAGCATAATCTATTCAATGTGTTTAAATGATCCATTTATAATTAACACTATATACTAATTTTGCTTTTGAAATATTCCGTAATCCACTATATATAATCTATAGTTTTTTTTATTTTGCTATAGGGTTAACCTTCTATATTGTTATTATTATAGGAATATTTAGAGAGCATCGTAATGTGGTGTTGGTAAAGATGGAGAAGATAAACTAGACGGAGAGTGAGGAAGAAATATGTTTTAAAAACGATTAGGAGAGGACTTTTAGTCACCATCTTTCGTACGAAAATCACTTGGGTTAAATACATGCTATGAAGAAATTGTTTTCCTCATATCGTATATAGGGAAAGGTGGAAGGAAAGTGAGAAGTATGAAAAAGAAGAACGCAACAGATCAATGATTTTTAAAAAGGAAGAAAATAACAGGAGTTTAAAGAGGAAGCTCAAGATTGAGATGCATCGAAATAACATCTTCAAACGAGAAACTTTTTTTTAAAAAAAAAACTCATTATTCCTAGAACCCGCCAACAACCAGAATACTTAATAATAATAATAATAATAATAATAATAATAATAATAATAATAATAATAATAATAATAATAATAATAATAATAATAATAATAATAATAATAATAATTGTTATAAAGTTGTATCATCTTCAATTATCCTAAAATTGGCAATATGGTCATAGAAAAGTATTTCTAATCTTGAAATTCATTGATGCACTATAATAAAGGTAATTGGAGAAAATATTATTATGAATCATACATACAACACAAAGCTATATTACATGATAGTTGCACTAGACAAAGTATTGCTACTTTTATTTTGTAACATTGATACAGAGAAGTGTTACATAACCAATTATTTCTTTAAAAAGTAACTTGTTTCTATATTCAGGTTGAAGGTACGTAATACTTTTTACTAAATATGGTCTGCTAAGATGAGAGATGAATCTTCACCATTGAAGATGATGTGTTAAATCGAAGTTAAACTGAATTAGTCTGTTCTCGCTGTACTGGAATAGAACAAGATCTTGGGAACAGACGAGGTTAATGAATGCATTAATGTTCAGTGGTTTTCAGTATTTCAAATAAGTGCTATATATTGTTGAAAAATTAGCAGCTTTAATACCTGTCAGTTTGATAAATTATCTTCTAAATCAGTCCTTAATAGAATATAACTCGAAAATTTTACTTACTATGATTTACTTATTTCTTCCTTATGCTAGATTTATGAAGAATACAAGTTCAAGCATAGGCGTAGTCAGTACTTTTCATATGGGTATACACAAAGGTAACAAAAGCAGAACGTTTCATATTGGTGTGCACAAATTTAACTGAAGTCAATCCATCCATTCACTATAGCACTTTCACGTACTCATATTATTGGGATTTTAAATATATATAAAAAAAATTAGATAAATTGAAGAATTACAGATATTTAAATTTTAAAATATAATAAAATTTAAGAGAAAGAGAAAGAATCAATCCACTTTATTAGGACGTTCACAGATAAATCCAGATAACTCTGTAACTACGTCTGGTTCGAGGTAAGGTTTGAGTCCCTCGAAAGAGAAAATTCCAATCACTTAGGCAGAATGATTTAATCACTATAATTTACTCCAAACTTAAGAAAAAATTAAATACGTCAATTCCAATCGATAAATGTAGGCATTAACAGAAAAGAAACATTTGTCTTTCACTATAAAATAATTACTAATGAGTTTTATATGAGGTTATGGCAGACGATTAAAAGGGAAATTTATACAACGATCTCAACAATCACCGCAATATAATTTTAATCTATGAACATTATTCTATCATTTTCAAAAGATGCATTTGCTTTCCCGTTATATAGATTCATTAAGTTAACCTTCGTCCACTTATGCTGCAATGAATTAATACAATACCACCTGGGTTTGAATATGGAATACTTTTTTCATTCGCCATATTATTCTGTGTTATGACAAACCAATTTCAATGTTTGGGGCACTGTGTCTCATATAACTGTCTTCCTAGTTGATTCGTTAAATCAAATCTCCCAAACTCTTTCTGGAAGAACAGGTTCTAAGTCTTAAGTTATTAATTTTATTTCTATTTCGAAAAGATTCAGACAATGTTAATAGTGGAAGAAATTTTAATATCACGAATAGTTCTTTCAGGTTGGGACTTAAACCTCAACACAAAGTCTTTTTGGCAGCATATGGATGCCAAAATGAAGACTTTCGACTAGTTGAGTATATTTTGCATTAAGGTTATAGAAATTTTGCTTGAAACCAGAGTAAATAATTCAAACTCACCAACCCAAAGTTTGCAGTTAATACAAAATAATACTATTGAAACATGTGTTACTCTTGACTCTGAGACCCTCGATTCGATTTCAAGAAAAACTACATACATGTTGCGTATTGAACTTGGCCGTTCACATTGTAAGCAACGATTATTTACAAGCATTGATTGTAGCAACCAGTTTCATTACGGAGGAACAATGTAAACATTTTGCATATATTTTTTTTTTCTCAGTGCATTATGACAAGTCACCCAATATGCAAGCTTTCACAATTCTTGTGTGTCTGCATACTTGCACTCTTGCTTTCCTCATGCGAGTACGTTTTCCAGTTCAACGAAATATTCAGTCTAAATTATCACCACAAATTCAACTAATGCAGCATTAGCACATTACCTGTTACGGAGCCAGTACCTTCTAACCTGCTGAAAATCACGGATGAAACTTGCTACGCCGAATGTTTCTATGTGGTACGAAGGACATAAACCGAGGCTTGGAACTTCTTCTTTCAACAAAGCAACCGAATTTCGTCACGGACATTACTAACCATCTCCTAAAGCTAATGTATTATGTTTGAAAATCTACTATATTGCCGATGTTACATCAGTGGTGCAGACATTCGTACTGCAGTACAGAATTTTGTAATAACTATACCAGATAACAACAAAAAATAGAACATTATTTTAATAATACATCATTTTAAAAGGCTTAAGCCACTTTTTTTTATCTTTTCAAAGTCTAGGATTCAAATCAAGAGATATCATTTTTTCCGGGATTCAAAAGTACAGTAGAAGAAAATTTTCACACTTACTATAAAAATTAAATATCTCTAGATTACCAGATGTAATATTAAAAATAAACTTGTTTTTATATTTACGCAACAAGCGCAAATGTTGGGTTTCAAATGTATCTCTTTCATATGTACAGCATGTTTGCTCGAAAATATAGTGCGTCAATCTCTCTCGTGCTCGAGGCTATAGGAGACGTGTATTTTCAGTTTAAAGTGATGTGCAAAGCACTGTGATGCGTTCAAAGATGTTCCACCGGGAATAAAACCCATGACCTCTGTAGTAGAGAGGAATTGTTAACCCTTTATTTGGCACTGTTACTCTCAAGCAACATCGCATTCTATTGCCTTATCAGCACAAATTATAACTTCAGTAATCATTTAATTGCCATTATTGCTTTCATACAATATTCATATACATGATTTGCTTATGGCTTCTTTAAATACTTCTAATCTTCGTCAACAGAGGACAGTCAAATTTAGTATTGTAGAAGCTTTATCTCCTACGTTTCGCAAAAGTTCTATTTCTACTTTTTTAATTTGTGGTTTCCTGCTCTGTAGGAAAATATTTCATCGAAACTGCTGTTACTTATTACTGAGAGTATTCTTACTATATTTGACCATAATAGGGCAATGCTACTCAGTAGCTACTTATAAGACCTATTTAATGGCAATGTTGCTTTGAAATAAACATCAGGAAGACATGGTTCAACCATGAAAGCAAACTAAGTATTTTAATGGTAATGCTATCAATGCTTGCCAATTAAAGGGTTGACCACTATACCAAAGGGATAAGTCTTCAAACAAAACTTCAAGCCTTTAAGCCTGACACGAAAATTTTGCGACCTTTGAATCCACCAGCAGTCTGTGAAGCATAGGTAGAAAATCACTGGGTTAGATAATTGTAGGAATTTCTCTATTCCTCTATAATTGTATGTAGTTGTGTAACGATCAAAGTACAACATTTCAAAATATGATTAAATTACATGCAAAACTATACATTGTAGTGTTCAACCAACGAAAGGTTAGCGCAAAGACACAAGTTTACTAATTGAATATATACGTATATGCACATGTATCTAATATCTCGTGCGCTACAATGCAAACAGAAATAGACAAAACACACTCTCCCTTGGATATATATATATATATATATATATATATATATACAAATACACAGAAGTGCACAGCTCGAGCGAGCCAGTAATAATGTTATGTGCTGAGCGCATCGGAGAGGGCACACACGAGGAAACGAAGACCATAAAAGTACAAAGAGAAACAGATCCCCACCGGCAATAGTGGGCTCTCCGTAATCCAATTAGACCGAGGGACTGCCATTAATATTAATTTAACTTGGTTTAAAACCACTTCCTTCTACAAACAATCGGCCCTTTATCTAAAACTAGCTAAAAAAATAAAATAAATGGAAAATAAAGAACAAACAAAACGGGAAAGTTATGTGTGCCTGAGAATCACGAATTCTCATATTAATCGTCGTCCTATATATATATCTAATGATCACTGAAGGGTATGAGTTATTTCTATAACGAGCCTTTCAAGAGACAGATGAAAAAGAACTCTACTATTGCTGGTAAAAAACGTTTTTCTCTTTTGCTTTGGGTAACTGCAAAAAAAAAAAAAAAAATATGTATCTTCCTATAAACATTTGATGTATTAGGTGGAATAATGTGGTGTTTTGTAGAATAATATTGAGCTTTGACTCTGGTCACTCGATTTTTTCCAACGATAGACGTACACGTGGATGGTAAACAAAGTTGTACTTCCTCTTTAAAAATGATGAAGCTACATAACAGAAAGCGATGCATAACGAAGCGTTGCCGCTACTTTAGCAGTATTTACAAAATGTTGTACTAAATGGAAGGATGATTATAATAGGACTAAATGTGTGAATTAGAACTATACCTATAAGA
Source organism: Thermobia domestica (assembly GCF_964235325.1). NCBI lineage: Eukaryota > Metazoa > Arthropoda > Insecta > Zygentoma > Lepismatidae > Thermobia > Thermobia domestica. Next base: position 125,172,645 of record NC_137461.1, read on the forward strand.
AAGAGGCAGTTAAAACAGAAATTGACAGTTGGATTTAGGTTCCAGTTAGTTAAGAGATTGTAGATGTAAACAGGTCGGTCATTTGATATATATATATATATATATATATATATATATATATATATATATATATATATATATATATATATATATATATATATATATATATATATATATATATATATATATATATATATATATATATATATATATATATATATATATATCCAGAGTGAGTCTGTAAATTCGTCCAGTGCCTATAAATCAGAAACGACTGTATATAGAGTAATGAAACAAAATATGAGATAAGGGAATTTAAAGAGCAAATTAAATACATCCCACTGTTTTTCCCACAGAAATCCTTTCCATGGGCACTGGGGATCTCGAAAATTTTAAATGGGAAGGTATGTAATTCTATATATCATTGAAAATATCACGAATAAACAAACAACTTGTGTAGGATATTTTTTTTTTACGTGGGTCACCATTAGCAAAATAATCATACCATTTAAATGTGAGTTATTGCACACATTTAAGATAAAACGTCCAATGATTATAAATTGTAAACGGGTGAAAATAATAATAAAAAAAGATAATAAAAAGAAATGTGATAGGAAAATGTCGTAGGGAGGAGTCACGGGGAATTACTCTTAAGTGTTAAGTGGAAAGTTGTACCCTATAATATTTCGAAAAATCACACACAAAAAAACTACTGTTTCTATTTCGGTGCCCCAGTCCCAAATAATAATAATAATAATAATAATAATAATAATAATAATAATAATAATAATAATAATAATAATAATAATAATAATAATAATTCTAGCATAGTTTTTATTTTTTGAAAATCTTTCTTAAATTATATACTAGATTACACGTATTTTCCCATTTAATATTTTTGAATGACCCCCAGTGCCCAGAAAAGGAGGTAATGTAGAGCAAACTGCATGCTTCATTCAACACATCCAGTAATATTTCATTATCTCAATTTTTGTTTCTTCTTATAATTTTCACCTGTTTGTGATTTATAAGCATATGACGTTTTATCTGACTGTGCAAGAACTAACGTTTAAATGGTGTGGCCATTTCGTTAACGGTGCCCTTCATAAGAAAATCCTACAAAATCTCTGTGTTTATTCGTGATAATTTCAATGCTACCAAGTAATATACATTCCGACTTAAAATTTTCGAATGACCCGCAATACACGATAAAAAGGAGCCTTATGGGAAAACAGCATCGTCCTTTCAATGCGTTCTATGGCATTTTGCTAGCTCACATTTTGCTTCACCTTTCATCTTTACCCGACTGGATGTTCTATCTGACTGTACAAGAACTCAGATTTAAAAGCGGACATTAGCAAAAGGTGCCTTGACAAAAAAAAGAAAAAAAAGAAAAGAAAGAACGAAAAGAAAAAAATAATCCACAAAAGTTGTTTGTTTGTTTTTCTATGGTCCTTTCAATGATTTATATCAAATGACCCATGCCATGAAAAGGGGACTTATGAGGAAAACAATACAGTGTACTCAATTTCCCCTATCATACTTTTCTATCTCAGGTTTGTCTCATCTTTTATCTCCCGTGTGTTTTTAAACACCCTGTATGTATGGTAGTATACTGGATCTTGATTCGCGTTATAAAATTAGTAATACGATTGTCCCCTTCATTGATATTCATTGAAAATATTGAGAGCTATATAAATAGATCAAAGATAGAAGCCTTATCTGGGGCAAGGAAATTTGTTGGTGATATTTGGCATGTTTTTCACAGATATTACATCTTTGATGTCAGATACTAAAAGGATATATGAAACTACAAGTAAACGAATATTGCAGAATGACATCTACAAGAATGAGAATTTCTATGTTTTATGTTATAAAATTATTCAAGTTTTTTTCTATTGAAGTTTATTTTTACAGAAGAATTAAATATCTTTAAAAAATTAATAAAGTTAGAGATATTATTAACCGGAAAACAAACTGAACTGTGCCTATAAAGATAGACAAAATGTGCTTCATTTAGAAGCTAGAGACATGTTGAACGTGGTTGATGATACTTTTGGAATGAATGAAACAATGATGGCGATCAAAGAAAATCTTAGCCATAGAATCAACTCATTTCGAAATATTCTGTAACTTGACATCAAAAGTTAATCTCGAATAGAGGTATAGAAATAGTTCATTAATTTCATCATAAAAGAAATTAGTGTAATTATTTTACCTAAATCTAGATCCATAATAGTGTTTGGGTGTTGTTCTTAATTGATTTCCTGATTTTAAACATTTCTTCATGACAAAGGAGAAAAATGCAAAGATGAAAACTAACGTGCAATAAAGCTCTTAACATAACTAAAATACAATTTTATTAAAGTGTATGTTTACATTTGGATTAATTCAAATTTTATATACATATATTAAGTACAGATTACATATACATTATTATTAATTATTAAAATGTTTGAGTAACAGCAACAGAAGAGAAACGACACATCCTGTTGTAGATACCGTTAATCAACTCTCGTATTATAGAGAGGATTCTATTTTCTATTCTATCTGTATGTCAAACATATTAACTGATCCTTCATCACAGAATCTAGTGTGACGTTCGTACTTCAGCAAATATCGTAATCACTGAGGTAAATATCAGTGGAGATGGATGTGAAATCGATTCATGTTTTGATAATGTAATTAGGAATCTGTAACTTTCACTTCATCTTTATATGATGTGACTGGCGTTTTGAACATATCACAACTGACTTCCTTGAAATGCATGAGTTTATATATTGAAAGTGAATGGTACAGACGATATGTGCATACAGAGACCAAGAACTTTCGTATTTTTAGAACGTTTTAGACATTACATTGATTGCTACCCTCATTGTCTACAATGGTGATGGCTTTACGCCGGCTGTCTCTGCATTTTCCATTCCCTTGCCTCAATTTCTCCCCCACGTACCCAGCTCTCGTAGTCGTTGTGTGCGGGCGTATAATGTGCAACGGTGTGTGTGACTATGTGTGTGCAGTGCATTAGGCACTGACGTTCAGGGAATTGGATGCTATCAGATATGGTGTGTTATATGTTGTCCCCTGTAAGTACGTATGTGTATGTATATGTGAGTGCAAAACTGAAGGGAAAGAGAGTGAACGGACTGAAAACACAGGCAGATACATACAATCTAATAAACACGACAGTTGAAAAGGGTTCTGTGTAAATTTGCCCTTAATACGCTTCATTTTCCTTTTGATTGCAGCCGTGCAAATTACGGGTTTGGGATCACAGCGTATGATACTCAAAAAATGGAAAAAATAAGCAAAGGAAATTAACATCAACAGGGATTTAGGTGATATTCAGGATTGTGGGAAAGATCGATAAAGAAACTTCTAGATCAGAATAGTTCTGATTTTTAAAAAGAAAGGATAACTTCTTAGTTTGCCTTTTTCGTTTATGTATCAAGAACGAAAATTTGTTGAAGTAAAAATAGACAGCATTAATTTGACACGTGATAAAGTGAAATGAAATCTTTAAGTTTTACGTCCCACGGTTATGCCGGTTAGACTAAAGGAGACGGTGAGATGAGTGAAAAAATGGTGGAATGAAGAAAGTGGGAGGAAACGGGAGAATCCTGAGAAAACCCACGAGCAGGTCTTTTTGTCCACCGCAAAGTCCACACGGCGCTAGCTGGGATCGAACCAGGAAAACCAATCACCGGAGGTGAACGCTCTAACACTGAGCCACCGCGCCCTCATTGATACGTGATAGTTCAATTTGCAAAACGCTAAAAAATAGTACACTTTTCATGCTATCACCTTGCAGTATACAGTAAATCTCGCAACATACGTGTATCACATTGTACTCTATAACAGGCTTTCGTACAATTTTTTACAAGATGAGAGGACGTTGCATGAAGTATAGGAAATACCCACGGTCAGTGCTGTAATCTAAGTGAAATAACAGGGATTGTTACCATGCCTTGCATAGGGGTTTGCAATAAATAGAGTTATGACGCAAATAGAGTCAATAAAATAGTTGCTGAGTAAAGCAGCATTGCATTACGATTACAATTTACGTATCTACGTAATTAGAGGCCGGGAGAATATTGATTAAAGCTAACGAAAAAGGTACAAGAACTATATATTGTAAGGGCGCACCCAAGACCTCTGGAGATAATAGATTAGATTTGATTTGATTTGCAGTTTAGCGTTCCGTTCAGTTTAGCGTTTAGTGCTTAAACAATGGGGCGTGGACCTACGGTTTAACATGGGATGCGAACCACATGAGCTACCGCCGGGAATCGAATCCGGACCTTCCACGCTAAAGGCGCGTGCGCTAACCGCTTAGCCACGAAAGAGTTCTGGAGGTATTAGAGATCTTAATAACTGAATAACGGGAAAAGCAGGTAATATTTTCTTTTAGGGAAATACATGTCAAGTGAATTTGTAGTAGAACCAATGTACGAATGGGAGAACGAACACCTCTCCTTAAGATTAAAATAAATCATCTACAAAAAAATCCAAAAATACAGATCGCATTTAAAATGGATTTAAAAAACAACATAGTATTTGGAGCTTGCTTTATTAAAATATATTTCACTTAATTACATTACGAGATTCATTAAGTTGTTCATCAACTTTTTGTTGCTGGCTAGGCTGGAAATCTGCACCTACTTTCCCTCTTTAAGGTAATACTGGCCACAAGACTTATACGATACTCAAAGTACCAGCCATTAAGTTAATATCGTGTCTTAATTTGAAAGCGAGTTTGTTGACATAATTGAAGCTAATAAATGGAATTTGAAGTTTGAAAAATGCAGGTAAACTATTTTGAGTGATATAAAATGTAGAACTAATTAGCTAATTGGATTACTATTTATTATTATACTTACTTTGAAATTCAGAAATTCATAATAATTATTTTTATAACCAGTGGAAATCTTGAATATTTAAATATTGAATCGATTATTCCTTAAATACTAATTGATACTATTTTGTTAGGATAAAATGTGTGCATTGTCAATACAAACAAAACTGTACTAAATAGCATTATGCTTAAATACGAATAATATATATATATATCTATATCTATCTATATATATATACATATCTATACATATATATATATATATATATATATATATATATATATATATATATATATATATATATATATATATATATATATATATACTTTTTATTTTTTAGTCCTTAAACACTGTGGAGGCTAGATCTATCTTTCCAATCTAGTAAATTGTTAGATACGTTTACGTCTAAAGAGAAAGCTTAATCTTCTAAATATTGTATTTTTTTCTGTTGAGTGAGATCCATTTAAGAAAATTCCTTATCTTCTTCAATGCACTGTTTTTGCATCTTATTTTTGTCGAATGTATGTAATTCTGAGACAATGAGCAAAATAAAGATATCTTTTTTCATGCTTGATTGTTTCAAATGTACTGGTGCATTCATCATCATCATCATCATCATCATCATCGAAACATTTACTTTTCTCTGACAAGGAGCCAGAGATGGGCTTCTAGCAGTTGTGCTATTTTGCCCAGTGTAGACTAAGTAATGGTATGGTAGGAGGTGATTTGTTGAACAAGTCGCTAGGTTGGTTGTTTTATATATTGTGTTGTTCCGATGTTGTGTGTATTCGACTTTAATGTTGTATAGTTAATGTGGTGGCTCTGTGGCTGTGGCTCCGAGTTGTGTTGTATGAAGTGAAATAGATAGTGTGCTTATTTGGTTTTGAGAGTTCTATAGTATTGATGTGTATAGTTGAGTTGAGGAGTGGATGGTTTCGTTGGTTAGGTTTGGGAGACGGGAGGTGAGGAACGTGCTTAAGAGTTTGGGTTTTAAGTAAATGGAATAGCTTTTTTTTTTTTTTTTTTTTTTTTTACATGGTTAGAATAGCGTGAAGGGTAGTTTTGGGTGGGTTGTTGGAGTTCTTTCTAATTCAGTGAGGTTGTCTTTGAGGAACTGTTTGTCCAAGATTCGTTCTTTGTATTTTCTGTTTAGCTTCATAATGACTTCCTTTATTGGTAGTAAACGAAATTGTTTGTAGTATGGCTTGATATCTTCGTCATGGAAATTGTTTGTAATCTTCCTCATCCAGTATCGTTCTGCTCTCGATACGTCTGCTATATTATGTCTGTTGAAGAGAGGATGTCCGTAGATGAGCGTGGGTCGAATAATCATGTTATATAAGTAGAGCTTATTTTTGAGGCTCAATGTGGGGTTTATGCCTAGTCTTTTAATCGCTATTATGGTGCGAATAGCGCGTTTCCTTGCTTCCTGTATATGTGAATTGAATGTTAGTCGTTTATCAAGGAGTACTCCGAGATATTTGGCTGTTGTGACTGGGACCTCTTGGTTTTGTATTTTAATTTTATTTCGTGTGTCCTTAATGGAGTGTCGACGTCGTCGAGGGGGAATGAATAGTATGAGCTGAGTTTTCTTGGGATTCAGCTGTAGTTTCCATTTAGAGCACCATTTTGCAAATTCATTTATTTGCTGTCTTAAACGACTGAGAACATTGTGCGTAAGTAATGTGGATGTCCAGTACGCTGTATCGTCAGCAAAGAGTCCAAGTTTTGTGGTAAACTTCGAGTTTGTAGGCGTATCGTTGACATAAAGTAGGTAAATGAGTGGTGCTATTGTCGACCCTTGTGGAACACCTCGTTGAATAGGGATATTGTAGGAATATTGATTGTTTAGTTTAATCCGAGTGGTCCTGTCAGATAGAAAGTTATGTTTCCATCTAATGATAGTTGTGGGTAAATTATAATGAGTAAGTTTGCATAGCAAGCCGTCATGCCAGACGGAATCAAATGCGCCTGTGAGGTCAAGGAACGCCGCACCAGTGATATGTCCTTTAGAGAAGGCGATCTGTATATCATGGCATATTCTCATTAGTTGGTCGGTAGTGCTATGTTGAGGTCTAAAGCCTGCTTGCTGTGGTATTATAAGATTGATGCTGTTCAAGTATATATGAAGCCTTCTGACTAGGATTTTTCCCATGATTTTGGAGAATATGTTAGTGAGTGCTATTGGGCGAAGGTTGGAAGTAAGGTTAGCCAGTTTTCCTGGTTTGGGTAGGAGGATGGTATGTGATATCTTCCAAGTAGAAGGTACATAACCAGTAGTAAGACTAGCAGTGTACAAATCAGCGAGCTTGGTATGGAGTAATGGTGGGGCAGCTTTTAAATGCTGTGTGGTGATTTTATCAGGTCCTGGAGCTGAATTCTTCCTGCTTTTGATAGCATCTTCAACTTCAATTGAATGGATAGGATCTAGTAGGTCAACGATAGCAGGTGGATGGTCATCAGCAAGATCAGCAGCAATCAAGTTTTCATGGTTGGCGATGATTGTCTTAATTGTATGAGCTAGTTCCATGATGGAATGTTGCTCCGGTGTGTTGGGCGGAGGTTCCTGGAATTTTAATGAGAAGGTATTGGCAAGGTGTTGGAGTTTATCTTCATCAGACGGTAAGTGAACGTTGTCGGTGGTAGTTGGTAGTCTTAGCTTTGTCTTGGTATTCCTTTGTTTTTTAATTTCAAGCCAAAATTTAGAGATGTTCTCCTTACATAATTGATTGAATTTTTCACAAAAGGAATTGAATTTTTCTTCTCGAAATGTTCTTATCTTGAGTTTAATTGTGCTATTTAGATTATTAAGTTCAAGTTTAGTGATTGGTGAGCGGTGCTGATTGTAGGTTCTTTGTAGATATCTCTTGTGCCGTATAAGGTTAATGATGTCTTGAGGTAATCGTTCTAAACCTGGGATGATGGTTTTTGTGGGTATATAGTTGCGATCTGCATGTTGAATGGCGGTGGAGATTGCATTGGCGGCTTCTTCTATTGAATGCGGAGTTTGTAGGATATCTATTTTCTGGAGATCTGTAGTTATGCTATCTTTATAGTCTTCCCAGTTCGCTTGCTTGAAATTTTTGATGGTGAGAAATTCAGCTGGAAGTTTTGGATTTTGAAGATTGATGTGTGCAGCTAGATGGTCCGATGATAATCCTTGTTCTGTATGTATGGTTGGTCTGAATTTTAGTATTCCATTGGTGCAAAAGATTTTGTCTGGGCTAGTATCAATTTCTTCTAAGCGTTGAGCGAGCCGTGTTGGTCCTGGAATTTTAAGCTGTATTAGAGAGCTGTTGATAAGGTATTGTAGTAATTTTCTACCATTGGTATTGGTTGTTGGGTCTCCAAGGAGTTCGTGCTGGGAGTTGATGTCTAGTGCGAGTAGGAGATTAGGAATAGTTGCGAAGTAGTTGAGTAAGGGGAAGGAGTTACTTACATCAGTACTGGGATTATTATAGAAGGTAGCAATATGGATAGGCGTCTGAAGATGAATTTTAATGAGTAACGGAGTAGTCGTGGCATCCTGTAGATTAGTAGGGATGGAGCTCTCAGAGTATTTTATTTCTTTTTTGAGTATGATTGCCGTACCTCCAGAAGGGGTGATGCGGTCCTGTCGAATGATGTTGTATTCTTGTAAATGGATCTTGAAGTTTTTGGTTAGGTGTGTCTCATTGATTATGATGATATCTATTTTTTGATCTTGAATGTAAGTGAGCAATTCCATCATTTTGTTTCGAAGTCCTTGGATGTTGATAAACATGATTTTGGTGATGGTTGGTGTATTTGCAGCGTCCCCTGTGACTGTTCTAGTCCTGCACATCACGTCTACTTTGATTATGTTTTGGAATATTTATATAGGTGTAACCTTGTGTTGAGTTGAGTATATTGATTTTTTCATGGAAGATAGCAGCTGTAGCTTTTTTAATTGAAGAATGCAAAATCTGAGTTTCCGTGGGTTTCATGGCTAATGTGAGGACTGCGGTGACCCATTGAATGATGTTGTGGGTGATTTCTTCAATGGCTGTCTTAATATTTTCATTTATAGTCGGTGCTGTAGAGGTTGTGGCAGCATTTTCTGTAGTAGTGTTGTCTTGAAGTGGCTCGTGGTTTTCATTATGGACTGTCTTTCTGGTGTGGTTTTTTGAGATGTTAGTTTGGGTATTTCCTTAGGATATATCTTCATTGGAATATGATTGTCTTCAATGTTGGCTGATGTTGGACGCTTTGGACAAGTACTGCTTCCTGTTTTGTGCCCATTTATTTTGCAAGTTGCACAGAAGGGTGTGTTCCCATTTATGCGGCATTTGTGATTAAGTGTGCGGTGAACACTACATCTGTAGCAATGTTGAGTGGCATTGCAACTGGATGAAATGTGACCATACTGGAAACATTTGGAGCATGGTAGCGGTCTTCCCTGATTCTTGGAGGCTTCAACTCTGTGGTAATAGTTGTCGATGATAATGCCATTTGTGATGAGGTGGCTTATTTCTTCAGGATTGTATGAGAACAGTCTGAGAAGAGGTAAAGGCCCTCGGTCTGACTTGATTCTGATAACATTATAATAGCCAATGCGTTGTTGATTAAGTTCTTCTTTTATTTCTTCTAGAGTGTAGTTGAGATCCACACCGATTATAACACAAGTGAAAGTGGCTTTAGGCGGTTGAGGTGTGCGTTTACGTCCTTCATTTGTGTACCATGTCTTGTCGTAGCTGAATACCGTAGGTTTATGTATGGATAGGAATTGTTGTTTGTCAAATAATGAATTGAACTTGATGCGGATGCCTTTGATGCTTTTGATGAAGTATATAGTATATTTCGCTTTGATTTGGCGACGGCTGATCAAACTGTTTAGTGTCTTCCTTTCGTAAAATTCATTTCGTAAATTGCTGATTGTGACACTATAGTCTTCCGTAGCCTGTGAAGTGGAGCTTGTATTTGGCTTTGTGATGTTTTGCGATGTCTTGATAGTTAAATTCTGTGATGGTTCTTCTTGTATGGCTTCTTTTGGAGGTACAGTGAGGTTACTATCTTCCTCATCATGGGAGTCTGTACTGTCAGATTCGCAGTGAGCTGTATTACTGAAATCTCCTTGGTTTTGTGGTCTAGGAGGTGGTGAACCAGAGTCTGAAGAGCTAGAGCTGAGGCTGGCGCTACTGTGTTCTTGGTTATTCAGAGCAGTTTCGTCACTGTTGTTGGAGATTGTTGCAGGGAAATCTGATGCTTTGAACGGACTGTCTTGTGCGACGAATGGCGGTGGTGAGGAATGGACTGCTTGAATAGTTGGACTTTCATCTGAAGATCCCCAATGGAACTCTCGATTCCGAGTAGTATCACTGCGGAGTTGGCGAGTTGTGATGGCTTGATCAATTGCAGCTTGTCTTTTCTCAGACAATGTCTGAAATTGCTTGCGTGCAGAAGTTGAGTCCTTGGCTTTCCTGAAGTCTTCATGTTGGAGACAGTTGTGCAGGAGTCTTGTGCGGTTTTCATTTCTTCTTGATAACTTGCTTCTTGAATGCTTGATGTAGAACTCCAAGAGGTGAGGTGTGGGGGTGGGGATGGGGTGTCAATCTGTGTATGTGAAAGTGTGTGTATTAAGTGTTGGCAATCCTGTCGTATAACACCGCTAGGTATCAGGGATTGCTATGTTGTAGGTGAGTGTTTGTGTTGGTGAAGTGTTATATCTATTATGCTGTCCCTTTGGGACTAGCTATCCCTACCCGCTTTCCGGCTGTCGGCAAAGCCTGTGCATACGAGAGTTCCTACTCAGTGCTCGGAAACTCAAGAGGGCCAGGAAAGCAGATAGTTATAACTATTCCTTCAGGTGCGTCAAACTGTCAATACTGTCGGGAGGGAAGTAATATAACTAGCTCTTGTGGCTCTAAGAAGTGCCGAGTGTGGTGACAGCTGACGAGCTGACACCAGGATACAAGTCGAGTGGCTCTAAGAAGTGCCGAGGTAGTGACAGTTAAGCTCTGAGAAGAACAGAACTGCCACTAAGTCACGTTCTATGTCAGATCTTTACAAAAGATCGGGAAAGTCTTTAGTACTCAGGGACGCGGTGTTGTAGCAAGATGCTTAATCCTCACTGTCCTTCCAAAGACGCATTTAAATGGTGTGTTATTTGAATTTTACTCGATTATCAGCTTGCCACGATTAATACGTGTGAAACGCACGAAAGCTCGAGTCAGCAAGTATTGAATGTACTGGTGCATTTGTGCCCAGAAACTGAAATTTTGCTTGAATTTAGGTTTGATATTAAAATTTGATTGGGTTAGGTAATTGTCTTCTCTGCATGTGATTGGGTGCGTATCGAAGAGTGATTGGTGGGAATTGTAACACCTTCCATTGGGTCTTAAACTATTGATATAGAAAGAATGCATTTCTAGAAAGCAACAATCTCTACACGTGAAGAGTTATTTCATACGTAAGAAGATGCATTACTTTCAAATATTATAAGATTTTAATGGGTAGAGTATGTGGAAAGAACAAAGAGACTAAGAGAATTTTTAATTGAACAAAGCTGTATACCATTCCTAGCTATTTGAACAGTCTATCCATCTAATTATGCCAACTTAACAATGCTTGAAGACAATACATAAACCGTTGACTGGAAGCTTCGAACCATAATTGTGTTGGACGAAAGTCCAAGAGAGATCTCCGATTGTAATATACACATTTCCAGGGTTTTTCATTGGTGTATTGTGTCGGGCGCTATGCCACAAGATCTTTTAAGTTTGTGGGCTGGGGTGGGATGGAGTTAACAGTCCAAATACATTATCTTTAAGTAAATGGTGAAAACTACAAATAAACTGACACATTCTAATAAGAAATGAAGAATAAGGGGAATACCGGGATCTTGCATATGGATTTGAGATTTAGATTTATGGGCTTTCGGCATCTATGGCCATGTCAACCCGCCACCTATGAGAAATGATGTCCCTCGGCAATCACACTATCCGGGGGAAGGGAAGCAAGAGAGGATTGGGAAAGGAAGGAACCAGCCTGGGACCTCTATGTTAGGTACCACCGTCAGGAGGAGGCACTAAGGCGAGTTCTTGGCCCCGGCGACAACTAGCCTATTTGCGTGTCGTTGGTATCAGGTATTTTATACTGTGTAATTAGATAGTATATTTGATTAAAATTACAATACACTATTATTATTATTATTATTATTATTATTATTATTATTATTATTATTATTATTATTATTATTATTATTATAAATAATATTTGTTGTGGGTATTAGCCATAGCAGACATTCGGTTGAGAACTACGAAGAGACAGAAACGTCTCAGCACAATTTCCATTTTAATACGTTAAAACAAATGACGGTTGTATTTTTAAATGTTATTTCTCCCTTCCATAACTAGATAGCTCTGCGTGTATGAAAGTAAGTTAGAATAAGAATACACTTTTGGGGAAAACCAGGTAATGTAGTTAAAAATTTGGAAACAAATAGATAAATAGAAGAATCATAAATTTGTCAAATAAATAATCACAATAGAGAAAATTTCTAAAACAAAAATAAACATTGATTAAAATAACTTGTTTCTAGATGTTTAAAATTTCTCTTTTATAAAATAAACGGCATCGCTTTTCTTCAAGAATATTATGCACTGTATATTCTTTTCCTTGATCTTCATTTTTATCAGTTTTATTACACAAAGGATGTGTTCTTTTACTAGTACTGTTCTCCGACTTTCCTAAATTTATTGGGTGCATATCAAAGGCGGGTCGTATTAGCCTATTATGTTTTCAGGGAACTCTCGATGTTTGATTTGTTCTTATATGATTAAAATCTTTTATGAACACTGTCATAAAGTCCTGTGCTGTGATCAAGTAAAATATACCGGTACTATAAGGATAAATTGGGGCTGCCCTAGCTCAGTCGGTAACACGGCTGACTTAAACGCAAGAGAAACGGCTTCAAACCCGGATCCAAACTGAAAATCTTGTGGGTATGGCGCACCCACAAATTTTGTTCTGTGAGAGCCGGGGACCCGGAGCACCCACGTAGTTGGCGCGCATGGTATTGTTGAATAATGGTTTATTGCTAAATTACAAGTAGACCATGAAAATACGTGTAAGAAGCAAATTGCGCCAATAAAATTAGTTAAAAAAAGTAAATAGAAAACATGATGCAGTAACTGCTTTGGCGAATATGACGGGTAGTAAACTAGTATTGAGTATTCCAATAAGTGGAAAAACTTTTACTTCATATGAATTTCTACCAAAGGAACAGTGTAACCAGGATCGTTATTTCGGGATGGTAGAAGTCAAATGCCCTCCTGAATTTGAGGAACACGGTGCCTTTTAATACGTTTATCCTAACATAAGGCGTGTTCACTAAAAAATCTGTACTGTGTTTGACATATTCAGCAGGTAGTGTTCAGGATAGTGTATTTGCATTCTTCGACGTTTTAGGGATAGTGTGGCAGCAGTAGGTTCTGGAAGAAAGGTGGTCAAATGTTACAAGTGACGTTAAAGTGCATTAGGAGTGTAATTTGAGAACAATGCCTTAATTGCCATATGTCTGACAGCCAAGAAGTTTAGTGCATCCAAAAGTAAAATAGATAAGATGATTTACGGAAGTAAACCGTTACCATTTTGAGAAAAGAAAGATAAAATTCCAAAATGTCCAGAACAACATACGGCGGCAGCAAAATTTAAATGTGGCCGTTTTTACAGGAAATCTCCATGCATGTATTTATACAGGATGACGAGTCTTATTAAACCCTCAGAAATTCGGAAACACCTAGTAACGTTCTTTTTTTATTCCAGTGACACCAGCACAAATCCAAGCAACAAAAACGTTTCAGACCAAACGGAAGATAGAAGCAAAAGTGTTGGTTTGTTTTGCTATTACTCCAAAAGGAATATCCAGGACATTGATTTGAAAATCTGGCTTTCCCATCAACTATCAAACATACTTGAAAAACTGTATTCAGACTAGATTAGTTTATTACTTACAAACGCACCATTTGAATGAAAATTATATACTTTGGCCAAACTTAACTATCCTTCACATTACGCAACGATCGTGATTGAACATTCACAGCACCAAAGATCACCTTCGTGAGGAAAGAAAACAAGCTTCCAACGTCGAGGATATTGATGCCGTATGAAACAAGGAATCTACACTAAGAGTTGAATGGCCCTAGCACAGACCACATTATCTTGTACTCCCTGAAGAAAATTCCATTTGATGTCGCAGAGCATTTATCAGCAAGCACTATACTCCGACTCGATAATATTCGCAACCATGGAATTATTACTTCGATTAATATAGGATAAACACACAGTCGCTTATCCGAAAACAAGTAGTTCTTCACCTGTTGGGGAAATTTACTTTGTGCCCACTCTGTGTGTTGTAAGTTTTTTTTAAACGTTTACCAAATTATTTATCTAATTTATAATGTTGTACCAATTTGTCTTGAATATGGCTTACTAATAAAATATCCTATACACTTTTTGTAACATTTGCCTACTTAATGTCATGTTCAGAAATGGCGTATTCATTCCATATTAGTTCACAGCGCCTAGCTTTTCATTCCGTGTAATTGTCTTATATAGCAAAAGCGGTCCTGGATCGTTATTATACATTCAAGCGCTGAATGTATAATAACGATATAATATAGACTGAAAAATTTTCCAACCACTTCTCTTCTCTTTAGCATTATCCTATTCGGCTTTTAATATTTCGCCTGTCATCACATCATCTTCAATTCGTATAATATGGCTTCGTTTTCCATTTACTTTCGACTACTTCATTTTCATCATCACGACTCTTGGCTTTGAATTTTCCTCCCTTCTGAGACAGATAAATCTGAGTCATTCCCAGAATCCCTAGGCAAATTACAAAGTCTCTCAAATCATAGCTGCGAAGAAGAAAGAAAGAGAGAGACAGAGAGAAAGAAAGGAAGAAAAAGGAACAAACAAACACCTCACGTGAAAATACAACTCGCAAAAGAAAATGGATTTTCTCTTTGGATTTCGGATTTAGGAAGCAAAAGTAAATTCGCTACTAGAGCGAATACGGTATTTGTCTTAAAAGTTATGAATAAACTTAAGACTTCGCAACTTTGATGCAGGGAAATATATATATTTTCTTAATCTTGAGTAATCAAAATTTTAATATATATATATATATTTGAAATCGAGACTGGAGCTGTAGAGAAAAGTGAGTGAATATAAAAAGATTCTTACATTGGATTATTCAAAACACGACCCTCCTGTATCTATACATTATTACGCCGTGACCGTCAGTGCATAGAAAGATTTGCTGGAAGTTCATTTGTGGAATACTGGTAAGAACCCTTGGCGTAGCCCTCTTGCTGGCCGTTACGTCATCAAAGTACAAACCTTTGAGTGCAGACTTGTGGTTAATGAAATAGAAAATAATCACACGTTGCAGATCTCATGAATAGGGAATTTGGGACAACACACAGATCCCTTTTTGAGACAAATAGTTTTGCACAATCATTCCCTTATGACTTGAGACATTACCTCGAAGTAGAAGTCACTGAACACTACCTTGACACTCGAGCCTCACACATGTGATACGTTCCAGTAATCGCTTTAATATTTCAAGGTGAAATGAGCTATTGATTGTCTGTCCTGCAGGTACAAATTCATAATATACAATGCCCTTACCATCGTAGAAAATAATGAGCTAAAAGCTCGATTTTGGCTCTTGACTGGCACTTTTCTTTTTGGTTTGTGGAGACTTTCACTCTGCACTCTGACGTTTTTCTGATGGATCATACTGAAAAATCCATGTCTCAATCCTAGTACCGATATTCGGGACGAAATTAGATTCGTTTTGGCGGAAGCAATAAATAATTGCTGTGGAAACCCTTGTCTACACCTTGTCCCTTTTTGGTCATTTAATAAGGTATGAGGCACGAAACAGGCACAGACCTTACTCTTGTTAAAATTGTGGGTTATTATTTGCCGCACAGTCTTTTCATTTACATGCAACTCCTTAGCAAGGATTCGCAATGTTTTACTTCGGTCTTACGTAATCAGTGTCCTTACTTTCTCCACTAATTCCTGCGTTTATACTGTCCTTGCTATACTCGAATGATCCTCGTCTTCACTTGACTCCTGTACCTACCTTAAACTCATGTGTCACGCAAGTACACGTGCACGGAACAAACAAGTGGATCCAAACAGTTGTTGCAAAGTTTCTGCAGCAGTCTCACTCAAACGCGCACATGCTTTCGCCTTCGGTGTGAGCCGTCCCAGGTTCGATTCACGGTGGGGTCACTATGCCGAAAAAGCGTAACACGCTTTCTCAGGCCGGCCACCCTGAATGAAGTTTTCCTGGGCTTTCCTCATTCACACCAGCCAAATGCCGAGGTGATACCTAACTTAGAGGTCCCAGGCCGCTTCCTTCCTTCCCTTTCCCCGGATTGTGTGCTCGCCGAGGGACTTCTTCCCTCAAACGTGAAGGGCTAAATGGCCTTAGGTGCCGAAAGCCGAATCTATATCCTTAATCCTAAATCAAACGCGCACACAACTTGATCGTTGCTCTTTGTACCATGTTGAACTCACAACGCAGCTTAACAACACCTGTCAACACTGACCACACCCACACACATAATTGTCAGTCAATATCAACGTATCTGGTACTGGTTACTCATAAAACATTCTTCTTTTTATATCCTGATATGTATGTTTAGTATGCTAAAATATTAATTTCAAATACAATGACAGTTTTGAAATATCGAATAATAAATCCAGTTGCCAAAATTTTCCCTACAACTAAATTGCTAAATCTTATCTTACGAATTGTTTCCACAGATGTTTAGTTTCTATAAACAAATATCAGGGCTTATATTTGTTTTGAAAGAAATATTAATTACATAAATCATTCAAAGGTGCAATAAACATGTAAATTCATCCTTTTTATTCAGTAATTTGATTTCAGGTTGTAGATTCATGATATATACTATTTTCATTATATTAGATATAAATTTTCCAAACCGAAAATCTTTTTTTTTTTATCTTCTTAGGTTTAGTATGCCAGGAGATCAAATTACATCTCTAATCATAGTTATGGTTGAAAAGACAAACACATGCATACCAAAACACATGAAGAGTTATTAAGAACACTCAAGGATTATGTTCATTTCGAATTTTAGGAATAAAATAAAACTATATATTCTTACAACATTCGTAATATTTTAAGTGCGTACCGACTGCGCGTGGCGCACTAAAGTACGCGAAAAAAAATTATCAAATAAATGAAAGTTTGAATCAGCTTTCGCAACTTCGGAATCTTTTCTTTCTCTTTCTTTTCCAAAATAAACTCTCTTTCGAGTGTTTAATTCTGCACTTCCACCTATATTTGCTTTCGCTTATCATTATAAATGTCAAGCATAACATCCTTTTTCGATTTTTATATTTTTTCCTTTTCTATGGTCTGTGAGAATACGCATTATTCGGTTTTCTTCCGTCATGCTCACGAGAGTTTGGTTTAGTTTGGAACAATTTCCTTTGTGCGATTTTTTCTTCCTCTTTCTTACGCCTTTCGATTGCACCCTTACGTTAAATTTTCATCTCTTACTAGTTTTCAGACACGACGTCCTTCTACTGTTTTATTCTGGAATTCATCTTCTCATTTTGTTATTAATTTTGTTAGATCTTTCCATGCGGACATACGAGCAGAAGTTAATAAGTTACTGCAGTATTTTTTTATTTTATTTCATGTTGGCTCTATGGCATTGTATAATTACAAGACGTTAGGTGTCAACGTTGGGTTCACCTGTGGTAGGTTGCAGCGTAAGCACATCAGTCCGCTCTGCGCTGTTGGGAAGTAAAAGGTGGCCGCGCAACTCTCTGTGAGCACCAAAGGAGAACTCTCACAAGTTTTTTTCTGGTTTGAAAGTGTACCCGGAGAGGAAATTCGTTAAAGACTATGCGCACTTGGACTATGTGCACTTTACGGGGACAATGTGTTGCCACATGAAAGTGTTTTCCAGTGGATTCAAAAGTTCAAAAGTGGTAGAACGAGCTTGAAGGATAAGGAAAGAGAAGGATGTCCAGTCACAGCAACAACTGGTAACATTATTGAACGAGTCCGTGGCTTGATTCGAAATAACAGACTAGTGACTGTTGATGAAGTGGCAACCCATATGCAGATTAGTCATGGTTCTGCATATGCATAACACGCTCAACTTTCACCAAATTTGTGCAAAGTGGGTTCGTGAAACATATCTGAGGAAAATCATCACGGGGAATGAAACGTGGATTCATCACTTTGAGCCAGAGAGCAAAGGCCAGAGCATGGAATGGAAGCACCCCATAGCTCCCGTCAAGAAGAAATTCAAGAATCAACCTTCTGCAGGGAAAGTGATGCTCAGAGTGTTTTGGACTAATAAAGAGCAATCCTGGCACATTACCTGGAAAGAAGTAAACAATAAACAGCAAAAGGTACAGTGATATGCTGGTAAGCAAGTTGAAGCCTGCAATTCATAATAAACGCAGAAAATGACTCAGAAAGAATTATTGTGTTGTATGACAATGCGCGTCCACATACCGTTGCCCACACCATTCAAACCTTTATGCTGCATTTCGAGGTGTTGGAGCATTTTGCATATAGTCTTGATTTCCCCTGTCGGATTACCAACTGTTTGGTCTACTTAAAGATGCTCTCAGAGGCTGTCCTTAAAACTCATTTGGCGTGAGTAAATAGTGCAGTACTTTATCGAAAGAGAGGGTGGGGTAGAAGGATTAGGCAGTTTATTATATATGAGAGAGGATCAGAAACTGAGGTTACAAGGCCTGTATTTCTAAAATTTCGCGTTTTATTGAGGAATAAGGCGTGTGTGACAATTTTAATATTTTTATTTGTGCAACTGTGCAGTTTCAGCTACCCGCTATCTACGGCTCTCGTTGTAGGTAAACACAAATGGCGACTCGTTTGGAAAATTGGTTTCCGAAGATGTCCGCTCAGTAATTCGATTTCTGTGGGGGAAACATGCAACCTTAGCTGAAATTCACCGGCAGCTGAGAGAAGTTCACGAAGAGACTGTAATGTCTCGTCAGCATGTCGTAGAATGGTGTCGAAAGTTTGTGATTGGTAGAAGGAACGTTACCGACAAGAAGCGCAGTAGCCGACAAAGCACGGTATCAACACTTTTAACACAGCTCGCGTGGAGGCGCTAATTCATTACAACAGGAGGATCACGTTAGGGCATCTGATAGCAGAATTGAGAATGTCGTTCGGAAGCTTCCGTTACATTGTGCACGACATTCTGCAGTACCAGAAAGTGAAAACGTAGCTGACAGGAATTTTACCAGGAGGAAATCTTCAAAATCATCCCACGATACGACAAGTGCCTTAACCGATATGGAGACTATGTCGAAAAATAACCTAATGTATGTTCCATCTGTTGACTGTATTGGTTGTATAAAATAATATATACAAGCTTTGTAACCTTACTTTCTGATCACCTCCTCATTGTGTAGAATTCATTCGAACACGGTTGTCAGCACAGGGACGTGATTTGAGACTGTATCGTAGGCAATTGCTTTTCTGGGTTTGAATTAAATATACGTTTTAATCAATAGTAATTATATACCAAATAGAAAGTGAGACTGTACCTTGAGAAAAATGCTTACTACTTAAAGTAGATAACTGTTGCTTTCGCTTCCTGACAAGCGCCAACATATTAAATATTGGTGGTTATCCAGTAGTACGAATGACCCCACTGTGAACACCTAATACCAGTCTTGACATTGTGTTTCCACAGCAATATTTTATCCTGAAATTCCCCATACTTCCGATGCATCCTGACGTAAATCAGGAACTTTATTTGTTAGTGTACCTCCCGCAAAACGAAACCTGAAATGACAATGTTGTCCCACAAGGGAAATCCTTCATGCACAGTGCGTCGTTGAAGTATCAACGAGGTTGAGAAGAATATTACACACAGAAGTGACACACAAACTAGTTATCAAGTAACACTGCGCAGAAGTGCATTACTAAAATAGAACAAAATATGTTCATACCAAGTACGTAACCAGGTGAATGGTTCGAGAAGGTAATTCGAGATAACATTGTAAGTCAATATTGCTTGATTTATTTTTTGGGGGGAACAAACTCATAATGCTTGTTTGAGGGTATAAACGTCAACAAGAGCGCCGGGTTTTGAAAATCAGTCGGGACTCTCTATTTTGCAATTAACAACCAAGAATCTGGTATTATAGGATTATAGACAGCTTAAGATTTTGGGACCTTTCCTAGAAATTTTGAAAATTGGCCCTCCTGAAAATAGTTTTAGGTGTTTTTGAATGAAAATGGAGGTTTATTTTTATTTGTTTGATTGTCCTGTTTTCGTTTGTCTTTTCCTTTCTTTATTTCTTCTTGTTTTCTTTTACACTACTAAATATTATTGAATGAAAGAATGCAAGGAGGTAGTAGGGTTCTAACCTCCTATATCAAATCTCATCACTACACTCTGAACGTTAACCTTCGAATTTACAGATTTTAACAGAAATAAAACGAATATAGTTAGTTACATAGAACCAAATATAAATGTGTGTTTTGTATATTCATAATGTATACAATTGCATTAAAAATTGAAATGAAAGGCTTGTCTTTAGCGCAGATTAATCTTCGCGGAATTTGTAATTCACATTACTAGATTTCCAGCATTTCCTTTTATTTTTCTTCTTTTCTTTTCCTATTTTTCTTCTGTCTCTCTTGTGTGGGTGCTGAGCATCCCATAAAAAATCAGGGGGTAGTCGGCACCCCCGAATACCAAGAGAATTAGCGAGGAATCGCGTCATTGGTAATTGGAGATGGACACCTCTGCATGAGCATGTAGTTACTACTGTTTAAATTAATCAATTCTACTCTCTAATTGCTATGAATTATACAGCACTAATTCATGTTATGTGAGAGTCCTTGTAACAGCTAATAGTGAAATTTCAACAGAACACAGTAAAGTTAGAATTCAATTACGCAAGCCATAATACAAATAGTAATATCATAGTGACTGCAACTACAATAACAAAAGAATAAAAAGGTATTATTATTATTATTATTATTATTATTATTATTATTATTATTATTATTATTATTATTATTATTATTATTATTATTATTATTATTATTATTATGCAGTTTATAACTACGTTTCGGACTGAAACTTCGCTTTCTTGAATGTATGTTCCAGAAATTTTGTGCAAAGCAAAGTCCTGTCGCGAAACCTTTAAAGAACGCGAAATGTCCAAAGCAGATGACGCTTTTCAGCTCGTTCCTCCCACTCCCCCCATTTCAAACCTCCAGGCGTCTCTACTCCACCCACCCAAGAAGCACGTTATTTCTAAGGAACGCCTTTGCATACTCTTTTAAATCATTCATGACAGATGCGAACTTAAATCGTCCACGCAGCACATTATATACTTTTTTCCATTTTTCTTTACATCCTTTCTCAGAATGCGTGAGCTAAAATCATGTAGAACTAATATATTTTGTATTCCCTTCGTTGTGAATATTTTAAGATAAGAATTAAAGTAACAGCTGTCATCTGCCTGTAGATATATTTGATAACTAAATTATATGCAAATAAAAATGATCATACATCATAAAATTATGAAGTAAGAAATGATTTATTAATTTCGATTAATGCATAATGTAGCAATTTACGATCATCTATAAGTAGTGACTGAGTCAGGCATTCTATAGCGTGCTTTTGGAATTTTCCTTTCCTCAATTCCATTAAGTTTTTAGATATTCTATTTTCGTGTATCTGCTGAAGATGTGAGGTCCCATAAAACTTACAGTTTGTAAGAATTATTAGTTCTAGGGTCTATAGATTATTTCCTATTAGAAAGAGGAGTCGAATCTGCCTGTAATTATAATGAGTAATAACTAAATCTTAGAAAAGAGAGAGTAGCGTAATTAATATTTCTATACATGTCTGTTCTTAACTACACTGTAAAAAATCGTTATTTCAACGACATGCCTATGTGTTAACACGATTGTGTTAAAATATAACACAAACAAGTGGTTAGAACAATTCACTCTCCATTTGGAGTTGTGTGTCAAATGCCAGTAGTTGAAATGACACACAACCTGTGTGTTAAATTAACACAAGTGTAGAATCTTCGGTGTTGTTTTCTGCTTGATTGCCAAATATGTTGGCCATCTAATTATAAAGGCTTATGAATTAAAGCTACAGACAAACACAGTCGAAAGAAATACTTAAACAAATCCAGGTATACGCAAAATTTCATCTCCCACATTTGATGCATTTGTTGCTTCTTTTTCTAAGCGATTGTGTACTAGAAGCAACAAACGCAGCAACTTTATTAGATGGCACTGTCGCCAATCATTTGAAAGTGAATATGGAAGAACTATAAAACAAAGTAAATTCACAGTCATCATTTTGTTATAAAATTACATGGCGAGCAGATTTTATCTTATCCCGAACGGTTATCGTCGAATATACGCGGCTTAAAGGAATACTCTGATTAACAAAATTCAAAAGACCTCAACAATGTATCCCTCTACAAGCGACGTTTTCTTCATCGCCTCCGTGGCCAAGTCGGAAGAGCACGCGGCTAGCAATTGAAAGATTGGTGGTTCTTGCCCTCCCACCACTGGAATATTTTTTACTTGTTTATAGAGTTTTTTTAGACACAGCATAATGTAAACACATTACGCATATAGGCGATTTAACATATTTTCAGGGAGTAATTTTGTAGTTCATTAACGCTTACGACACGGCTCAACACCGGTTGTGTGTTAAAGACGTAACACATCCCATAGTGGTAGTCACGCTGGAACCGCTACCTTGTGTTAAAATTCAATGGAATTAACACAACCATTTTTTACTGTGTAGGAGTATTATGTATACATATGTTCCGTAATTGCTGCTATCTTATACTATATAATAATTACAAACACACTTTAACCTTTCTTTTATTCCTATCTTCAATCAACAATCCACTAGAATACCATATCACTTTGTTAACTCTTACGTATTATTCTGCAATGCTATTTGGACATAACTACCAAGATACTATCTTCGTTTTAAAAACTATTTAACGTATTTTTTGTCTCACTAACTATAGAACTCATCCGTGGCTAAGCGGTTAGGGTACGCGACTTTGGCGTTGAAGACCCGGGTTCCATTCCCGGTGAAATTCTCGTTTGGTTCTGATTCCACGTTAATCCGCAGGTCCATGTCTTATATAGCCGTGCTGCTGAAAGGGACGCTAAAATTAAAATCAACTAAACTCTCTCTAACTACATAATATTCTTCGCAGAGACTCAATTCGATACAAACAATTATGAACACTTTTCAAACTCACTTTCTACCCAACACCGTAGTATTCAAGTATGATCATGTGATCTTAATAAGTAATTGACTCTTCATCATCGTAACTGTTGTACGATTATCACATCATTTGCAGCAAATGTAAGAGTTTCTACTATGATTTACCGACAATTTTCCTTTCAATCCTTGCAAGTGTCTCTTAGACTGGTGTTTTAATATTTGACTTTATTTCTTGATATAGTCGCCATTTTCATATCATATGAGAATAAAATCATAATTCGTCAATCGCTTTCTGCATGTCACTATGTACAGATATTTATAAATTTAATGGAAATTCCTGAATTTGGAAACACAGTCAGATATCTAGGCTGGCAAAAATTATACAATAATCACAGTGTGGCTCTCGAGAGTGGTGTGTTACCGAAATTCCGTACTATGTGAAGAGCTGTAGAGTGGCAGTGTGCAGTGAACTGAGCAGACGGTGATAGTGCAAAATGAACGAACACTCTGATTACCGGTACCTAACATGTCAAATTGTAAGTGTTCGGTTATGTGGTGCAAGTGTGACGGAAGTGGAAGTGGCTTAGTGTGTTGGGCATGTTGCGAGAAACAAATTCCAAGATAATGACGGCTAACAAAACTCATGGAAAAACCATACCGGAGACGAAGAACAGTGATCGGAAGAAAAGTCTCAGTGAAAGGTTCCGAAGACCATTAAAGCGAATTAGCACTCACAACTGTCATGCCACGGTGGTTCAACTGACGGAGGAACTCAAGCAGCACCTTCCAAACCCAGGTGTCGACAATCACAGTCCGCCGCAAGTTACAAGACATGGAGATATGTGTTCAGGTTGTACGGGGGAAACACCTGAAAAAAGACCAAAATGCCTTAGCATGACGCGAATGGTACCGCGAACATGCATCATAGACCACTGACGACTAGAAAAGTGTGATGATGTTGGATGAGTTATCGCTTAATATATTCCAAACCACAGGCCGTTTTTATGTGTGGTGGATGCTCAAAAAGCATATGATCTCCAATATCTCCGCCCAACCTTGAAATATGGCAGCGGCTCTGTGATATGATACGCAATATTCTGGCTTTCAATGGGTCATGCATTGACGGTTACCGGTCACATCACTTTCAGTAATCTTATTGTCATTTCACGTGATCATATGCATCATATTGTTCAGAAGTTCAGCCATGACGCCTACACTATTCGAAGATGATAATGCACCTATTCACATAGTTGGAGCTGTTGCATCGTGGTTAAGGCAACACCGGAATGAAATTGGACACCTCCTCCTTGTCTCCAATGCGCGTACCTGAACATGGTAAGTTTTGGAGACAGGAACCTGGCACAGGTTTACGACTCCATCTTCTCTCACAGAACTAACAAGGAACGGACATGAACGTGTCATCCGGACTTCCAAATAAAACCTAGTCCATTCGATAAACATAAAAAAGATATATTCGTGCACAAAAAATTAGGTACCATGGACAACGGAGTAAGTCTCTGGGGCCCATTAACCCTGTTAGTATAAAGAAAATCGTAGACTCGCATTGAAATAGCTATTGCATCAACACTGTTCATCGGAAAGTCAAGCCCAAATCATCCAACCAACCATTACCCTAATATGAAGAGCTTGAGAGACTCTAGCTTTGCACACTGAGAAAAATCCATTATCCGGACAGCGGTATATTGTACAAATACAAGGATTCGTTATGTTTACTAAGGAAATCTGTACGGAGCGTACTTTATCCATATACTACACAGGTACTGCCTTTTACCCGCTTAGATATTACATCATTTCGCTGCAGGATGTCTGACATCTAACAATCTTCTGTATTTTACATACATATACGTATGTTAAGTACTTCAGTTATACGTTATATACGTCCATCTGTACGTGAGATCCAGACCGCCTATAGACACTCTTTCTTTCGCCATGGCTGACGTCATTGAACTACCGTCTTTTGCTTGCGAAACGAGGTTGTTACAATCGGAAAAGAAGAGAGGAAGGAAACAGAAACCTGGGTAAGTGCACTAGTTAACTATTACTTTAGTTAAATATTCCATTAATTATATATTCTTTTAGTGTAACTTGCTTTAGTATAGTACTAAGTAAGTAATATAGTTTACGACTACAACTCGTTAATGATTGAGGAGAATGGAATGGGTGAATCTGAATTTTGAGAAATCTTTGAATATTAATGTTTTGAAACATTTTACGTTACAAGGTAGCAAAATGAATGTTATGTGTTTATTCATTCCGTTTTATATGTGACGATTTATTACGTGGTGCAGAGTTACTACAGGACTGCTTAACATAATTGCTAAGAAACCGTTTTCAGCGCGAAAATTCCCTTGTGTAGTGAAGATTTAGGCTTTAGGTCTCTGGGCTTTCGGCATCAATGGCCTTGTTAGCCCGTCACATATGAGGGATGACGTCCCTCGATGAGCACACTATCCGGGTAAAGGAAGGGAAGAAAGGATTGGGGAAGGAAGAAAACGGCCTGGGACCTATATGTTAGGTACCACTCCGGCATTTTCCTGCTGTGAATGAGGAAAACCCAAGGAAATCTCATTCAGGATGGCTGGACTTAAAATCTTTTGATACTTTTTCGACTGAGGAAATCGATCCCCAACGGGATCGAACCCGGGACCGTTCGCACCGAAGGCGAGAGCGTTAGCAACTACGCTACGCGGGGCCACTTGTGTAGTCTAGAAAACTCATTTTTATTAGGATATTTGCATTTTTTTTTTACTTTTAGTTTAACGCCCCATGATTGTACATAAACGTAAGTGAGAAGGTGACGATGAGATACATGATAATGGTGGAATCAAGAAAATGTAAGGAAACTGGAAAGTCTTAAGAATAACCACACCTACAGTGTTCACCAAAAGGCTATTTGTCGGGAGCAGGAATCGAACCAGGGACCTAACAGGTCAGAGGTAAGCGCTCTACTACAGAGCTTTCTTTTGTTTAAAGAACTTGTTTACATTGAAATATATATATTTGACGAAGATATTGATATATTTTACAGCCTCACTGAAATTTTAAAAAAAAAGTAGTCAGGGAGAGCTTACTTGTCAGGTTTTTATTTTTTAAATTAAATTTGATTTGATTTCTATTTATTTATTTTTGCTTGTTATGTTCCCTAGTTAATTAATGTTTGGGTTACTGAGAATTAAAACCTTTTTAGTATTATTGTTATGGCATCACTTTGGAACCAAAAAGTTTGAATATTTTTTTTTCTTGTGTTTTCATATAGGAAGTTGGTAAGTTTGTGCCTTAGCATTGGTTTGGTTTCTACTGTAGAACGTAATTGAAGGTCATGTTGAGTTGAGTCTTGGCGGGTTTGAGTTCGTGAAGTGTCAGGCACTGATTGTGCCCCTGTCTTCTGTCTGTGATGTTTCCTGGTTTTGGGCAGTGACGTATTTATGTTGAGGAGTAGCAACGCAGGCCGCGTAACTACAACACAGCTTCAACACCTACGAGTGCCAGGCGTTTGAATTTCACCCTTCGTTCCGGCGTGACTAATGCAGTATAGTACTAGGTTCAAATTCTATGGCTGGTAAAAACGGTATGGTAAGAAACACAACGTAATAGTTATTAGTTTAATTAGTGTTTCTTCATAGTATTGTTTCACTATTTCTAGAAGGAATTAACTATTAACGAAGTAATGAATAAGCAAAAACACACTTTGATTGACGTTTACGATTTCTCATACTCCATTGAGGATGTTTTGATCCTCAGTTGCGCAAACATCCAGTGTGCGTTTTTTTTTTTTTTTTTTTTTTTTTTTTTTGCTTACACTGCCTTACAGATGAGGGTTATAGTTAAGGAGCCGTACTTCCCATTTAGGGAAGGACGAGAAACGCCATACTTTCAGGAATTATTCATTGACTATCTAGGACAGCGTTTCCCAACCGGTGCGCCGCGGCACACTGGTGTGCCGTGAATGGGCCGCTAGTGTGCCGCGAGGAAGTCGAAGCAAATTATTAATTCTATAGCAATCAAATTGCAAGACGAAGGAAAAATGTATATTTTTATTTCACATTACTATGAAGCTCTACTATGAATCTACAACTTTAAGTTTCATACCGTGTTACTTTTCTGTACATTTTTAATGTTGAAAATATATATTGGTTATCATTGTTGTGACTATTATTGCTTCTTTATTGTTGCAGACTATTTTGTAACTTGAAAATTTAAAATAACATTCAATCCTTTCGACAAATTAAATACATTTGTATTTTAAAAGTAAAAAAGATTTATTTGTTCGTTCGTTATTTAGTGATCTTACTTCTTAGTGAAAGGTTGGATACAGTTTTCGAACAAGAAAGCTTAGTTTTAAAAACCTGAGTCCAATATTTCATTGCAATTGTTTTATATTTTTAAATTAGAATGAAAAATAAGCATAATAATTTACCACGGGGAAAAAAACAGTGATTGAGCTTTCTTCTCTGTGAGAAGGAGATCAATAATCGCAGAAAAAATACTAGTTTTATATTTACAAATAATAATATCTATGAGTGCGCCACGAGAATTCAAGTTACATCCGTAGTGTGCCGCAAGTTGAAAAAGGTTAGGAAACGCTGATCTAGGATGTTAAAAAGCAGGTAATAGACTGAGTTCTTGCCCTTGTACTTAGGGTGTTTAGGTAGTGCAACAATAAGATGTATCCTAGTGCACGGGAGATGAGAAGTACCTGTTCTTAACTATTACCCAGATGGGTTCCCTCGTGGCTAAGTGGTTAGTGTACACGCCTTTGGCGTGGGACACCCGGGTTCGATTCCCGGCCGGAGCTTATGTGGTTCGGATTTCACGTAAATCTGTAAGTCCATGTCTCATACAGCCTTGCTGCTGAAAGGAACGTTAAAATCAACTCAGCACTGCTTTACAGATGCAATTGTTCGATTCCGAGTTTGAATGGAGCTTTTTACGGGCAGGGGGTGACTTTTATATATACAATCCAAGCATTTTAGTTATCAGTCAGTGATGTAATATATATATATACAGTAATATATACTGTAATATATATATACAGTATATATATATATATTACAAAATTGAAAGTGACTAAGTTTATGACTCTCAATCTCTTAGGGCCGCGGTGGCTCAATGGTAGAGCGTTCACCTCTGGTGCTTGGGGTCCCGGGTTCGATCCCAGCTCCCGCCAAATGAACTTTGTGGTGAACAAACACCGCGTGCGTGGGTTTCCTCGGGATTTTCCCGTTTCCTCCCACTTTCTTCATTCCACCATTTCATTCATTGCTCATCATCACCGTCTCCTTTAGCCTAACCGGCATAACCGTGAGACATAAAACTCAAAGATTTCATTTCATTTTCATTTCCATTGTAGCTCTCCCCGCAACCAGTGTTGCCAAAATGTTGACAATAAGTTTGCGAAACGAGAGGTGGCGACTCGAATTTTGGGTGAAAAGTCGCTATAAAAAATAATCGAGAAATTCATTGTCTATAAGCATTGTTTTAAAGTTGTAGATGTAAACTAAACAATATGTTCTACTCACTGCCGCAAATCCCGGGGGGGGGGGGGATGACGGATACATGTCCCCTCCAATCTTGGAACTGAGGGGGAGTTTTGCCCAATAATCCGATTTGAAATGTGTTTTTTGGGAGAAATTTGATGATTTTTGTCCAATTGCTACAAAGGAACGTGAGATAAAATAGACGTCTCCCAGAATAAGCCTCAAATCTGCAGCTTCCCAATGCTGAAGACAACTCTGATACTCCACAACATTGTTTTTCAACTTCATAACTATTTTGGACATCGCAAAATAAAAAGTATGGTAACGGTCTTACCCTTCCCCCCCAATGTTGAAGACAGATTTGCGCCGCTGCTTCTACTCACATCTTTGTAAACAGGGCGCAACCAATCCTTGAATTCAGGGATCATTTCAGATTGTTTCGGGTACTTTTGTTCATATTGTGGAGTCAAAATAGTTCCGAAATAATTAACACTACAGTACTTACGTTAAGCAATTTTTTGTAAAAGAAAAACTGCAGAATAATTAAAAGACCCCAAAGAACAAATATAACACACATCCACATCGCCTTTATTCACGCATCTATAGCTAATCTTTTTGCTATCGGTAAAGATGTATTACGTGTGTCTCTCAACGGAAACTGCGAACTAAAGGACATCAAGTTTGTAGTTCTTCTTCGTTAGAGGACAAGGGCAACATAACAATGCAGGATTGTGGGCCAGTGGGTACGCTGTATTTCCAAACTCTTCATCACTTGCGCTGATTAAAACAAACAAACAGAAAAAAGAACAAACAGAAGCATTATTAGTTCAAAAACTGTTTTGAGCTAATAATGCTTCTCTACAGATGAAAATTTTGTTTGCAGCAAAAAGTCGCTAAATTTATAAGTAGCTGAATCGTCATTTAAAAATCACCCATAAAAGTCTCCAATCGGAAAAATTATTCGTAGGGCGACCATACGTCCCGTTTTGACCGGGACAGTCCCGTTTTAGGGGCGTTTCCCGGCCTTCCCGTCAGTAGATGGAAAAAAGTAGTATTCGTCCCATTTTATGTAAATGAAAGAAGTAAATAACAAACCCAGTACCTTTACTCCTTTTAAAAGTATTAATAACAACAAAGAGGCAAAAATTGAACTGAAATTCCCTATATTAAACATACTCTATAGTTCGTAGTACTGCTCGAAAGACAGCAGAGATTTAGCAGTTGGTTTTTGTGTTGAACAAACTTCAACGTGTCTTTCCTTTTTCATAAGTACCCGCTCAGTAACAAAGAGAGAGAGAGGGGGAACTCTGATATCAAGGCACTGATAAATGAAATGAAATGAAATTTTTGAGTTTTACGTCCCACGGTTATGCCGATTAGGCTAAAGGAGACGGTGATGATGAGAGATGAATGAAATGGTGGAATGAAGAAAGTGGGAGGAAACGGGAGAACCCCGAGAAAACCCACGCACACGGTGTTTGTACACCACAAAGTTCACTTGGCGGGAGCAGGGTTTGAACCCGGAACCCCAAGCACCAGAGGTGAACGCTCTACCACTGAGCCACCGCGGCCCCAAGGCACTGGTAAGAACAAAGGTAGATCTAAAAGCCAGAACCTATCCCGTTATTAACTAAAAATTTTATGGTCACCCTACGCTATCGTTGAGGTCGAATTCCCCTGATTTAGTGACTTTTCCCAAAATTGGCAACATTGACCCCCACCGAACAACACCAAGTCATCTGTAGCCTAGCAAGCATAATAGTGGGACGTAAAACTTAAAGATTTTATTTCATTTCGAACAACACCCCCCGAAACCTACTGTTATACCATTCCCAAAACACCCTTTTGTACAATTCTCCCTATTCGAAAAAAATTGTAAATAGCAGGGTTCATACATAAATATGGAACTCAATTTCCCTGAATTTTCCAGGTTTTCCAGGTATTAATTTTTCAATTTCCAGGTCTAGTGGAAGAAACTAATAATACGAGAAGACATAAATTTTAAGAATACTATATTTATATATTTGAGAATGGCCACCCTTCTCCCCAATGAACGATTGCAATTAAATATTGAGTCACAAGAAAATAAATAATCAAAACAAATAAAATTTAAGTTGAAAAATATTAAGTTGAGAAGCCTACTAAGGGAATTAATTAAACACTTTTGTTCCATACTTGAATACATTCAAAATATATAAAAATATTGGGTTGGGAAAGAAAAAAGGGCCCGCGAGATTTTAACTGATTCTTGTGGTACTCGACGACAGAAATCGATTACTGAAAGAATTTTCAAAATCGGCGCAGACAAATATGGAGAAAATCATATTTTCATGTACCTGTTCAAAATGGGGAAGGAAAAAGGGCCCGCGAGATTTTAACTGATTCTTGTAGTACTCAACGAGAGAAATCGACTAGTGAGGGAATTTTCAAAATCGGCGCAGGCAAGCATGAAGAAAAACCCATTTTCATGTACCGGATCAAAATGGGGAAGAAAAAGGGCCGCGAAATTTTAACTGATTCTTGTAGTACTCAACGAGAGAAATCGACTAGTGAAGAAATTTTCAAAATCGGCGCAGGCAAGCATGAAGAAAAACGCATTTTCATGTACCGGTTCAAAATGGGGAAGAAAAAAGGGCCCGTGCGATTTTAACTGATTCTTGTAGTACTCGTCGAGAGAAATCGATTAGTGAAGGAATTTTCAAAATCGGCGCAGGCAAACATAGAGAAAATGGCATTTTCATGTACCGGTTCAAAATGGGGAAGGAAAAAGGGCCCGCGAGTTTGAACCGTTACGATGTATGTTCACGAATGTGCTCGTCTTCTCAAATTTAGTTAATTACTGTAGCACTGAAACATGTGACACAGAGTCACATTGTGGATGACTCTGCAATCGGCAACCACTGCACATATACTCCTCCAGTCCCACAGTTTTATTATTTCGATCCATTCCTCACGTGCTAACGGCATGGTTTAACATCTGCAAGAAAGAGGTAAATGTAACGTTCAATTGGCAATAGCTTTTCACCAAATTAAGCTGCATGAAATCTGATTGCATTTTTGACATACTGAGAAAATTCTAGCCCGTGACCATATGTATCACATATCCCACCAGTTCATAATAAAAATTTTGAACACAAAATTACGGTCGTCCGTGTGATGTACTCCCAAAAGGCCTAATGTGTATCACCCACCTCACATTCAATGAAACCACATCCGTGTAGAATTTAGAAAGGAACTTCTTATGATGTATACAGTATGTCTCAAAAGTTCCCTGACATAGGGTAACTCTGTTATTATCAGAGTTACAGCTAAATGTAAGAGGAAAAATCATATCGAAATATGACGTTTTCAATCTAAAGTGAACACTTTTTTTTTTTCAAAAAAAATCGGACGAGATATTTGTGCTGTATACTCTTTATGCACCCAAATTTAAATGAAAATGCAACGTTGTCATTTACCTGGACCCACAACATAAGTGAATGAAGTTCCTGTTTGAAACGGGGGCTGGCCATCGAAATGTTAGCGCAAAAGAAAGTAACTTCATTCACTTATGTTGTAGGTCCAGGTAAATGGCAACGTTGCATTTTCATTTCACATTAGGCGCATAAAGAGTGTACAGCGCAAACGAGTCATCCGATTTTAAAAATTCCTTCACTTTAGATTGAAAACATCATATTTGGAGATGCTTTCCTCTCCTACATTTTGTTGTAACTCTGATAATAACAGAGTTACCCTATGTCAGGGGATTTTTGAGACACCCTGTATACCTTATTTAATGTATGTTTTATGTCACTATAACTGTAGTATAATTTAGTTTGTTTAAATTTACAATTTAATATAAGTAGATTCGGATTTACATGCGTAGGATTTTGTATGCATCTAACTAATGAATTCTTTTATATTCATGCTTCACTTAGTGACTTGGCTTTGGACTGCAACTGATTATTGTAACCCATTATTGCTTGAGAAGAAACAAGATATCCGAATCTTCATTTGAAGAAATCAAAGGTCTATTGGAAAGCTGGGGATTACAATCATTAATTTCTACATTTCAAGGTGCGTAAATTATATATTCTGTGTTTCTTGTTAAATTACTATTACTATTATTGGGTTTAGAATCAATCAAGCACTTCATGATATTTTATGGGGATCAAGATGGGTGCCGGATAGATAAGTATTTAAGCGTCAGGTTCTTAATTCTTTTCAATTTAATATTTAATCAATGATTATTTTCTCCCTCGTTATTCGGCCAAATCGTATTCCAAGATCATCAATTTTCATTACTCAATTCTGACCGTCAACCTACATAGCATATTCGTAGGACGTAAAACAAAGATTTCCTGTTATTTTTTTTATTTCTATCTCTTTCCTCCATAGCTGTGAAAAATAACGCCTTCAGCATCATAAATTTGTATGCTACTTGCGCCTTCAGTCGTCTACTCTTCGGTGGCTCAGTGGTAGAGCGTTCACCTCCGGTGCAGGGGGTCCCTGGTTCGATCCCAGCTCGCGCCGTGTGGACTTTGTGGTGGACAAACACCGTGCTCGTGGGTTTTCTCGGGGTTCTCCC
This sequence comes from Thermobia domestica, assembly GCF_964235325.1. Lineage (NCBI taxonomy): Eukaryota > Metazoa > Arthropoda > Insecta > Zygentoma > Lepismatidae > Thermobia > Thermobia domestica. Next base: position 125,205,865 of record NC_137461.1, read on the forward strand.
ATTTCCTGCCACTTTCTTTATTCCACCATTTCAGTCATTTCTCATTATCACCGTCTCCTTTAGCCTAACCAGCATAACCGTGGAACGTTAAAGATTTCATTTTTTATTAATCTCAGTATTTTATAGTGTATTCTTAAGCTTAAGGTGATGTATAATTAAATTTTGAATTCAGTTAACTTATTTTATTTCTCAGATTGTTTTTAAAATGAATGTACAAACGTTTATTTTCATTCTTGAGTGTTTAAAGTGATGTATAGTTATTAAACATAGTATTTAATATTGTACTCTTAACGTGAAAGTGATATACAGTTAACTTTTGAATTCAGTTAACATTTTTCTTTCTGAAATTGCTTTAAAAAGTATGTAAAAACGTTTCTATTTTCTTTCTTGAGTGCTAAAAGTGATGCAAAGATATTAAGCTTACTACTTTATATTGTATTCTTAACCCTAAACTGATACACAGTGCGTTTTTGAATAAATTATATCAAGTTATTTGAGTGACGAATACTGGTAGAAAATCCTGACTACTACTGGAACATTTTGATTTTAAGGTGACGACTACTGGTGCAAGGATTTTAAAATATTGTTTTTCCTTCAACGGCTACTCCTTTTTGAATTCTGACTATATGGTCATTATAGGAAGGATCAGTGAGTCCTTCCAACTATGGTACAGCTCCGACAGATTCACGATGCTCAGAGAAGAGACAAAATAGTATGTTTTCAACCTTCTGAGAACCATTGGCGTTTTTACCCTGCTATGCAAAAGTAAGTGAGTACTCCAATGGGGTTCCAATGCGGTACCTAATTTCTGCATTTTAGATATTTGGAAATACATGTCTCTAAAATGTAAACAACTGATTTTTTTTTTTAACTGAAAACTGCAACTCGGTAAGCCTTATGGATACCGAGATATGGGAAAATAAAGAGCGATACTATAGATATGTGGGACTTGCATACTTGACGCTAGAATTCGGAAATTGAATTAAAATATGACTAACGGCTATCAAGATGTTGTCAAATAAAGGGAGGACCAACACAGTTAAGGGGTTTTAGTGTTAGATGCTAAAATTTCCGAAATCGGTCATAGAAAGTTAATAAACATCAGTAGCAATTTCATCTTAAAGTAATTAGATATCTTCAGGGGGTGTTAGAACATCATGGAGTCTACCAAAATTAAATTTTAAAAGCTTTTGAAAATATAATCTGACATTTGTAAACAATATTTGAAATATGTGTTTACCCAAAACTTCCAGCTAGTACATCTAACATCTGGAGAAACACTGAAATAAAAGCGTATGAAATCTTGAAATTTCGGAAACAATTATTGGTCGCAACAAAATTAAATCAGATGGGTACTTCTATGGGTTAAATGAGTACCTTAGTACAATTTCGATCGAAAATTTAGTTCAGTCCTAGGTTTTCTTCAGGCAATTCCAAGGGTTCATCGAGCTGTGCAAAAGAATGAAAAGTCGCTGTCAATATCTAAGATAGTCGAGAAGATATAAGGAATTATATATTTTATGACGTAAAAATAGATCTTTATGGATTTGTACTTTTGGGTCTTTCCCATAAGAAAAAAATTCAGGAAACTACTGTATATACCTTAATAGACAATTCAATGGACGGGGATACAGTAGCTTAGTGGTAGGGTTTTTAACTAGTCTTCTTTTGCAGAAACTATTGGAGTTTTCACTTATCCCATAGAGATACGATCATACTTAACTCCCTATTTCATTTTAAAATTAAATAAAAGGAAATATTTCAGTGTAGCGACCCACGATTATGCATTTTAGTCTCAGGGAGATTACGATTAAAGCAAGTGAATGTTGTTGACAGAATTGATGGAATGCAAAGGTGGGAGGAGAGGTAGTACCCCTAGAAAACCCACGAATACGATGTCCACTACAAACTGACGGCCGCGGATCGAACCACGAACCCAATACACCAGAGGTAAGCACTCTACCACTAAGCCACCGTGCTCCCGCCCATTTAATTTTCTATTAAGGTATATACGGTTGTTTTCTGAAATTTCTTCTTACAGCAAAGACTCAAAAGTACAAATCCATGTGGGTCTCTATTTTTACGACGTCATAAAATAATTTTTTATATCTCGCTTGCTATATTAGATATTGACAAAAAATGTTCACTTATTTCACAGCCCGATGAACGCTTGGAATTGTCCAAAGAAAATTTAGAGCTGAATTAATCTTTCGATCGAAATTGTACTGACAAGTCTGAGGTAGTCACTTAACCCATAGAAGTACCATCTTATTTAACTTTTGTTAGGATCAATAATTGTTTTCTGAAATTTCAAGATCTAATACGCTTTTATTGTATGGTGTCTCTCTACCTGCTAGATGTACTAGCTGGAAATTTTACGTAAATACATATTTCTAATACTCTTTACAAATGTCAAAATATATTTTCCAAAGCTTTTAAAATTTAACCTTGGTAGACCCCATGATGTTCTTAAACTCCATGGAAGTACCTAATTACTTTAAGATGAAATTGCTACTGATGCTTATTAACTTTCCATGACCGGTTTCGGAAACTTTACCACCTAACACGAAAATCCCATAACTGTATGGATCCTCCCTTTATTTGACAATATCTTGATAGTCATATTTTAATTAATTTTCTAAATTGTACTGTCTAATATGCAAGCTCCACGTACCTATGGTGTCGCTTTTTATTTCACCATATTTCGGTAACTGTTAGGCGTACCGACTTGCAGTTTCGGCAAACACACACCTCTAACGTTCTTTAAAACGTTATTAAGACATATTTTAGAATATTTAGAAATGAGAGTTCTGCGAATATCATGGTACCCGAAAAGCCCCATCAGGGCGTGTGTGTAGTGTATTTAATTGAAATTACTTTTGAGGTTGTTGTAAGCCCTCGTAATTACATTTCCGAAACTGCACCATCTAGTACTCAAACCCCACACTTCTATGGTGTCGCTCTTTATTTTCCCATATCTCAATATCCATAAGGCTTACCGAGTTGAGGTTTTCGGTAAACAGATGTCAGTTCCTTACATTTTAGAGACATACATTTCCATATATCTAAAAAAATACAGACATTAGATACCCCATGGTACCCCGAACACCATTGGGGTACCCACTTACTTTTGAATAGTAATACATTTTGAGTTGTTATTCAGCATCAATAAACACTTCGTAATTTTTCTATGTGCAACCTAAAAGTCCATACCTGACCGAACAGATTTTGTCCATTTAATCTCAAAAATGTTAAGATACTTTGTATTGTTAAGTACAACCAAGTTGAGCACACCGAATGTAACATTTTAAATGTTTTCTGATTTTTGTTTCAGGTATTTCGTGCATCAAACCAGGATTCTGCTTGAAAGACAGTGAAAAGAAGCAGTGTAGGTTGTGGCTAAAAGTACGTCCTTTCTGAAGACAGACCCAATTGTACTTACATTCTTTTGTACGAACATATAACCCTAATGAAGATACTGTACTACAAATTATTTCTTTCTTCCATAAATTAGAATAAAATATTGTCTCTGTTTAAAGAAAATGTTTGTTACTGTTAAGTCATTTCAACTCTTTTTCTCTGTAATAAGAACATTATCTTTCGCAATATTTTTTTATCTTCGTGCTATTACGTTTGAATGAAGTAAAATTCTATACGAAGCACTATTATTTCAGACATGCATTAATAACTAATGTATTGTTCTGTATGTAAGACAATGTGTATACTGAACATGTCTAGCAAAGGTGTTGTTTTAATACAGAATCTGTAACTCAGCTTTTCAGTAGTCAACTTTATTGGGAATCCGAAGAAAGAAGTAAAAAAAAAAAAAAGTTCGACTTACCAACGTATATGTGTTCGAATTCTGGACTAATCCAAATTATCCAGAGAAATCATATATTTTTTGTTGCAATTTCAGATGTATCCTTTATCCAAGTCGTATGAAACGGAGACTTCATACATCGCTATACTTTGTATGAACTATGTTCCGTATTTACTTAATCACTTTGTAACTTTCTCTAGTGTTGACAAGGCCGCAGGTGTCAATCGAATAGTTTAGTGTTTCACTCATGTCACCTTGTGACTAAGGTACGTCCTGTCGGTATATATATATGGTACTGGGTTCAAGTAGCGATAAAATACATTTTTAGCATTAAACAAATGCAAAAGTCTACACGAAATGAGATACCATGATCTCTGACTTACGGATAACACCATGAACTAATGGTACTGAGTGTGATTGAGTTTACTAGTTACTATCTGGCTAAAATCAGTGTTCCTTTAGCTATAGTTCTTTTCGTGCTCTGAATTGCAAAGTTTGAAATAACAGTTTTAAATTATTGTATATATATATATATATAATATCTTCCGAGTAATTCTGAGAATCATTGCTCTTTCTTTAAGCAATGTATGAGACTGTTAATCCGCTCGTTGCTTAGATTGTTGCACTGAGAAGGATGCACCCACGAAAATCCAAATTTGCAGAATGTCTAGAGCAGGGAAGGATAAATATGTTTAGTCGATGGCTGCACAACGCCTCCGCTGTCACCACGTTGTCGCACAGCGAATACGGCGGACGTTTAAGCGTATTCTGCACTTACTATTAGGTATCGGCCTGGGAACTTTGGCGCAGCTACCCAGCCTCCTTCTTGGTGTTGCATTTTTATGGCGAGTACTGAGTAGAAATTATCTTGTGAGCGAACACGTTTTCAGCTGACACCATACTTTTAATTGTTGCGACATTAAAAAAAAAAAAAACATACCTGTTAATTAAAATGTACAGAGAAGTTGTTTGAGTTTGAATATAGGATTGTATATGGCTGTGCATTTTGCATTATTATTAAAGTGCTGGAACTAACTAACAACAAAGCATATGATAAATTCTTACAGTAATATATCACATATTGATTTACTCTGTATGAAAACGAAAATAGTTTAACATATGGTTAACCTCCTTTGTGCCCATAATTTTAAAATTAACGCTTGTGTCACTTTTCAACACTTGGCTTTGCAGTAGCTTCCCAACGAATTAGCATGAAATCCAAACTTATAGGACACCCTGCAGGTAAATACATTTCTTTGGACACTTTCACTGCTCCAAACTAAGATTGTTAATTTTATTATTATTGGCACAAAGGAGATCAAACATATTTTAAGCTATTTAGTTTTCATACAGAGTAAAACAATATTTGACAACATTACAGTAAGAATGTATCATGCATTTTGCAGTATGTTGCAGCACTTTAATAATGGTGCACTATACGTACAATCTAGATCCTGCATATGTCCAATCCATATATTACAAGAAGGCAATACGTATACGATACAGGTAAAATCCGTATATTTCATATGGACAACCTATTAGCTATATACATCCAATCCATACATTACATATGGCCAACCTGTACGCGACATACGTATAATCTATATGCTGCATGCATACAGTCTGTAAGCTACATATGTGCACTCTGTATGGTGCATATGGATATTCTGTATGCTGTATCTGGACAAGCTGTGTGCGACATAAGGAAAATCTGTATAATACATACGTACAATACGTATACTGTATCTAGTCGTACGTACGGGGCACAAGTACAATATAGATGCTGTCTTGGGGTTGAACGAAAGAAACATACGTAAAGAACGTATATTGCATACTTTTTGAAATTATGCTCCGTCCTGATAGTCAGTGTGTGTCGTCATTATTAACCCACATGCTACATACGATCCTGACGTCACAAAGCTAGATATCACCTCCGTATATATTTGTTACTGCAGATGACGTCAGACGAATGACGTCATTGCACTTATGCAGACAGTGCGTATAATACATACTTTTTCAGCTATACGTTTGCTGCAGGATGTTATATACGGTTGTACGTTAAGTCCAGAAACTACAGGAATTACGAATGTAACCTACGTTTTTAAGTATGCCACCTACATTTTTTTTTCTCAGTGCATAAGTTTTGACTATCCATAGGGTCGGTATAGTTGCTCAACCAAGAGACAATATCTATGTACAACCTACAGCCATCCTCAATTGTCTACAGATTTCTCTCCTTCTAGTGAGGTCATGTTTCTAAGAGGGGTCTGGGTCTATAGACCATGAAATAATTGTAAAGGAAGACGAAACAAAATAGCGAGAAAGATATTCCTATTTTCAGTGTATAAAAGCCATTTTTTGTTTTCGACTTTTGGAATTATCTTTCTTGCATCACAAAGTGACAAGCAAATAACGGCAGCATATTTAAGACGTCTCTTATTCTTTCTACATTTAGATTATTTTATTTTATAATGCACTTCTTTCTCGGAATTCCGTTTGGTTTATGAGTACGACAATTACTGTACCAAGGGACACGGGCTTCGATGTACCAAAGGGATAAATACTTTGGATGTATGTATTATTACTTGTTATAATAATCTTATGAATATCAATATATCGAGTTTTGAAACTAACACTTAGTACCATATTCATTGCATACACTTTTAGCAAATCATCTGATAAAATTGTGATATTATTTGTTTCTTTTATACGCATATTATGTCCATTATTACTGAAATTGCTTTATGAAGTAACATTTTAAATTCTAATGGGATAGAAAAAGCAGGATATGATTTTTGTATAATACTTTAACTTTTATTTATAACCAATATGTCATTGAAAACACTCGGTTATCATTAGATTTAATATTGTCCGTAGGAACAAACAAATTCTGTCTCTTTGGTATGAATTCAATACGCGCCAAGGAACAAAACGACCCTTTTAATGAAAGTTGGTTTGATATTCCTCTAATAATTAATACAATACATTTGTAACTAAGTTTGACAGTATGAAGTTGAACTCAGGTAGTTATTACTTTAGTCATACACACACGAATATACGCACTTTAGTGAAACCAATTATAAAATGTGTCCTATGGTTGAGCAACTTTCTCTGCGTATTTTAATTGAAGTTTCGTGATGAAAACATGTCGGTAGTTCAAAGTAAATACTATGTTTGAAAACTTATTTCAAATGGATCAATCATTTTGCAGTAACAAGACACAATGTAGATTTCATTTTACCGTATATAAGTTGCGTTCCAGCTACTTCGAATGACACAAGCTATACTGTGACTTTTCAATGTCTAAGTATTCCCATTAAAATCCTTTGCCGTCATTCACAATAGAATTTTGAATGAAAAGCATCAAAGTTGTCTGACTACATTTAATTATACGTTCTTTTAATTCAAGAATAATCTGTTAATCCGACAGTTACGGATCTGTATTTACATAATAATATTAAACTTCCCCATAACTGTCCTTAAAAGTCATATGGACTTTTTAAAACAATTTTAAAATTCACCGTATTACGCCCAACCTGTAAACTGGTTGCGTAGAGAGAGGGGAATAAAAAGTTTCTAAAGTCAATAGACAGTATTAACTAGATTTTGTGCATAGTAGATGGTGCCTAAAGATACACAGCTCTTAGTTCAAAATCCATTTACGTCTCTTTACCATTGGAGAGGAAAAATACATTTTCGCTAAAGGCAAGCTGAGTGAGAAGTTTGCCTTTGTGACAATCATCAAGAGGGTTTAGTTGGAACAAGTGAAATATACACCGTTAGCTACATTTCACAAACGAATAAGGCAGGAGTTCGGTTCGTGATGTTTCTATGGATACGGTGAGCAACTGAAATAAATGGAGTCTTTCTTGAATTCTATTGAGTAACTTTCAAGAAATATCTCAGAATTTATTCATTTTTCCCATTTTTTTAATTTTGTACTTAAATTTTCGTTAAACCAATAAAATGAAAAGTAAATGAAATGTCTAATTTTCTGTGACACAATTATGCCCTTTGCGTTAAACAAGATTGAATGATTAAAAGTGAATAATGATGAAATAGTTGGTGAAATGAAAAATGGGAGGAAAGCCTATGCAACCATTGACACGATGTGCACTACAAGTGCAGTTGGCCAGGAAGTGAACCAGATCCCTTGCACCAAAAGTGAGAGCTCTACCACTGTGCCATTGTGCCGTCAATACATGATTATCCATGTTCAACGTGTGATCCTCGTTCTTCATACAAATTGGAGCAACATATTAAACAGTCGTAGAACCTAAAATAGCTCCATTTAAGATTTCGATTCAGGGAAGGTCATCACATTACTCATTTACCTAGTAGAAATCTTTGACAAACAAATGAAACCTTTCATTTTTACGTCCTGCGATGATGTCGTATAGGCTAAAGGAGACACTGGGATGATCAGAAGTCAATTAAATTTTGGAATGAAGAAAATGGGAGGAAACAGAACCCTAAAAAAACCTACGCATATGAAATTGTCCACCACAAATCCTACTTTCCGCGAAATGGGATTGAACAAAGAACCCCACGCACCAGAGGTGAATGCTCTAACACTAAGCCACCGGGGCCCCAGTGCATTTGAATTAAACTTGAGGTTTTTCAAATGCGTTTAAGCATCTGTGGTGTGAATGAGGAATTGCCCTGGAAATGCTAAGTGTTTGCTTGTCTGCTCTCGATGAATTCTTTTCGTTCAACCTTCAGAAAATTGACTGAAACTATTGATTCTGCAAAACTCACTGCAAGCTTCTCGTTTTAGGTAGTGTATATTTACAACGAAGAGGGGTGCATGTGCACCTTTGCACCTCCTAAATAAGGCCCTATATATATATGTCCCTGTATATACGTCCCTGTATATACGTCCCTCGGCAATCACACTATCCGGGGAAAAGGAAGAAACCGACCTGGGATCTATATCTTAGGTACTACCCCGCCATTTGACTAGTTTGAATGAGGAAAACCCAGGCCAAACCTTATTCAGGTTGGTTAGCCTGAAAATGCTTTTTAAACTTTTTCAACCAAGTGCTCCCACTGGGAATCGAACCCGGGGCAGCTCGAGGAGGATAGTGGTAAATTGGATGCTTGCGTGTAAGTTCTTGGGGGATGACATTCCTATTTGGTTTCAAAAGAAAAGTGTAAATTTTGACCTTAAGTAACCACTTTCATCATTTCACTTTGTCAATTCTGCCAGAGTTCTTCATAGTTACAGGAGAATGAATGCTCCAGGGAAAGATCATTGATTTAGAAAGATCTCAAGAAAGAAAAACGTAGAAGGAAACTGAACCGAATTTTATTAATTCTTAATATATATAAAGGGAGAGAGAGAGAGAGAGAGTAAACGGAAAACAAGACCATAAAATTCACTTTGAGGCTTAACGCGACTGACGTTTTGGACTAATCGACTTTGACTTTACTGCAAAAAGTAAATCAGTGTCGGAACTTCTTTTTAGGCATGATATACTCCCAAAACTGTCTAGAAGCGTTCTATTAGTGCAAAAATAATGTCGTAGATACATCCCAACAGTTGTTAATATGAACTTCCCTCAGGGTATTGTAAAGATGCTTGAGATTCCGTATGCATTTGATGAGTATAGGACCAGAAATGACTTTTAAGTGCTTAATTATTAACATGTAAAGTGTCTAACACCATTTCAAAGTCGCTTCTGTGCTTGTATACATCTTAGAGATATATAAAATAAGGTACTTCTAGGTCAATTTCTATTTAGTACTGTTAAGACACACTGAAGACTTTTGTTCACTCATAGAACCCTTTAGGGTATTTTGGAACATGTTGAAAAATGGCTAAAAGGTTTTTTTTTTATTTTTTTTAAGAAAGATTCAAATCATGATCAGCTATGGATTTATTACACTGGACAACAAATTTTAACTTTTTTCATACTTTGTAAATGAAAAGTACATTTTCTTATGCAAATGAGGATGCTAAATACGAAAATGATCATAAAAATGCTGAATTGTTTCGAGTTTAAGTGTAATCGACAGAAATATGTGTTATAAAGTGTTAACACTCTCAGATTCCTTTCTTTTTCTATGTTGATTTTCACTTAAGTAGCTACTGCTTCAGTATTGTTCATCCGAGTATCGTGGTTTATATATCATTCGCTTCAGAATAAACCAAGCTTGCAAGTCGTACTATGCGGATGTGTATATGATGTACAAGAAAAAGGAGATTTGAGGAAAAATTGGGAATTTTTCGTCCAAAAATCTTGTTTTTCAAATGTAACGCCGCTGGTGCGGCCCCGGCTACAAGTATCCAAATACAATATGCCTTGAAAACTATTGTGGTTCACATGTAATGCGTGTGCCAAGTTTCATTATACTGTACAGCGTGATTCAAAATGATGTGAACGATAAGGAAACGTTTTGTAAGTGACAATACTCTATCAACAATGAAATCTTTATGGAAATACTTTCAATATTATCCTCAAGTTTTGTTTGGAACGAGCGTAGTAATTTAAAATTTATCACTTTCATCACAATGTCAGAAATGTCCTCAGCTACAGAGTGCCACACCGCTGGATTGGGTGGTCAGGTAAAAATGATCATCAGCTTCTACGTTTGCCACCAAGATCACCGGACTTAACCCCTGCGATTTTCTTCTGTGGGGACATCTAAAAGACATTGTCTACAAATCCCCTCTACCCCAAGATGTGAATGAACTGAAAGAGCGCATCACTGCTGCAGTGCAAGCTGTTGACGCAAACATGTTCAAACGGGTCTGGGCGGAATTGAAATACGAAATAGGGTAACAAAGGAGGCCCACATAGAACATTTGTGATGACTATTTTCATTTTTTATCACAAAAACTTGAAGAGTTTTAGCATTTACCTGTGAGATTTGAAGCTATTTGGATGATTAATAAGAAGTTATAAGGAGTTGGAATCGTTCACATCGTTTTATATCTGCAATAGTTATGAGAAAAAAATTCTCAATCCTGTTTGACAACCTCAAATTTCATATAGGGAAAAGTGAGTTAAAAAATAAAAAGAATGTGAATAGTATTAGTCATCTGAGTATCATGACTTACACGTCATTCTCTTCATCATAAAACAGGCTTTCAAACGGTATCATGGTAATTTCTGTGTTATATACGAGAAAAGGGAAATTTTGGGCTAAACTTTGGAATTTTCTGAACAAAATCGCTTTTTCAACTGGTGCGGCTCCGGGCACAGGTAGCCAAATATAATATATTTTGAAAACTACTGTTATGCTTATATGTAATGCGTGTGCTAAATTTAATTGTAATATCTACAATAGTTACGGGGGAAAGTTCTCAGTCTTGCTTGACAATACCAAATTTCATATAGGGGAAAACGATATATAAATTGAAAATAAAGAGACATTCACATGTAAAGAGTGCAAAATGTATTTTGTTATAACGTTAGACCCTTTAGATATCAGACAAAAAAATCACTTGAAGCAAGCATATGGTTCTAGTATGATAATTGATAATAATTATATGTGCGCTGTACAGCTTTTATCCCAAAGAATGTGGAAGGGTTAGTGATAAAACAAAACTTACATGGATATTACAAACGATGCCTCTTTGCCTGTCGCATGTATTGTGGTTCTGAGACATCTATAGCAATTGTCCAACAATAATAAGCAAGCATATACTTGCTCCATTGGGCCTGATATCGTTTCTCCATCGTAGATTACGTAAATTCGTAGATTCCGTATGTGTATTCCGTAAATAACTTGACGGAAATGTTCCCCATGTTCATTGCTGACTGCTCCGCAATTTTCTGGGAAGAGAGTGCAACATGTACGTTTTAAGTGACATATTACATCCCATTGCTTGGTAGGAAGATATCAGGTGCTGCACTAATTCCTTATAGCTCTGAGATTTCTCGTTTCCTTTAAAAAAAACATTCGTCACCACGTTTCGGAAAGATTCCCATACAATCTTTTCCTGATCTAACACCATCCAATTCAGGACTATTGACGAGTTGTCGCGTTTGACGGCCAATAAATATTCCCTCCTTGATTTTAGTTTCAGTAATTTGTGAAAATGTAGGTAGAATATATTTGAAGGCATCACATGTTTCGTTCATACTTTTAACGAAGTTCTTGATTAAACTCAATTTGATATAGGGGGCGCGGTGGCTCAGTGGTAGAGCGTGCTTCGGATCCCTGGTTCGATCCTAGCTCGCGCCGTGTGGACATTGTGGTGGACAAAACCGTGCTCGTGGGTTTTCTCGGGGTACTCCCGTTTCCTCCCACTTTCTTCATTCTACCATTTCATTCATTTCTCATCATCACTGTCTCCTTTAGCCTAACCAGCATAAGTGTGGGACGAAAAACTGAAAAATTTCATTTTCACTTCAATTTGATATATAAAGGAGAAAATAAAGCTCTGCTTGAATGTATCAAAGGAACATGTTCAACGTTCTTTGCTCCTGGCTCCAAAGATTTACGGTGTGGTTAGTCTTTTCTTTTACGTAAGGGGAAGCCTTATCACGGCTATCCCATTCGCATGAAAAACAGCAATATTTTTTGCAGCTGAGCTGCAGGCCAAGGAGTATACCTCGAACTTTGAATTCGTCACAAATATTCCAATTATATTCGTTATAACTTATTGCTTTCATTAGTTTTCCATATTAGCGTATATCTCCTTCCAGTAGACTGCGTAAACGATTGGGATTGATGGCAACACCTTTCCATTGTTCACTAACACACTTTTAGACTTATTTTTGATGTCGTTATGAACAGCCGCCATTCATAGAGATTATGTTCTATGTTAAGTTACTTCTAAGACCAGTTACATTTTTACAACACATTATGTCACTTTCCATTGAAAAGTACTGTTTCAGGGGCTTCTGACGTGTCCGATATACTAATACATTAACACCTTCAGAAAGTGCTCCCCACTGCTTGACACTAGATTTCAGTAGTTGTGCTCTACTTTTTGTCAACCGCAGATCCCTTACAAGTCATTTAATTTATGCTGAGTGATCATTTGGCGAATAGATGATGATGGTTGTGAAGCAGAATCGGTGGATGACGAGGAATCTACAACATAATTCGATATACCAGGGTCGACTTTGTCCGCCCTTGCTCTTCGTTGGATGAAATGGCGGAGTAAGTTACGGGAAGTTGTGAAACCTTTAGAATGTGGCACAGGACGAATAGCAGAAGAGATATTGGGATAAATAATAGTCCACTTTTTCTATTTGGATAGACCTTTAACTGGAGAACCATGCAAAAATAACAGTTTGAGGTATAATCTGGCGGATCTCTCCATATCATTAGAACTGCAAACGACATGCATGACCTTTTCCCATATAGCCGTTCCCGCAAGTTTATAGACTATTACAACAAATATGGTGGTGCTCATTTCTTCTCCGTAACTTCCACTTTACAGCCAAAATACAAGTGATAGGCTTTCTTTATGATATGTATCAAATTTCGTTTTTAACTGGCAAATGTTGCTTCGCCGTAAACTTAAAGAGATTGTCCGCACTGTTAATACATTTACGCGTTCGGGATGGCAAATTGTAACTAGAAAAGAAACTTATACAACACATTTTCGCTGGCAAACTGTACAATACAAACTAAACCGTGATGTGGTTGATGCTTCTTTATCAGAGTTGAAGTGCGAGCGAGAAGTATGGCAGTAAAACTATTTGTCAAACGATTGAATTTTATTGTCACGAACCCTTACTTTGAGCGCTGGAGCATAACAGATGATAACGTATTTCTTTGAAACCCGAACCAATTTCAAAAACTAATTTCATGTACGTTATCAGCACCTAAAATTAGTAAGAATTCGTTACTTTTATCCCTGTAGCATTTTCACTGTTGACCAGTGTTATTTGCAGTGTTTAAAAAACAATATATTTTCTTCTATTTGCTAAAGCTTGCTTACAAATTTCCCTAACATCATGACCTATGGAAGGTGGAGGCAGAGCATCGTATTCAGAAAAGTTCTTCATTGACTTCTGTTCTCCCCCTCATTACAGAGGACCATCGTCGTCAGTAGGGGTTAAGCTGAGAGGACTTCTTTATTTCTCATGCACGCACCACCCTTCAATCACATATTCTCACATACTCTTTCAGCAGCGAATACAGTTACCGAATTCGCAGGAGGTTGGTGGGAGTCTTGAGAACTGCATGATCTGTAGACGCCTTTCACCATTTAGGGTGAACATGCACACATTCTGCGCTGCTGTTGTGTGCACACAGTGTTTGTGTTGCCTGAACGTGACTCTCAGAAATTATCAAAAATTCAAAAAATCAAAAAATCAAAAAATAGAAAAGTAAACAGATAAATAATAAAAGCTCGAAAAGAAACAAATCATAATCTTTTCTTATCTTGTAAGCTGGTGGGGGTCATTGTTTTGGTTCCACAGGTTCTTTCTTTTAGTTCCAATTCTTCTTTTTCCGTGACCGTGTATTTTCTGTATGAATAGTTTTCTTGTATATCTATTCCCCTTGACATTTGCCCCACGCTAATCCTACTCTGAGGGTATGTTTATGAGATAGTTATGGGAGTAGCGTAGGTTTTCCTCGCAAGTGCCCCGGTGTGAAATTGTAACGTTTGCATACATTTTCTATTTATAACTGTGTATTTAATACCAACACTTTTATGGATACTAAAACTTTACCAGGCTCAATCTCTCATAAACATTCCTAAACGAGAGAGTGCGATACAAACTGTCAAATTGTACATAACATGAAAAGCAATTATCGTGATGCCTGTAATCCGACATATTGTAACTAAAGATAAAGATGTTGATGGTGTCAATGCTGAAGCTAACCGATGTTATTAAGGGCTTCTCTTCTTTACTCGTTGATAAAGTTTTTCCTCTAACGACGGACAGTAATGCTATTAAGGAATTTCGGAATGGCACTTTATTGATGGAAACAGTCGACGAGAAGCAAACAGCGAAATTGCTCAGATTGACCACCATTGGGCCTGTGAAGTGTCGGTAGAATCCCATGTTCTATTGAACATCTATCGCGGTGTAATGTCATGTTTGAACCTCCTATACGCCACCGAGGAGGAGATTAAATCGGAAGTGGCCGACCAATATGTTGTAGAGGTAGCTCGCATGGAAGGTAACAAATCAGGTGAACTGGTTCCTACTTAGTGACTGATACTTGCTTGTACTTTCAGTTTGCCTACATTTCCTAACTACGTGAAAGATGGTTATTACCGACTTAAGGTCTGTCCCTATATTCCCAGTCCCCAGCTCTGTTTCAAATATCAGCACTTCGACCACACTAGCACGTTGTGTAATGCGAGTGCTGCTCTTGTGCGAATTGTGGCCAGGGAAGTCATTGTGCGGAACCCCGTACAGCAACCAAACCCTTTTGTGTCATGACAAACCTGTAAATCTTCCGACAGGAAATAGGTAATTTCTCAAATTTACTACAATATTATCAGAGAGCAGAAAGTTTCATTACCTAATTTTGCTCTCTTCATTTTAAGAAATCTTTGTTATGTGTTAACGTTTAACATATTCGTTCCATGCATTTTCCTCTGGTTCCTGTTGTAAATAGAATCCAGCAATTTCTTAATGAGCGTTCCACACTTTGTTATATATTATCTCCTTAACTCGTATTGCTGTCTGAGTGTCTATAGTTCTACTTAGTCACCCAGTGAGGCCAATAACTTGATTTAGAATTTGAACGACATGATCTCTTACTAGGAAATGAACCGAGATCCCACAGATAAAAGCTAGTACTCTAACCGTCTAGCCACTAGAAAGTGTAATTTCTCTTCAGTAATATATATATATTTCATGTGCTTAGTTTTCTCAGACAACCGCTGTATAAATGCATGGACAGAAGAAAAGGCGGAGAGAGAGAAATAGTAGCTTCACATTACCTACTAGATCTATGGACAATTTTATTTCTTTGATGGCCTAAAAGAGAAAGAGAGCATTCTTTTCTAACATTTTAGTACGAGGAACTCTTCTCCATTAATTAGGCCATTAGTATAATCAACCCATAAATTGTTTGAACTTTTTCACGTGTTTTTTTATATGCGTCCCCTTCACTTCTTTTCTCAGATACGGACGCAAATCATTAAAAAAGTTTTTAATTTTTTTATTTTTCTCTTCAGCCGATTTTTTTTCTTTATGAGAAAGAGGAAGAAAAAAAGAGAATGAGAGAAACGCTTACATTAAGGATACTTCTCACTTTTAATTAATTAACACAAGCGGAAGTTTTATTTCTCTCCTGTTTCCTATTTCTTTTATCTTATTTTTCGTATACTATTTTTTTCTCTTCTCATTTGCCTTCTGAAGCAAGTATAAGGCATTTTTCTTAAGATGATGTTGTGTGTGTATTTATAACACTTTTATTTTCTGAATTGTTTTAAATGTTTTAAATTTACTTTTCACACAAAACTCATTACCATAACTATAAGAATTCTTACAGAAATAAACAGGGAATAAAGAAAACATTCCCTACTAAACATTCCCTGCTAAAAAACGAAAACACTTCCCTAATTTATAAATACTTGATACGTTTTGTGCGACAAAGTGACAATGTTTTCAAAAATGATATTTTATCAAACAAATAAGCTATGGATAAATGAATCAATGCCAATATATCATTTAAAAATTTGTATTTCTATCTAACTACAAAGGATTTATTGAAATGAGTCTGTAAGTTGAGATCATATTCCCAACTCATACCATGAAAGTAATGAACAATTTAGTCGGTGACTACACAGAAGGAAGGCAAGAGAATGGGCACGTTCTGTCGACTGCTTCTGAGCCCCAAGACATGTACGCCCTCAGACCTTTTTGATCTACTAGCTAATGTTTGGTATGCCCATTTTTGGCTCCGACTACAGCAGTGGTTTGGGACAGAAGTAGTGAATGATACCTTCATAGCTGGTGAGAAGCATGACGCACCACATCTGCACACGTAAGTGACTAAATTCCGCGGACAGGACAATAAGCTCGGAACGGTCGCTCAGTGACATCTCAAAAGTCCTCAACTGGCAAATATCGAATAATTTTGGGTCCGTTGGAACAATTAAAATTCGAGACTATGCTCCTCGAACCAATACAGAACAATATTAATCTTGTGAGACGGAGCGTTGTTCTGCTAAAAGATGACATTTCCAGCTGTAAAGATGACCAACATTAATAGGTATAAGCGATTAGCAATAACTTGCCAATAGCTAGGAACCATCTGTTTGTTCTTCAGACGCACTACCGAATTCACTGATAACCATGTGAAGGTTCCTCAAATTATAATCATAATTCTCCAACTCCTGTCGTCATCCAATTGTACACGTCTCGAGCAGCTTTTCATTTCAAAGACAACAAATTCTGACCGACCATCGACGTGAGAAGGCAATATCCTGATTTCTCAGGTCATGCAAGATTGTGCCATTGCTCTGTTGTTCAATGACGATGGGCAGGTGTCCATTCCAGTCGTTAACCGATGATGGTGTGTGGTTAACATTAGAATCGGATGCAGAGGCCTATATCTAACAATGTGCGGTCAACTGTGTGCTCAGGCACACTCATGCCTTTTCCACTGTTAATGTCAGCTGTTAATTGTGAAACAGTTTACGTGTCATCCTCTTGTATACTAACCTCGACAATCTACGACATTTGACATTTTTAATAGGTGTGGAGACCATGTCTTGTTGGTTTGGTGTTGATTTCACTGTCTTTTTCCTACCTAACCACAGCAGCTAGCGAACATCCAACAAGTAGTCTGACCATCAAAATTTAGCCCTTATTAACTGTAATATATTGCCAGTCTTCCACATTATACGCATAAGCATCACACTAACTGATCATGTGAGGCCTCTGTCACAATCTGGCGAGCGGCTCTGGTGTGTTCCGTGCCTCTTACATCAGCCCAACGATATTATTCAAAAAGTAGCGTGTGTGTAATAATAGTTTGTGAGGTCAGTGTAGTCCAAGCAATACAAAACTATTATTTTCAGTTTTCAGAAAAGCAGCCGGACTCCAAAACTTGTTTACCCCTCCCCATACTCCATCTCCTCAAGATGTTGAAACTGGTGTTGCCATTAAATTCAGCTCTTGAAAGATTAAGGATTTAAATATATCCTCAGGAAGAAAATTCTATCTTACGTGTTAGTGCTAGACTAAATTAAATATTTCCAGTTCGATACACAACATAATGAAGCGCAAAACAAATTTCCTATACCTGTTCAGTTATTGAGGAAACTCGAAGTGCTTGCTGTTAACGACCAGACACAAATCACAACGTCGAGTAGCTGCTTGGGCAGCGATTCAATGCAACTGTAATTTTCTGACGAAAGTTTCCTTTTTGTATACGATTTTCTCCAAAGTCACACATCTTTCATGGTACTCAAAAGGTAAAAATGCAGGGTTATTGTATTTTAAAATTTCAAATACCACGTTAAAATGGACTTCCATTCCTGAACTTAAAGCGTACTCCAGCTACTTTGTTTTCAAATCTTACGCCATAAATCACAGAGGTTAGGGAGGTAGATATAATTTTCTTTCACACATTTTCTGTCTGGATCCCTCACTTATATAAATTTAAGTATAACTTTCGTTTGGATTCTGGAGATGCCGAAAGGGCATCTTTCTTGTTTAGAACTGTCACTACCTATCAAACAAGATTATTCAGAGAAGAGACAAATGACAATATACCTATATCACAAGGATGTTATAAATTAGATGTTCCCTTACTGCAAAATCATGAACCCATATGTAACAGCTTACTCTGCTAACTTTGCTGGATCAGCTTATAAGCAATGTCCCATAAATTAAAGTTTAAAAATGTAATATATTACATACTATTTCTTATGTATTATCAAAAGTGAGTCTGATCCAAACCCCAATTGACTGCGATAAAAGAGTAAAGTTAGAGCTAGTGGAAGTTTGTGATTCTCTTTAGTAAAGAAAAACTACACATTATATGTTACCACAATCTCATATTTATAGACATTAAATTATGGGAAAAGTCTCGTCTTGGATTCAGAAATATTTGCTATATCTTTCAGTCACATCGAAAGTGAAGTTGTCTGGACAAAATGAAATGAATTCTAGAACAAAGTGCAAAGTACGAACTAACCTTATATCATGCGATTTTCATTCAAGGGAAATTCTTAACGTCTTGCAGGGATCAAATCACCCAAAACTACGATAACTTACAAGTCCTCCTAGTTAGGACGACGAAGCTCTGTAAATACAATTCTCAATAATAAAAATAGCGGACATATGCAACAGCGTTTCCGAGATACCAATTTAAACAGAAAAGGGGGCAATTTCTGTAGTTCTTTCCACCACACTGAACTTTACGTTGTCTCTTGTTTGTGATCTATCATGGGAAATCGGCCGATCCATTTGAAACGGATTTTGAACCTCAAGATAGATTTTTCATTTTAATTTGATTCGTGGGCGTATCCTAAGGGGTAGGGAGTTCAAAATTTAGGTCAACAATAGATAACTTACGAGATTTATTATTACACTTTCGTCGAAATGTGTATCCTAAGGGGAGAATAGGGTTTAAATACTTTCCAAACAAAATATTACCTCCGTGTAAAAGTCAGACTTTTCAGCTAGTTAACAATAATATTACAAGGATCCTTATACCACGTGTACTATAAACCACATGCTTTTACGATTACAAACAAACAGTGGCAAATGACAAGGAAACTACTCTTTATTGAAGAAACGAAGAGGATACTTAAAGGCATGAAGAAATCCGACAACCCCTCCACACGTTCTCCCTCCAAAAGGGCATCTATAAAAAGCAGACGACGGTACTAAGAAGTTACCAGTGCAAGTGCTGATCATTCACCTACAAAACTACTCCCGAGGCCACCATTAGCTGCGGAGATATCCTTTAATGCATACTCCTGTGGCTGCTATGAACTACGGAGTAGACTAATTCTTTGAATACCTGCTTCCGGGGATTCTATGAGTTACGGAGTATAACCTATCCCGTTTGAGATCGCTGTGGGCAAGGACGAAGACCCTCTCCGTCTGAAGGAAACATTGTATGCCGAATGGAAATATTCATAACACACACTGTGAACATTTTAGAGGGATCGAAGACTATGTAAAACTATGTAAAAAATCTTAAATCTATGTAAAAAATATATATATATAATACTTTTTTAATAATAAGAGGGAGAAAGGTTGTTTCCTGTACATTAATTTGTTTCTACTTTCAGAACATTACAATATACAACAATACTGAGAACTGATATGGAGAATTATTATTATTATTATTAACTAACTGAACTTATCTCCGTTGAAAAAGGAATGCGTCGCCCTCTCCCACTACAACCGAGTAGCAAGGACAGAGAGAAAATGCAGAGAGAAAAATATACTAAAAATTTGTCAGTGCGTCATCCATTTATGGAAGTACCAGGTAAAAAATACCATCATCATTGGCTAAAAGAAACGAACTGTCAAAGTGCTGTTCTCTAGTGACACTTACTTTTAATCACGAACCGTCACCTAAAAACATAAACAAACGTTCTGTTGTATCTCATTTAAAAATACAAATTACTATCTTCAAAAATGATGGTTGTTTTTTTAATTATTATTATTATAAAGTAATGATATTTTCTAGTATCATTAAAAACCAACAACAAACGAACATTTATGTCAATTTTTAATTAATGAAGTGAATATCTATGTCGTTCTGAAGCAAAGCAATAGACGTGTTTACAAATGAAGCATTGTTTGAGTGTGTAGGTTTCAGGAGTTGGCTGCCAATGGTTTAATTATCATATTCATGTTCGAGAGAACATATAGAATTAGTCTCAATTGTTCTATTATAGGTTGGAAATAATGCACTAAAGACACCAGGGTAAATTGGTTTTTACTCTTCTGTAAACTGTAAATTTAAATAATTTAAAACTGACCTTCCTTTGTAAATAGAACAAAAATATTTCGAAATACTCTTCATAGGAAGGGACATCATTTCAGGGAGAGCAAGGGGAGAATTGCTTCCATTCTCCAAGTTGAACAGGTATATTTTTCAATCAATAATATAGTAATATATCAAAGATAAGCGTCAAATTCTGTCTACATCGGATAAATTAAAGGGGTACTTCTGGTTGACGTGGAAAGTTGAAATTTGGCATGATTGTAGTTTTCCGGGACTAACCCACAGGAAAATTAGAAAAAGTGAATATTTTTAATTTTTAGAGGATGTAAAGGAGGGATGAAGAATTTCCCCTTTTTATTTAAATGGGTCTTTTTTTGGACTTATAATCTCATGTTTTAGGTACAAAACTTGAAATTCGGTATGCTTGTACGTTTTCGTTAGCATTACAGAAGTAAATCAGTAAAAATTTCTAACTTTAGAGTGGTTTTACGTGGAACTGAAAAATCTTTCCCATGTTGTTTATATGAGACATATTCTACACCCTAAAATTATTGATCACTTCCTGTAGGGCTACAATGATTAAATTTGGCATAATTTAGCTTTTTGGGACTAACTGACATAAAAATTGCCAAAAGTGAATATTTTTTTAATTTTTAGGTGGTCTAAACGGGGGATGAGGAAATTCTCCATGTTGTTTAAATGGATCTTTTTTGGACCTATAATCTCATATTTTTGGTAATTGAATTGAAATTAAAACTTGAAATTCGTTATGCTTGTACGTTTTCGTTAGCGTTAACTAAGTGAATCACCAGAAATAAAAATTCCCTACTGAAGAGTGGTTTTATAAGGAACTAAAAAATCCTCTCCATGTTATTTATATGGGACATCTCCTGCACCCTAAAATGTTAGGCACTTCCAGCAGGATTAGAATGATGAAATTTGGCATGATTGTAGCCTTCTGAGACTACCTCACAGGAAAATTTCCAAAACTGAATATTTTTGTTTTTTAAGCGATCTAAAGGGGGGTGAAGAAATTTCTATGCTATTTAAATGGGCATTTCTTGGGATACAAAATGTTATCTTTTATATAGGTAAAATACAAAAAAGAAACGAGGCTTGATATAATTGTTGGTTTAAAAGGTGCGAGGCCGTACGCCGAGAAAACGCCTCCCAAAGGCTAGTTAACAACACCGGAAAACTTTGGGAGGTAATTCCTAGGTCTAAAAAAGTCTGCTTTTAGGTGTTATGAACCGCCGAATATTTGAAAAATCAAGTTTCAAAACTCCCTGGCTTAGAAACTAAAGGTCATATTCCAAGCGGTTTAAGGAATTACACAGGAACTAGTATGCGCTCTGTCTAAATATCACCGGTACCAGGGAAACGAATGCACCATTACAACTTAAAGGAGTAACCCTATACCTCAACTTGCTTTTTACAGTTCCTTTCACCGATAACGGAGGATAGTAAGACATGGATCTTTAGATAAAACACATACTAGTTCCGGTGTAATTCCTTAATCCACTTGGGATCGTTCTTATAGTTTCTAAGCCAGGGCGTTTTGAAACGTGAATTTCCGAATTTTTGGCGGTTCAGAACTCTGAAAAGAGACGTTTTTCGATCCATGTTTATTAGAACTTTTTTGTTTCATTTCATATAAGGAATTAGCTCCCAAAGTATTTCGGTGTTGTTACCTTCCACCCTATATATATTCATTGCCAATTGGAGGGTGTTTGTGATGATAGTGTTCTTGCAGAAAAGACTATTAGAAAGTGAATGTTGGAATTCAAAGCAAGACGAATGATTTTCAAAGATGACGAGAAGTCTGAACGTCCAAAAACAGCATTAACTCACGGCAACATTACCCGTATTAAAAAAATTCATTATAGAAGATACGCGTTACACTATACAGAAGTTTCTGTGATACACTGTGGTTAACAATGGGAACTATAGAACGAATAATTACAAAAGAACTGGACCTACAGAAAATTTCTTCTCGTTGGGCTGCACGAATCATTAATGATGGTCAAAAAGCTGCAAGGACTCGATCAAGTGTTGCAAATTTGATACATTTCAGAAGAGAAGGACGCAATATCTTGGCAAGTGTTGTGACAATGCATAAGTCACAGTATCCCGTATTAAACCCTGAAGCAAAAAGGCAGTTGATGCAGTGTAAACAACAGATTCATTTCCCTCCCACTCCAAATTACGTCAGGAGCCATCCAATGAAGAGGTTCTGTACGCAATCTTTAGATATTCCCGTTTTTTTTTTTTTTTTTTTTTTTTTTTTTTTTTTTTTTTTTTTTTTTTTGTTCTGGCATTGTCACAACCTATTCCTGAAGATAATACGATTACTTACATATATTTTCGTACGCTTTTCGAAACAGAATGTTTGTCAAAATTGAGATACAACTACAAATGGCAAATAGCAATTTCATCTTCTAGGAAAATGGAAGAAGTAAAGTACGTCTGTTAATTTTGTTTCGATAGAATAGTAAACTAGATGAAATAATAAAGTGTTTCGTACAAAATTTCTATGTCTCGAGCACTTACCTTAATTAATGTATTTCACACTAAATGTTAATATTAGAATTAACTGTCCATCTCTAGAAATAATCACAATTGTCTTCATATCAATTTATAAATGTGTGAATATCACTTCATCCACACACACACACACACACACACACACACACACACATATATATATATATATATATATATATATATATATATATATATATATATATATATATATATATATTATCATGTCATCTCTTAACGCACCATATGGTTCCTTCATAATAGTATAGATGAGTGTACATCCCCATGTGAAGTTTTCGAATAAATCGATAAAAAGAAAGTAAATTTTCGTGAACCTAAAAAATTAGCGTTGTATAATAATCACACCACCAATTGAGATGAAATTAATACAAAAACACTCAATAATCAACCCTACACAATGCGGTTAATGAAACATAATCCAAAGTTACGATTAATTATTAAACCTGAATTTTGTGTAACTACAATATTGTCGAAAAATGAGACATGTCAATCGATATTTTGAGCTCACCTAAATGACATACTTGATCGTAAATTATCATGTACAGTCTTCGAGAAAATCGATAGAATCAAATGTTTATGGTATTATAAAGAAGGCTATAGTTTCTTCCTAATGGGATAGAATTGGTAATTTTTATTCTGTGGTGATACTTTATTTAATTTTTCATGCACTCTGTATATACATTGTTAAGTTGCAGATAATATATACACTGTTGTTTTATTTCTAACAGTGCCATACCTATACTCCTAAGAGCTTCGTAGGGTACATACTATTCCTATCCTGTCAGTATTCTTGTAATTTCGAGTAAATAAAGATGATTTTTGACTATATTATAATCCAAATACTGACCTTTTATTATTCGTGTATGGATTCTAATAACTATCAAAGTAACCTTACCGATTAATAATATTTAATAATAAAATCGTTGCAGAAACAAACATTTATCGGTTGGAGTTGCCATTTGTGAGTAGTCGAATCTTTTCTTGGGTGGCTCGGATTACACGGAACATAGGATTAGGAAGACTCTAATTATTAAGGTTTTACTGTACATATTTTAAAATGAGAGACATATTGTGATAACTGAAAGTTATGTAATATAAAGAACACATTCTGATCTAGAAATAAACTCAGAATTTGTGCATTAAAAACATTCTTAAAGTATATACAGTACTGCGAATAGAAAACAAGACTGGGACCGTAGAAAATAAATTAATAACAAAGTGGTACAAACTTTCCTCAGTGCATGCAAAGTTTTGCTCGATCCGCTATGTCATGGAATAATTTCTGGAAATGGTAGACACTAATGGTATTCAATGCCCTCGTCATTGCTTGATGGATGGTGAAAGCGTTATCTGCAAAGCAACAACTTGGGGAAAAGAAAGTTATCACAGAGAGACAGATCTGACATGTACGCGGGATGTGGTAATTTACAGACACTTTTCTTTACAGGCAATAACTCACGAATGCTCTTTCGAGTTTCTGCTCTTCCGTTAAGAAATAGAGCAAGAAACGTGCACGAGTTCTCGTTTCTTTCAATCCCCTGTTACAACAACAATAATAAAAAATATTATTTGGCAAACAATATTCTTATTCACCTACTGACGAGGTCTTATATTACTCTGATATTTTATTTTGGTCATTCAAAATGATACCGGGACTTTGTCAATAATTTTAAATGTTCCTACATCTTATATATATGCTTTACCAACACTGGCCCTCTCATGCCATTCAGAAATACGGCAACGAAATAGGTAATTGTCACCATAAATCTTATTGAAAATGTCAATTGCTTCTATTGGAGTTTCCCTATGCGCGCACAGAAGTTGATATTCGTTCTTAGTTCTATTGTCAATGCAGTAAATAAAAGAAAATACTCAGCTTTGCCACGCACTATACTGGAAAATGGAAGAAATTAATATTCCTGCACATGTTCCCAAGGTAACATACAGTATAAAATTAACCGTTTTAAAAAAACTTCAGTGTCCAAAATAATTTCGCAGCATAAATAATAATACAACGGTCAGCCCAAAAGTGCACGACCTAACAAAGAAAACGGAAAATAATTCAGAAAATTTATCTTGTTTTTTCAACATAGTATCCTCTTAACGCAATACACTTTTCCCAACAACGTTCAATAGCTTCGATACACTGTTTATATTGTGAAACGTCCGGGTCCTTAAAATAGCCATTAACTGCTGACTCAATCTCTCCATTGTAGGAAAATCTTTCAGCTCCGAATGTTTTTTACATGTTTGGAAAGAAAACGTAATTCGAGGGAGCTAACTCTGGCGAATAGGGTGCGTGAGGAAGCAATTGAAACTTTAACTCATTGATTTTGGCCATCACAATAACGGCTGTGTGAACTGGTGTATTGTATTCATGACACAACAGTTTTTCTTTGCCCAATGCGGCCGTTTTTCCTTGACTTCATCACTCAAGCGCTGCAGTTACTTTACATAATACTCAGCTTTGATTATGTTCCTTTTTTAAAAAAATAAGATATTAAATGAAATTTATATCACGCTCACATCCAAAAAATCTAACGCCATGGCCTTGTGAACAGATCGTCTCTTTCTCCCTTCTTTGGAGCCAATTCTCCCCACTCAGTCTATTGTTTTGACTGCTTCTTCCTCTCAGGTGGGAAATAATGGACGTATATTTCAGCCATCGTTATGAATCGACTCAAAAACTAGGTTTTATTACTGTGAACCACTGGAAGACTGTTTCATTTTATGTATTTTTTAGTAACTTATGTTTGCTATATTTGAATACAGCACCTGATAACATTGAAAAGAAGAAATGTGTGAGTGGGCAGGGACTTCGATGGCGGCATGTAAGGTCATGGTTGTCGGCTTGTAGTGGCACTGATTTGTTTTATGTATATTCGAAGCTATAGTGTAACATTCTTTCAAATAATTACAATTCACGTCTTATATAACGATTTGTGTTTTATAACCTGAAACCATAATGAAACAAGACATTCGATCGAAATATCCTCACGACCTGTTTTTGTTCCATCGTAGGCAAACGCGGCACCCATCTCGTGCAGCTTTCTTGTATCTAAATTTTCAGTTAATATGCAATATATAGCACCTTCTGAAATGCCTATTATATTTGCTAGCTTGCACTCTTTCAATCCACGGTCATCCAATAGCATTTTGTGGATTTTCTTCACCGTATTTGGCGTGATCGCTTCATTCTGTTGACCACTGCAATGTTCGCATTTTGCAGCTTCGTACAATCCCATTTAAACTCTGACACACGATATTTTACTGTTGTATACGAAAGAGCAGATTCTTCGAGGGTAGAACTTCTCGGCTGGTTTGACTGATACATTTCAAAGCAAAGTATTGTATCACATAACGATGACCCATTTTTCCATGATTACGAATTTACTGAGATCGTTCATATTGATGGCTGTCAGATACTAACATTTAAACAACGTAGCGTCTTCAAAATTAGATTGGTACTTTTGACCATAGCAATACTTTACAAACAACAACGGCTAGCAACAATCAAGTCAGGTACTTCAGAGGCTAACTACGTAGTAATAAAATAAAATCCGTTTCCTTTCTCACTGTGTAATTTCCCTGAATAAATTAATGCAATCTAACCTGCTATCGTAATATTTTTTTGTTAATCGTAGTTTTCAATATAACAATCTGTTAAAAAAAGAGTTTGTAATTGCTAGTAAGTTTTACCTTAGCAACAGAGCCAATCAGGGTTGCTAACCGTCCCGATTTTGTCAGGACTGTACCGATTTCTGACCTACTTGTCCCGCCTCCCGACCGGACACTCGTCGGGACGCATATTGTCCCCAGCTATCGATTTTCGAGGTTAACTAATATTTTACTGGGCCAAAGATTTTGTATAATGGTAGCCAAAGAGTAAGACTTGGTTTTAGTAATGCCTTTTCTCAGTAATCCCTTAACAGTGTTGTGCACTTATCTGTGATTTAAAAAAATGCTATGTTGTTTTCTCTCTAAACTTTGTTCATATTAAATAAATTGCAGTTGTTTTGGTTTGAACTTGTTGCCTATATTGCTTATGCCTAGTGATGACCAGTGGGTGGGAAAATAATAAAATAAGGTGCCGCATTCATTCAAGTTCGTTAGTTACATTGTTTTCAACGACTCCCCGTACGTATAGTTGTCTTCGAGGAGGAGGGGGAGAGGTTCTCCAGCACGTATTGTTCCGTTCTGATTTTTTCTTAAGGAAAGTTGGCAGCTGTAACGACCCTTTCCCTCTAGTCACGCCACACGAATCCAAATCGAGAGTCTCTACTAAAAAAATTCAACAATCGATTTAAACTCGAGTAGCAAACCTGAAAGAAGAGTCTTGGCCGAACAGACACATAAACCCAAAGCAGCTTTATCAGACTAGACGGATTGAAGTTCCTTGTGAATATGTTAATGTCAAACACAAATAAATAGGATATGCAAATAATCATAAATAATTGAACAACCAGATTTCAATATTTCAATAACAATATTTATTTCAAAGCGTTGGTTGTGCATATATACTAATACGTTAGATTAATATAAATGCACAAATCAGCAATAACAACAATAATAAAAATAATAAAAAATAAAAAAATATATATAGATATTAATAATTCGCGTAGTAATATGTAAGAAATCCAATTCAAAGTTATAATAATTTAATTCAAATATAGTAACTGTTAATGTAATCGTAATACCTAACAACAATCTCAATATTTAAATTCAAATCCAAATTCGCTTGAATATAAAATAAAGTCTGAAGGTAATTTCTCGAATATTAACAAAATATTTAATAATAATAAATCTGAAGTTAATCAGTCTCGATAATCAACTTTCAATGTTGTAAGCTAATTTCAATGTTTACTAGTAAATATTCGTTTCATTAACTTTTGACACCGACTGTACAAAACTGAGAATCCTACTCAATAATTCAATGATTCTTCAATCAATTCGGTTAAGAAAGTAAGATCACAATTATTCTTTCAAATTCTTTAGAAAAAACTACCTATTCGATTTACAATACTCTTTACTAAAGTTGTACCTAGTCCTATTTTATTAACTGTGACTGTACAGACTCAAATATACTTTCAATAATAACGTAATGTATGTTAATTCCACAATTTCTAACCTTAAATATGCACAAAATATCGCATATTGAACCTTCAGTATTTAATTCTTATCAAAAACCCAATTATTTACTCTTAATGGCTCAATATAGAATCTTAATGGAAATCATTCAACAAGAATGAATGCAATATGAACGTATTAACGATTTAAAATCACGCTGTAAGGTTTTAAACATATCCACAAGGAAATAATCTCGGTTCTCTTAATTTTCTTCGTAATTATTCGGATCTATACTCCCGGATTATCATTCCACTAATTTCTAAATTACAATCTGGGGAGGATTTAACTAAATTAAGAAACAGATCCCTACAGTGGCAATTTAATGCAAATGAAAATAGCGTCCTAACCAAAGCGGAAACGACCTTAACCACAACCAATCTGCAATTGTTCACAAAGTGACCCATATACTACTTAAATCAAAAATTCACTCACCAAAAATTTCTTTCTTCTTATTACCTCGTCTTGTGGTGTCACGGTAACGGGATTGGCTTCGTTGTCTGACTGAGATGTAACTCGAAGCGAATAAATATATTGGTCAAACGGCACTTTTGTCAAGAACTCTTTTTCAAACTCTCTCGCCAAATACAAACTAAACTTAGTTTCAGCGTGCAAACAGTTACTTGCATAAACAGTTGAGCTTAATAAGAGTAAAGCTTCCTGCATTAAAAAAAATCATCAGAGCAAGTAACTATAGTTTCTCAGTTCTTTTCCTTTCTTTTCACAAATTAACGTCCCACAAAAATGTGTAGAGTTCGTCTTTTGAGGCAAAATGCTCCACAAAGTAACCAGACAACTAATGTTATAGTAATCAAAAAGATTACACTGGCTATTTGAACAAACTCGTAACATATAGGCCTAAACGGGAACAAGCTGACCTCCTTTTGGTCCCCCGTTCAATTCCTGCCTCGGCTCCAATACTTCTATTATCTTTCGGCTTAAAACAAGAAAGAAAAATAACAGAAATACTAGCTTCTGAGAAACTGTGATTTTACTCATATCACTAAGCACTTCTTTCCACACTTTTCACTCTTGTTGCCGTAATGCCCAATACATTCATTGGCCCAGTCTAACTTCACAGCTAAACTCTGACACAAACAACGACACCATGCAAAGACTTGGACACGTTTCGTTCCACAACCGTCACCACTCATGCAATCGTGAATTAACAATCCATGCTGGCTGACAAACTACAGCTACGAAACCACGTTCCATCCTGTCCGAAGAAACTACGAATTTACGATCCGTTTCGGTTGGTGAATCACGAAAGAGTATGCGGGCTGAAGGCAACCACATACCACGTAACTACGAACCCTCACGTGACGCGCTAGCAAATTTGAATGATTTCCATATTGACTCTAGTTTTCGCGCACTCCTACTCTTTCCTTCTTTTCTTTTCTTCTTTTTAAAAAAAACTAACAAAGATACAAGGAAATAAATATATATATAACAGTTAAATTTAGCTTGATTATATAACAGTATAACATATTTATATTTCTTTTTTTTGTTTCTTTTACTCTCCCTTGCTTCTCGTTAGTCGTCATCATCTTGGGACGAGTCCATTGAGTCGCGAGCCGGGGGGTGTCCTCACGGCGACTCGTTACAATCACCCCTCCGTAAAAAAAAAGTTTTTGCAACATGCAAAAATTTTCCTCCAATTGGCAAGGAATATAGAGTGGCTACAAAATACAAGAAAGCATTAACATATATACAAAACATATATATATATAATTCAATAAATACTATTTACAATTTATTAAGATAAATATTAACATATACTCTTCACCTTACCATTTTTTAACAATTTTTATTGTATTCATGGCCACTGCTTCTGAATTCATTCAACAAAACAAAGAAGTTGAGATGAGTAACTTCTCAAAAAAATACACATGTACATATAATTCCTTGCAATTCTTAATCGTATTACCTATCTCTTACAATAATTTTCTTATCTCTTCCTGAAATGACTCCGATCTAATGATCTCTCAATCGTGGTTCACGATAAATCTTTACGTCTGATACATGACTCTTTCTATAAGAAGTCATAGTATCGTTCTCGTCAGAGACAAGAATAGTATTGGGTGTGAGGAACTTCCTGACAACATAAGGCCCATGCCGTTTGTCACTTAGAGATTTGGCTATTTGATCCTTTAAGGACGATTTAACATGTGTGCGGAGTAAAACCTTATCTCCTATATTTAAGTTTACCTCTCTTCTACGCTGCATCATGAGCTTCCTTCTGTTATTCCAGCTTTTTTCCATATTTACCAAAGCTTTCAGCCAAATTTCTTGGGAAGTTTTACCAGCGAGATCGGACTCACAGATGTTCCATCGGATTTCTAAAGGGGTATAACTCGGACGTCCACAAAAAGCTTCGATAGGACACACCTTTAGTCCAGAGTGCTCGCTAACAATTTTAACAAGAGTAAAGTTAATAATACAAATAAACAAATATATACTTATAAGCCTTCCGACGAGATCTTTAATATATTTAACGCATTCAGATTTAACATCAGCATATTCATTTTTAACTGAATCAATAAATGATTCAACATCCGGATCCCGATAACTCCAGGTATCGTCGCGTTTAGGTTTTTCAACCTGTATGCTATCACGGTTTTTCACCTGTCCGGAATGATCAAGTTTTAAAGTCCGACGAGGTAAGTTCTCCATCACATACTTCTTATTTCGTTTTAGAAGCGTATGAAAATTTTCAGCTAATTCGACGTCAGCATCAGAAGCTTCCGATGAACTGCCATTCACTTCCTTTTCTGCAATTGGCTTTGAACATTGATGGACCGAAGCGCCTTTGTCTTCTTCACTCTTTGGCTTAGTTTCTTCACTTCGATTTAGAACCTCTTTGGAATGTTTCTTCTTTTTCTTCTTCGTCTTCTTTTTCTTCAAAGTTGATCGACCTGAAGATCCATTACAAAGAGTAGAATCCTGTTTGTGGCCCAACACTGACGAAGTATTGTCTTCCAATTGACCATTTGGACTCGCACTGTTAGTCGATATAGGTTGATCATCTGTCCTTTCAACTGATTCATAGTTAGTTGAAATCATGGCTAAATCAACCAAAGTATCCGCTCGATGATTGAAGCCGTTACTCTTCACTAAGTCCTGATTATCAACTGTCACCAGCTTTTCTTCCATCTTGGGTTGCGCTACCACTGCATCAGTATGTCCCTTTGACAAGTTGCACTCGATTAAATCACGCAGTTCCAAAAGTTGCGAAGAACTCGGAGCGTTGATTGTCAACATCTGAGATTCCAGCTGCTGTAAATCCAAATCACACTGGATCCCTTTTTCTTTAATCCCCATGGAAGATAAATCGGCCCTGAAGAACAATGAAGTCTGGCCTGAAGAATTCCCATTAGCCGCTTTCGCTGAAGACGACTTATTCTGCCAAAACCTTCGCTGGCCACCACGATCACTGGATCTAAATCCATCAATATTCTGTTTGAACACATCCCGCCGATATTGAAGTCGTAACCTCTTTTTTCCATTGTTCAAAATTAAAAGGTTTTTATCATAGTCCAATATAGCAGACGTAGTCCGAAGAAATGACATCCCAAGCAAACAATCACAAGGCAATTGTTCGACCACCTTGAAGATTACAGTTTGGAAATATCCCGAAAGATTAATAGTTAGCACAACTTCTTCCTTTGTCACGAAGTTTAAACCCGAAGGAGCATTCACAGTTTTTTCTTCTACTTCGTAAATAAATTTCTCGGAACCACAACGCCTGACCATATCAATGGTAACGAGGTTGAAACTTGACCCCCCATCAACACAAACACTAGTTAGAATATTGTTCACTTTGCCAACCACAAAGGTCGCAACAACTCCGTCCATTTCAGATGGAATTTTGCTAAAGTTTTTATTCAATACTTGATCAGACCGATTATTTTTAAATGAACGAAATCCTGAAGCAATCGAACTCCTAGATATTTCATTCATTGAATTCAGTTGTACATTATGATTTGGTTTAACACTATCTTTCGTCTTAAAATCTCGAGTCACCGAACTATTATTTGATAATACCACATTTGGTTTGCCTTTGGTAATCCCACAATATTTATTGTATTCTATTTGTTCTCTAAATCTTGAAACAAATTTCTCTGAAATATCTAACAATTCCCACTTATTCGATGGCACATAATAATTCAACATTTTGAACCTAATGCTTGGATTCATTCCGCATAAAATTGTTTTGACCAAATCCCCTTCCTCAATACTCATGTTCAACACAGACATTGAAACTATTATTGATTTCACATAATCATTTACAAATTCAGTTAATCGCTGTTTTCTATAAACACGTTCTCCTATTAGCGAATGTATAGTAATGGGAGTTACAAACTTCATCAAAATATTTTGCTTAAAATTTACCCAACTCATGTTTTCATTTAGTGCTGAAGTTACTACTTTTAATACTTCCGCTTCACATTTAGGTATCAAGACAGAAAGTAGCATTCCTAAGGAATAATTGCTATCCATTAATATTTCTTCTAACTTGAATAGCATTTCAAAAACCTGAATACTGTTCTTACCGTTAACATTTTTTATGTCTCGCAACCTGTTTTCTAAGTAACTCAATGATCGCATATGAGTATACTTGATCATTAGCTTATGCTCAATATCGGAATCAAAACGATTAGACTCTACATGAGAACTTGGGTTTGAAAAAGCAACATTAGGTCTACAGGATTCGGTGTTTCTATCCTCTGACCGGAAGTTGGAGTTGACATTCCCTACAAAATTTCTATTACTGCCCACTCGAGGAGTCGAATTTCTAATACAAGAAACCCTTTTGTAATAGTTTCCTAAATTAAGGTATCGATGACGCAATCGCTCATCGCCTACAGCATTATTCCCGGAAGGTATTGTATTATTTTCACTTAACATTGGTTCAGCAAAGGACACTTGTCTTTGTTCCATTCTAGAACCATCTAAACTAGTAGCGTTAACCATGCGACTGAAACCAAAAGTACCATTCGATGAATGGGTGGATCGATTAGATAAATTTACAAAAGGCGATGGTATTTGATGTATATATAAACTACCCTGTGTAGGAGGAGTTAATTCCATGTTAACAGAACCAAATTCTAAAGTTCTATCTAAATCGACATTCCCTGTGGCATCCAACGTTAAATATTCGGAATCCGGAATATCAATTACTGTATGTTCTCTAAGATTCTCCATTGCACTGAATTTCAATATGTATATACACAATACAAGTAATATATAATAAATGTTACTTAATATTAACATAAACACAAGCTAAGTCTAAGACTACTACTACACTACTCAAATGAAAATCGAATCGACCAAAAACTAGCTGCGAAAATTCAAATATATTCAGAAGAGATAAGAAATCACAAATATTTCCAATTATTGCTATTAAATTGCAAAACCTTTGCATAAGAGAAGCAAAAATTTAAAGGGAATTGAAATACAAATTGAAATATTTTGAAACTAATTCTCTATTTACTGTTATAATTAGGACTAGATATATTTCTTATACTAATACACCTTCTAAAAAAATTTTCCTGGTAGATACTCTTTCGTGACTATGTAACGACCCTTTCCCTCTAGTCACGCCACACGAATCCAAATCGAGAGTCTCTACTAAAAAAATTCAACAATCGATTTAAACTCGAGTAGCAAACCTGAAAGAAGAGTCTTGGCCGAACAGACACATAAACCCAAAGCAGCTTTATCAGACTAGACGGATTGAAGTTCCTTGTGAATATGTTAATGTCAAACACAAATAAATAGGATATGCAAATAATCATAAATAATTGAACAACCAGATTTCAATATTTCAATAACAATATTTATTTCAAAGCGTTGGTTGTGCATATATACTAATACGTTAGATTAATATAAATGCACAAATCAGCAATAACAACAATAATAAAAATAATAAAAAATAAAAAAATATATATAGATATTAATAATTCGCGTAGTAATATGTAAGAAATCCAATTCAAAGTTATAATAATTTAATTCAAATATAGTAACTGTTAATGTAATCGTAATACCTAACAACAATCTCAATATTTAAATTCAAATCCAAATTCGCTTGAATATAAAATAAAGTCTGAAGGTAATTTCTCGAATATTAACAAAATATTTAATAATAATAAATCTGAAGTTAATCAGTCTCGATAATCAACTTTCAATGTTGTAAGCTAATTTCAATGTTTACTAGTAAATATTCGTTTCATTAACTTTTGACACCGACTGTACAAAACTGAGAATCCTACTCAATAATTCAATGATTCTTCAATCAATTCGGTTAAGAAAGTAAGATCACAATTATTCTTTCAAATTCTTTAGAAAAAACTACCTATTCGATTTACAATACTCTTTACTAAAGTTGTACCTAGTCCTATTTTATTAACTGTGACTGTACAGACTCAAATATACTTTCAATAATAACGTAATGTATGTTAATTCCACAATTTCTAACCTTAAATATGCACAAAATATCGCATATTGAACCTTCAGTATTTAATTCTTATCAAAAACCCAATTATTTACTCTTAATGGCTCAATATAGAATCTTAATGGAAATCATTCAACAAGAATGAATGCAATATGAACGTATTAACGATTTAAAATCACGCTGTAAGGTTTTAAACATATCCACAAGGAAATAATCTCGGTTCTCTTAATTTTCTTCGTAATTATTCGGATCTATACTCCCGGATTATCATTCCACTAATTTCTAAATTACAATCTGGGGAGGATTTAACTAAATTAAGAAACAGATCCCTACAGTGGCAATTTAATGCAAATGAAAATAGCGTCCTAACCAAAGCGGAAACGACCTTAACCACAACCAATCTGCAATTGTTCACAAAGTGACCCATATACTACTTAAATCAAAAATTCACTCACCAAAAATTTCTTTCTTCTTATTACCTCGTCTTGTGGTGTCACGGTAACGGGATTGGCTTCGTTGTCTGACTGAGATGTAACTCGAAGCGAATAAATATATTGGTCAAACGGCACTTTTGTCAAGAACTCTTTTTCAAACTCTCTCGCCAAATACAAACTAAACTTAGTTTCAGCGTGCAAACAGTTACTTGCATAAACAGTTGAGCTTAATAAGAGTAAAGCTTCCTGCATTAAAAAAAATCATCAGAGCAAGTAACTATAGTTTCTCAGTTCTTTTCCTTTCTTTTCACAAATTAACGTCCCACAAAAATGTGTAGAGTTCGTCTTTTGAGGCAAAATGCTCCACAAAGTAACCAGACAACTAATGTTATAGTAATCAAAAAGATTACACTGGCTATTTGAACAAACTCGTAACATATAGGCCTAAACGGGAACAAGCTGACCTCCTTTTGGTCCCCCGTTCAATTCCTGCCTCGGCTCCAATACTTCTATTATCTTTCGGCTTAAAACAAGAAAGAAAAATAACAGAAATACTAGCTTCTGAGAA
Source organism: Thermobia domestica (assembly GCF_964235325.1). Classification (NCBI taxonomy): domain Eukaryota; kingdom Metazoa; phylum Arthropoda; class Insecta; order Zygentoma; family Lepismatidae; genus Thermobia; species Thermobia domestica. The sequence goes on from NC_137461.1 coordinate 125,241,675, forward strand.
ACTGTGATTTTACTCATATCACTAAGCACTTCTTTCCACACTTTTCACTCTTGTTGCCGTAATGCCCAATACATTCATTGGCCCAGTCTAACTTCACAGCTAAACTCTGACACAAACAACGACACCATGCAAAGACTTGGACACGTTTCGTTCCACAACCGTCACCACTCATGCAATCGTGAATTAACAATCCATGCTGGCTGACAAACTACAGCTACGAAACCACGTTCCATCCTGTCCGAAGAAACTACGAATTTACGATCCGTTTCGGTTGGTGAATCACGAAAGAGTATGCGGGCTGAAGGCAACCACATACCACGTAACTACGAACCCTCACGTGACGCGCTAGCAAATTTGAATGATTTCCATATTGACTCTAGTTTTCGCGCACTCCTACTCTTTCCTTCTTTTCTTTTCTTCTTTTTAAAAAAAACTAACAAAGATACAAGGAAATAAATATATATATAACAGTTAAATTTAGCTTGATTATATAACAGTATAACATATTTATATTTCTTTTTTTTGTTTCTTTTACTCTCCCTTGCTTCTCGTTAGTCGTCATCATCTTGGGACGAGTCCATTGAGTCGCGAGCCGGGGGGTGTCCTCACGGCGACTCGTTACACAGCCCTGGTGCCAATGGTGGAAATATATTGAACTAAAATTCTTCACTTGGAAATCCGTCATAAGCCAACACCACTTAGGTGTCGAACACGGAAGTGGGAACACACACAGAAAAGCTACTGGAGAAATGGGAGAATTCAGTTTAGTGATTGAAATTCTGTATAATGGGAATTCAGAGTCAAATTCTTGAAGAAGAAGTTTTACGGTTTATTGGAAAGTAATATATATTTAAGTGAGACCTGTGAATCTCAGATGCGATAGTGGAAATTCTTTTAACCATTATGTATGTTCTTTTAATTTTCGAATGGTTGTAGTCAAAACGTGGGTATTGGTACATGCATGACTGTTGAAATAGCGAAGGCGTAAAGTAAAAGGAAACAATTTGAATTAATTGAATTTGTGTGAGTTTATTAGTATTCTAATTATTCATTGCTATACATTTGTAACAATATTACACTTCTACGATTTATATTCAACTGTATATCTATTTCCTATTTATTGTAAAAATGTACTATCTTACAGTTTGCTTGTTATAAAGCCAATAGTTGAGATATTGAATTATCATTTTCCCTCATACAAATACTTCTCGCAAACTAACAGAAGGTTCTTATTATCATTCAGTACGTTTACTGTGAATTATTTTTATTGAAATTATAGCTTATATTTATTTGACCGTATTTGTAATTCATGTAATATTTCTGAACCTTCTAATTTATCTTACTGTGCGGGTGTGCCAAAAGGGCACATTCTTTCCACAAAACGGCGGAACTACTCATGTGCCTTGGGTATATGAGACTACGTTGCGTAAGAAATAGCAATAATGTCCCTTTCTTATGCTCTTCTTTTAATAGTTCTATAAAGAGTTATAATAATCTTATTCAGAAGCATGCTGTGAACCAGAATTCCTGCAACACATGTTTTTTGTATTTAGTTAATTCGTCATTAACGTCATTGTAAACACTGTATGGTTAACGTATGCGTTCAAAACTAGCTGAAACTAGCAAGGTCGATTGAAGTTCATTATTCATAACAACAAAAGTTAGAGCTCACAGATTGAAATGGTAGATTTACTACGAGATGAGATGAGAGAGAGGGAGGGAACGTGTGTGAGAGTTTCACTGTGTAGCATTATACTCATTGAAGAAATAATACCTAGGCTCGCAGTATTCTGCTATTCAATACAGATTCAACAACGTTCACAATTGATAACAATTGAAACCATTTATCCGGAATAGTCTCTCCATCGTATTAATACAAATAATATCCGTGTTACAAGCTGGAAAATATGTATCTTTGTATGTGAGTATCTGTTGTTAGAGTATACACTATATGTCTGATGTAGCAGGAGAAGGGTTCTGTGTGGGAGTTATCAATGTATGTAGGTGGTTTTGAGAGAGAGACAAACAATTTAATGAATTTTGTGTTCACAATCACATTATTATTACAAGTAACGTAATTGACACATTCATTTGTATTTAGATTTCAGTATTCTAATATCTCCGCATCAAGTAAGAGGCTACGTTTACTCTCTCTCTCTCTCTCTCTCTCTCTCGTAATAATATTTATTACCTTATATAGAGGCAACCGGACAACCGTCCAGGATCCTACACAGGGTTCTACTTTTAACTTTAAAAAATATTAATGGACAAATATTGTCCGTCATTCAATAAAATTCTGAAGTTCCCAAATCCCAGAACAATCAAGCTCATTACAGCGGACAAGCCCATTACATTCAAGTAAATCATCTGTAGGACACAAATACATGCACCATGACTAAAAGTATTCTGATTATTCCCTCCACCTAAATGATCAGTGTATTAGTGAGTTACGTTGCCCTTAAGATTATTCTGTAGTTTTAAGTTGTGAGATCGCTATAACAAGGGGTAAAGTGAGGAGAAATGGACAAGGACGCCGTACCCCCACCTCGTAAAAATATGTACGGCGACCTCCAGTTCCTAACAAATAATACAATTGGTAAAGATAGGCAGGGGGACTGCGTGACGTCATGCCACTACCTACAGTCGCCCTTACATTTTCAGATCCACTTTTAACCCTGGCTATAACGAATTGGAAAATAACACTATTAAGGAGTTCGTAATTAAGGAGTTTATGGAACACTTGTTGTGCGTCTGAAATGAAATGGAAGCTTTGAGTTTAACGTCCCACGGTTATTCCGGCTAGGCTAAATGATACAGTGATGAAGAGAAATGAATGAAAATAGTGAAGAAGTGGGAGGAAACGGGACAATCCGAGGAAACCCACGCACAAGTTGTTTGTCCACTACGAAGTTCACTTGGCGTGAGCTTGGATCGAACCAGGGACCCCATGCACGAGAGGTGTCAACCACTGAGCCACCGCGGCTCCACGTGTTGTACATCTTTTCATAGCTTATTGTTACCATCAAAAGTTTTAGTTAAAGTTTTGCATTGTTATTGAAAATACCTGTTGTGTGTCTATGATACTGTTAGAAAATATCTTGAAGTGATTCAACGTAAGGAATTCAAAAACTGAAAGCCGAGTTGGAGGTGGAGGCCGTCATGAAATGGAGCGAGACTTCACCTAAATATCTTAGGAAAGGAGATAGGACAAGGCATTGACGCTGATTTCCACTGAATTAATATCCGAAGTATGACTGCCAAATCGTTGTGGCTACCTTTGTCATCCCATCATCGGTCTTGGATCTTCTGAGAAGAGATCTCCACGTTTGTATATGAGTGGCGACCCAGATAATCTTAGAGAATAGTCCTATCACCAAACGGATGTTAAAAATTCAAAATCATACAAATTGATGTGTTACAAAGTCAAAACTTCCGGTCACGATAGTGAATTGAAGATAGTTAAAGCATAGCTAGTGAATTTTAAAAAGACGACGCCATTCTAGAATTACATTGGAGCTAAAGACTTGGAACGTTCTAACGTTTACTGCTATACAGAGTGACCCAAAAATAGGTAAAGACACCTGAGTCTATTAAGTGTGACATTTTAATTGATTAAGATAATGAAGTTATTTGTTTCGGTTTGTTCCGAGCTTAAGGTATAAGTGAAAACAAATTAAGAACAAATAACGAAGAAACTAAGTCAATACGTGTATGGATAATAGTAAATGATATAAAATGCTATGAGTCGATCACTACAAGACTATATACCTACTTTCGGGCCACCATGTTTAGGTAACTTTATTTTATAGCGTGTCATTTTCATTGTAAAATAACTACGTTACTTCTTTTACATAGTACCACAACTTGAATTTTAATGCTTATTGTGAACTCAGGATGATGATGGGTTTATATGTTTTGACAGGGTGGTCTAGACGGCCGCCTAAAACGGCGTGGCGTTTTTCAGTATAAGGCATTTTAACATTAATAGGGCGAAAAATTACTACAACAAGCTACGTAAAACCATTAAAGCCATCTACCATATATGGTAACATCCTTCACCGCGTACTTGATCGAAATGAAATTGCCATTAACTTATATTCAGATCAGGAGGGTAATGGAAGATATTTTTTTGTTTGGTTAAAGGCCGTCAGGGATGCAGGGAATGCCAAAATGCTCCTCCCTTATAAAGTGTCAAAATATGTAAGCTTTGACTGCATGGAAGTAATCGATACCATAAAGGAAGAGGAAGTTATGATTACATTAATAACTTAATTAATATTATTACTTTTTTCTTTGAACTGTTCAACTTAAATCTACGGAACTTAGTACAAGAAGATATTGATATCTCTAGAGCTATGTCTTCTAAAAGTCATTAGTATTGTTATGATTTAGGATATTTAATTAAATTATGTAACAAATATCATGGTTTTGGTCTGTTTTCAGTTCTGAAGTAAAGGAGTTGAAGTAAACCGGAATAGATTTCACACAAAAAGAGTGTCATCCTATTATGAACTTTATCTATATAAAAAAGAAAGTTTTCAAAGTAACGATAAAAGATAATGCTCCGTTATATGCGATGATACGAGAGCCAAGTGTCTCAATTTCGTACAAGGCATTTTAGCATCGAAAATGATAGTATTCATGCAGCCTTCTGGAGGTGACTTCTTTTAAGAATACGTATGCAGTAAATGGCATGATACTGCGAAACAGGAGAATATCAAGAGAATACATAGCAGATACTCTGAAATTGTCAAGATTCGCAAGTACATTCAATGTTAAAGGGAACATGTTGAACGAGTGTGACTTATTATTTATGTAACATTTTATTTCCTACTTAACCTCAAGACTTATCCACTAGCATATGGGACTAGTCAACATTCAATATAAAGTTCTCACAAGTAAACCTTGCGTTTGGGTGAATCGAGTTGCTGACTGAGACACATATGGGAAAGTAGTACTAAATGTGGTCAGTATTTCAGTGAAGTTGTAGGTGCGAAGCTCCAGGGGTTTAGGAGATACAGCTACCAGTACATCACATGGAAGTACAGAATAGTCTTCATACAGTTTTAGGTAAAAGCTCTGCAAGACCTCTTGTAACGACAAAAGGTGAAAAACAAATATATGGGTACATATTAGGACTAGGGGGAAGTCATATAGTAAGGGTATACCAGACGGCGGCCATCTTAAAATCCGCCATTTTGAATTAAGGTTAAGTTTTTAAAATAGGAATAGGGTCATGTGACACATGATTTAAGGCGCAAATTTAATCAGAATAACAATGGTGATGTTAATTTTGATTTACGCGCAATTGGTAAAAGGTTACAGGGAAATTAAATATTGTTGCAGTATATGTATTAGTCTTTTACCCCACCTTGTAAATTTTGTGTTAATGATAATAATTAAATAAAAAGTAGGTGGATAAATATTAGGTCTATGGTAAGAGTTGCCTTGATGGCGGCCATGTTCAAATCCGACATTTTGAATCAGACTAAAGTTTTAAACAAAACGCATAACAGTGGCACCTTATTAATAGCAAATTTTACCATAAATCCAACGGTATAACCATTTTTGCTTTATCATTAACCACCATTTATTATCGCATAAACAAGTTGCTAATTTAAGGAAAAATGACCAAAGTGGAATTGAGTCATAATTGAACTTGGGTCTTTCTTCCAGAAAAGTCCTTTAATTAGTACAATCAATATGTAGTTCAGAAAAGAGTGCATGACTTGCACAAATGCTCTGCTCACAATGAGCACACCTGACAAATGCAATCGATTTGAACATGGCCGCAATCAAGGCAACTCTTACCATAGACCTAATATTTATCCACCTGCTTTATATTTAATTATTATCATTAACTCAAAATTTACAAGGTGGGGTAAAGGACTAATACATATGCTGCAACAATATTTAATTTCCCTGTAACTTTTTACCAATTGCGCGTAAATCAAAATTAACGTCACCATTGTTCTTCTGATTAAATTTGCGCCTTAAATCATGTATCACATGACCCTATTCCTATTTTAAAAACTTAACATTAAATCAAAATGGCGAATTTCAAGATGGCCGCCGTCAGATATACCCTTACTATATGACTTCCCCCTAGTCCTAATGTGTACCCATATATTTGTTTTTCACCTTTTGTCGTTACAAGAGGTCTTGCAGAGCTTTTACCTAAAACTGTATGAAGACTATTCTGTACTTCCATGTGATGTACTGGTAGCTGTACCTCCTAAACCCCTGGAGCTTCGCACCTACAACTTCACTGAAATACTGACCACATTTAGTACTACTTTCCCATATGTGTCTCAGTCAGCAACTCGATTCACCCAAACGTAAGGTTTACTTGTCAGCAAAGGAAGGATGTTTTCGTGAACCGTCGGAAACGTGCGAAACTATTAAGTAGACATAGATGGTGCTTCTTCATACGCAGTAGACAAACACCACACTTACTCTAACCAATTTGGACATGTTGCTTCAAAAGTGGTAGACAAAATTATTTACCTATTAAAATCCATACTCTTATGCTTTGTCTAGACCCTTAGATATAAAAACAATCAATTTGTTACATTGTAGTTTTAATACACATATTACGAAAGTGAGATGTACCTGTACGATATTTTAAAGTTATACCCACAAAGGTAGGAAGGCGGTGAATTTAACTACGTGTTTCTTGTAAACCATCGGGTCAAAAGGCGTAACATTTTTATATTAGGCTTTTAAAATACATATAATATTAGGTTCTACAGTAATTCATTTCTACTATTTTTTTAATCCACGGAGTCCTAGGGAAGAAAGAAATTAAATTATTTTTAGATATTTATCCTGATCAGTTGGGTACACAATCGCGATTGTTAGTATATTGGACGTGTTAAAGGCAAAATAAGAATATATAATTCCTTTGGACGCGTTTTGGGATTTCCACGGTTTACTTAAAAGGTAGTGTTAACGGTATGTTGCTTATGAACGATTCACTCGTTACGTTCGTATCATGGTGTGAATCATATGAATGATGATTTCTTTCAGAAATGAATCAATTTTTATAATGATTTTGTCATGAGCGAATTGTGAACCAGTAGTCACAAATGTGTGAGCGAATAAAGTTACGTTCTTTTTAGAATTACACATGCACCATAAGAACTGCAAGCGAGAGAAGGGAAGAAATGTAAATTATGCATTAACAATAAACTATTAGCATTGCTATTTATATAAGGCGTATCGTCTCCTTAATTTAGGTTCATAATACATCTAATTTGCAATATTACTTAGAAATCTTATCTGTAGACTAGTACGAAAACAACACACAACAAACATTATAACCACAGTGAGACACGAATAACAATGTCGCAAGCAAATCATATAATCTTATAGTTGTGGTACCATCCGATTCATCCATGAAAGAGAAGCGCAGGAGACTAAACGATTCATATGATTGAATCATTCCCAATCAATTCACATGATCGAAATGAGTGCTCGCAGAATTTTCAATTATACATATCAGTGAATCAAATGATCGAGTCATGCTCGTGAATCAGAATAACTGAATAGATTCATTCACAAAATTCAATTATTTTATTTGTCACTTCAAAGAAATCAAACTTGAGCTAGAGTTTATCTGTTCCAAATATTTGCTAATAATTTGTATCAAGACAGGAATCCTACAATTCAGGCAGATGATTGATAAACGCCAGTTTCTCTTTTTATCTCCCCGAAATACTGGTAGAGAAACAAGAAATGAACACAATGTATCGTACAAATCCCTTGCAATACTTTAGTCTCGAGGGCTGCCAAATACATTTTTTTTTTTTTTTTTTTGCTGACGCGTATTTTTTTAGACAAGAGAATTTGTTCACATTTTCTTGACTTAATCCTTTACTCTCAAAACGAAAAATAAGACTTCTATTTTTCCTTGTTTTTTTTTTTTAAGTTTCTTCTACAGTTCGTAAAACAAACATATCTTTCATGTCAGCTGTGCGCTGTGGATAATCCCTTAAATAACTTCAACTAATTGCCTAAGCGGAAGCTATCTCTCTTTTCAAGTTTGAGCACTTCTTTAGTTTTTGTTTCTTTAAGTTGTTGCTCTAGGCACAGACTATCATCCTCTCATTTATCTTTTTGAGGTTTCTTAACTACTTCTCTCTTCGTCTACTTCATACAAAAGCACTTAGGTTCAAACACTGAAGCTGAGGCAGATAGTTTAAAAAAGTTTCTCAAAACTAACATATGCTATATTATTTAGCAATTGTTTTTAAAAGACAGGATTAAGTTAATGCACGTTATTTCTTACGTGATTGTACCTAACACAGTGCTCGAACATAAAAGATCATTTTTAATTTCTTTGTTCTTGAAAATTAAGATTTATATGGTGACAAATTTATATGGAAGATGGAGCTATCATCTAACCTATAACGAGAGCTTCTTTTTCTAGTATAACCTCCATCTATTAGGCAGTGATCCTAAAGGAGACGGTGATGATGATGATAATAAATGAAATGACGGAAAGAAGAGAATAGCAGGAAACAGGAATAACGAGAAAACCAAAGTACACGGTGTTTGTCAACCACAAAGGTCATTTGGCGAGATCATAGATCAAACTAGATACTTTACATGACAAAGCTTAGTGTTCTATCACTGAGCCACCGCAGCAGCAAAACCAAAACTAGATGAGCTGTTACCGGAAACCTAACTTTAATCTCTGGCATCAAACTCAAGGGTGTTGATCGATCTGTGTCATATTATAACTACGTACTTGCAAGTACAGGGTGATCCATAATTGTATATATGATGTTTGCCTGATTGTAGCATTTGTAATTCTGAACAAAATATTTCGATATGGCAACACTGCATAGCCTGTAAGTGGAGATAACGGACACTATGGAGCACAGCCACACTATACCGCACCAGTGCGAGAGTGGCTGAACGAAACATTCCCGAACCACTGGATCGGTCGACATGGGTCTGTGGAGTGGCCCGCTCGATCTCCCAATTTGCCACCACCTGACTTTTTATGGTGTGATTTAAAGAATAAAGTGTATCAACATAACATTGGCCGAACTACGAGAAGCTATTACACAACAGTTCCACAAGACAGGGTTCTATTAAGTTGCTTGAGACAACGTTGCTCTTCGTTTCCAGGCATGTGTCGATTTGGATTTTGCATTGGTGGAGCATGCCATGGAAAAAAGAAATTAAAATTCTTGTAAGGAAAGGTATAAGAGCTGTGGCGTATTTACGATTTTGTTTCGGGGGGGGCTTTGCTACTTTCGGGGGGGGGCTTTGCCTGAAAATGTAACAATTCTGCAAGATATTTCATATACTTTACTATAGTAAGTAAGATTTCGGGGGGAGGGCCTTAAGCCCGGAAGCCCCCCTAAATATGCCACTGTATAAGAGTAATATGTTTATGTTCAATTTTATGTTCGACTTATGTTGCTAGTTTCTTTACCGCAGTCTTTGCAAAATCATTTACGTAATTGTAGGCCACCCTCTACTGTTTACTGTCACATCATCTACAAAATTCCCTATGTATTGTTTTCTTTCTTAACCATATTTGCATAAATTAAGTAATTTTAATTTAGATTGCACTGTGTTTAGCGTCACTTTTCAGTAGCAATACTATGTTCGTGAGAAGGAATTTAATATTTCTGTAGAATACAAACCAATATTCTTATTAGGATTCAGGAAAGTACCCTTACCAAAAATCAAACCCAGAGAAACGCTCACACTCTCCTGGAGCTCGGTCTTGATTCGAAGTCCACATTCTTTGAGTGTTGTATAATATAAAATTCTTTTTAGATAAATCAACTTATACACGGGAACCTTTTTTTTCTTCCACTACCAAATTTTATTATAAAACGTTCCAGCTGTAAAGAGTTGGATAAAATATTACTCTAATACAAATAATCCACTAATAACTGGGTGAAGAAAGTTATCCCAAAGCCCGAGCAATGTAGAAGAGGATCTCTACAGAGCTCTGAGCAATCTAAGTGGAGTGGATTTCGGATTCCCAATGAGGTACGCAAGAAGAGCAGGCTAAGAAGTCAGAAAGCTCCACACAAGCTGAGTGACTGAGGTTAGGGGTAATACAGAATTAGGAAGAAACTAAGTGGGCAGGAAAGAGGCCTAGAGCTCCGAGTGAAGTAAAGGCTTTGGGTTAGGTTCCTCTCAAAGCTCCAGGCAAGCTGAGAGAGTGGATTTGACCAGCCAAAGATTGATATCAAATGTGGAAATCCTCCTTGTTCTTACCAGAGCTGCTCCACTGTGGCGATGTGCTGGTTGTCCTTCTTTGTCACATGACTAGTGTTCATAGCTGATGTTCCTATCGTCTGCTACTGTAACAGTTCGTAGTGGGACGTTGATTGTAAGTATAAGTACATGTTTGTTTGTAAACAGAGCTATGTGCAGGATATTACAGTAAACAAATAAAATCTTTAAAAATCTCAAAATTACAAGTAAGCATTATTGTAGCTTACATTTCAAACATAACGTCAACGTTATACGGTCCCGAATAACAAATTTCTAATAAATAAATTAAAAGGTAAACATACATTGGGTGTCCCTATACACTATTCTTATTAACTGTAACTTAGCTATTAATGAGTAATTTAAAAAAAAAAAATGAAGGTCAGGCGGACTTAACGATGAGTAAGTCACAGCAGAGAAGAGACTTAACTTATATTTATGGAAATATTTGTCAATAAAATATTATTGATATGTAAAGAAACGTTACAGCTCAGGAAGAACCAAATTAAAACGAAAATTACTTGAAAATGGATCAAGGTCAGAGTAGAATCAAAGTTAATTTGACTTACCTGGTTTAGTGTGCCGAAATGAATGCAATGAAAGTAAAGAAAATACATATTACTTTTGAAACTTTAGTTCTAGCTAGAAATGAATTGTGAAATCAAACAAGTTATTAACTAATATTAACATTATGCTCTTTACCAAATACATCATGCATATTTTAAGACATAGAAGACTGTTCGAGTAAGCAATGTACCACATGAAATAAGAGGTGAGAAATGTTGTAGTCTGTTGTCATATGTTTAACCTTTATTCGTATTTTATAAAGGCAAGAAAAGACGTAATGGCAACACTGTTTTAATTCGTATCTCGCTTTATTTACAGAGGAACAGCTATCTCTATTACATCAGCTATTACATATATTGAATGCAATAACTTGTTATCTCTATCACCTATTGTCACCTTGTGGATTCTTCTCAGGAGCTCAGTGGAAGCGTGATTAACTCTGGTGCGTGGGATCCTTGGTTCGATCCTGGCCAGGTAAGTTTGGTGGATGTCATAGTGTCCGTGGGTTTTCTTGGGATACTCCTGTCTCCTCTCACATTCTCATTCCACCGATTTTTCCATAATCATTCACTTGCCTTAATCATCCATCTCCCTTCACCTAAAGGGCATAATTGTGGGACGTTAAAATGAAAGATTTCACTTCATTTTTCTTTACATGTAGAAGCCGTCTTACTCCATCAGCGCTTCAATCTTTGTAGATGCACCACAGAGACCGCCATTCGCCCTCGATGGTGGTTTCTCTTATATCGTATTGCTTCCAGCGAAATTGTTTCTTCATTTTGGTAGAAAGGTCGCCACAAAGTCCCTGAAAACATTGTGTTGTCCACTAAGCCCACTTGCCACTTCGATCTTAATTCACCCAATCAGTTAGCCACTCTGGTCTCTCCGAAACATATGGTTATGGCGCTTCCACTTTTCTACTATATCTACTCTCTATATAAAGTCTGAAACGGCGCTATGAGAAAATAGTGGAATGAGCATGTTCAAGAAAATGAGAAAACCCAGGAACACGATACTCTCCACCATAAATTACATAAACCAGGAATCATATGTATCTGTGGTGAGCACACTAAAACTGATCCTCCAGACCTCTTCAAGTGTATGATAATGGTTCCGATTACTTGGTAGCAGCAGGCGTCAACACGTACGAAAATTTATTCCAGCTAGATACAAAGTTCTGTTTTCACATACTGGGAGGAAATAGGTTTGTGCGATTGGTCACGTCTCCATAATTACAGCCTTTTAGGAAGACTACATTAATACCCTTTCTCAGATTGTTTGTTATAAGGGTCAAATTAGTAAAGAGTGTATGCCGAAAGGTTTCTATGTGTCAAAGTATGGAATCAACTTTGTGCTAAATTGAAAAAAAAAAAAAAACGCTCACTTCTGCTGTCGCTGGGCCAACCAATATTGGCCATCATAGATATACGAGGCCCAAACGTACTCTAGATGGGTTGCAGACAGTGGTTGCGTTTCGTGCTATGATCTCAAAACCCGGTGTCTCAAAACAACAAAAGCAAAGGTAGCACAACGTTATACCCTGTTTCTTAATTGCATAATTATGCAATATTTACATCTCGTACCGAAGAATAAAACTCGAAGTCAAATGTTTCGTATCACATATCTTGGAGAGTTGAAAACTGTACGAAAGTCATGTTACAGAACGAAGATGAAAGCTTGTAGTAACTTGGGACAACACAGGGGTGTATCTGTCAAAGTGTTATAAAAAAGAGGATCATCTATTGTCTTTGTTCTTCCAGAGGTAGGTTTGACACAGAACGTGAATGTGCGAAAAATTTTCCGTGCAGCATTTTGATTCTTGAATATTACTACTATCATTGCAAACTTACGCTGCGTAAAGTGAACTAATAGATTAAAATCAATGGTTTAGCAGACGAACATTTTGGAGCCGTTACACTGGATAACTTTCCATCCATATATGGCAGCAACACATTTCGCTTTCTCATTCACCAGGACATGACATCCAGTCATGCGGCGAGGTGAACGGTAAGGTACATGGAGCGGATGGACGTGAAACATAAATGCATGAAATATATTTTTACAAACATCCTTGTGAAATATGCCCTGATGCATTTTCTATGGCTTTTTTTTTTTTTTTTTTTTTTTTTTTTTTGTTTCCGTTGCTAAAACAAGTGTTGACTCGTCGACAGGTGTACATACTAGAAAATCTTTTAGAAGTTTGTCAGGAGAAATAAATCAGTGTTGCGAAACTGTGGTTGGATGCAGTCTGCTTCAGTGGAAACTGTATGTGTGTGTGTTTAAATGGCAAAAGGTTTATAAGGTGAGTAGGCGAGTGCGATGGAAATCATAATGTACAGTATTGTTATTTTCGTTTATGGGATGTACGTATTAACGGAATAGTTTTCATTCTCAATCTCGCGTTCGTTTTATCTCTTTTACGGGAAATAACTTCCTTCACATTCGAGTCTCCATACACGAGATTATAATAACATAGCAATAACATATTATTGACTATTCGTTATATATTTCCGCTTTAGTTAAGTGTGGGTTCGAATCTGACTTCCAGTGTTACATCAATGTCATAAAGCAATTAAGGAATAATCTCCTGTCTACAAAGTCGTAAACCGTATTGCTGAGAACCTCTCTGTCTACACGTCACGCAATGCAAATACCTAAACTTAATTTATAATATTTTCATTATTGACTTACGTATGTCGAGGAAAAGAGTACATATGCGCATAATACAAAGAAAATGGTAGAACATATAAGGGATATAGCTCTTTGTTTCTAGCGAACTTCACAAAACAAGCGAAATCGTCATTGTTCGCCTTAGAATGAAGCAAACTGAAAGAGAAACCTATGTGAAACCATTTAAGAGACAGACGGAAACCGGAAAGATACAAAACGAAAACCTACAAATATAAAAACGATCAGAAATTGCGTTTTGTAATTACGTAGTTCTAACAGCCAGCCATAACGTCGCTTGTGGTTCGAAATTGCGTTTGGGATTTTTGCGTCTAAAGGAAAAAAAATCGTTAACCACTACTAGATATATAGAAAACAAAGACACTTGCACCTCTCTCCTCCTTCTCTTCTTTTAAATACTTGTTGACGCTGGTATCCGATGATGGTGGGAAAAAAGAACTGCATAGTCCGAATACCCACTCGCACCGCATCCTTTACGTCTCATTCTCTCTGTTGGGTACTACAACCACACGCAGCACACGCAACGCATGGCGTAAATTTAAAATAGAAAGGGAACGAAAGATTCTTTGCTACGCATAAAAGAGCTTTCTCTCTACACGTACTGTGGGACAGAGAAAAGGTACAAACAAAGAGACAAGGGATGAGGAAAATAGAGGAAAATTTTGTGCTTTGATCTCATTCAAATTGTGTTAATTAAATCTCCCTGTAATATCGCCAACAAATCCAGGAATTGAAGCAACGCATCGTACCTACCAACCTATATAATGGTTTAAACAATACGTATGTTTAAAGAGGGAATAAAAAAAGGATATATACGTGAAGGGCTTTGCTTTTTTAAAAAAGGAAAAGAAATATAGTTCTTTGATTGTAAAGCTTCATTATGTACATATAGGTAAAGTTACCTGTCTTTTTATGCCCTTGAAGACAGATAGGAATACTATATATTTCAAAAAACAATACATGTTTTTTTTCTTCTTTTGGGAAACGAACTGTTAGAACTGTCACCAACACTTTTGTAAAACTGAACTTCTATTAGGAAGGAAAGTATAGAACGGTTTTAGTCTTTTGTAGAATTCATGGCTTACGAATACACTGAGAAAAAAGATTGGGTTGAAACATGACCACATGTTGTGGCTAAAAAGTTTCAAACCAAATTGGGTTGTTTGGGAACGATGGGTGCTCACTTTCAACCCAACTGCATTAACCGTTGGGTCAACAAAATGACTATATATCACTGTAGAGAATTTTAAACAAACACGTTGGTCGTACCCAGGCCCGTAGCCAGCTCGAAAATTTAGGGGGGGCGGTGGAAGTTAGGGGGGGCCCGATCCAAAAATATTAGTTCATTCCATATTATAGTTCATTTGCAAACCTACCGTGAAAATTTTAGAGGGAGCCAGTAAAAATTTAGGGGGAGGTGGCCCCCCTAGACCCCCTCAGGATACGGGCCTGGTCGTACCTGGTCAACGGAAAGCGTGATGATGCATGAAACATGTAGTCTAAAGGAAGCTGATTTACGTGGACAACTTAGTACTACAAAAATTACAACACATATTTTTTATTCACCATTTATTCACTTGAAATTATTCAGAGTTGTATTTTGACAGAGTACGAACACAATAGCAACGTTAGCTCCGGCTCAAGCGGAAGGCTACAAAGGAAGAAAATACCGCCGAAAAGAAAAATCATTGCATCGAATCCACAATGCATGGATAGCAGTGCTGTAATCTTTTTTTCCCTTATCTGTTATTCTTATGTCCTAGCATATAAGAATAACAGATGGCGAAACTGTTACTCTTGTACCTGCTGTCAGACTATTCACAAGTTTAAAAAACGATTATTGTGGCCAATTACAGAAAGCATAGAACGTTATTTGTTGCTTCGCACAAATGCCAACCTACTGCGGAAAGCTTTGAAATAACTACTTACAGGCTCTGAGAAATGAAAACATTCACAGCCAATAAGTAGTTAATTTCTGATATGCTCGAAAGGCGATATGCTTTGTGTTGAATAAAATTTCAAGTAACACGTTAAAGTAGAAATAACTTTATGATGGGTCACCTTTGTAATCAACTGATGATTAAACATTAACCACATGTTGTGTTAAATCCCGTAACGGTTAATGTGATATTTCCTCTTTTAACCCATTATTTTGTCATATTGTAACACCACCGTGATCAGTGTTACCTCATTGTTGGATTATTTACACTCCCCCTTCTCCATGCGGCCCCATAATGTGGTCATTTCTTACCCCACGCTAGTTCACTTTTAGCTACACGTTTGGTCAAAAAAAAAAAAATATCGGGTTAATGGAATTTACACTTTGTAGGGTCATATTATACACCAAGTTGGGTTAAACGTGTTAACCGGTTAAGCGATTTTACACCAATTGGGTCGTTGGGTTGGACTCCTACATTAAACTACACGTTAGGTTAAATTTGTTTCAACCCAATTTAACTAAACGCTTTGACCCTATTTGGGTCGGAGCAGTTTTAGCCACCTGGTTGGGTTAAAATACGTACCAATAGGATCAATTTCAACCCAATCATTTTTCTCAGTGTAGGAACAACATTGATGACGGGTCACAGTTACCTCTTCTCAGATATAGGTATCAGACATAGGTAATATCTGATTGTCGCTAACATTTTGTTCTTTTATTAAAAGACAAATTACATTTAACATTTTGTGGATACGTTCGTGACCTAGAACAGGTCAAGTACTATCGGTGTTTCTATCTTAAAGGCTGGCTTTTTTACCCTTTAGTCCGGTCCATGATTACAAGAACTGGCGATAATTCTTTCTTTCAGAATTGCCTGGGCCATACTCAAAACCCTCAACGAACGTAATGGATTACACTTATTAACTGCGACAAACCAAGTTCCTTAGTATCGCCCAGTTATACTAGTTAATGGCGCTCCCTTAGGCGATGGGGATCTACTGGTATCTTCAGTGTTTTCACAGGAGTGTTAAGGTAAACTTATATTCCCCTTTTGTTACAAAGGAATGAATAGGAACCTAATTCTATGGCATGATCACATTTCAGCTGAAGTCAACCCGAATCAGAGAATCCCTGGAATCCAAAGGGTGTTTACTAGTTCCCGGCCCTGCCTACCTGAAGTTCGGCAATAGTGATTTCACCTCGCCCCCAAAAAACTCAATCTTCGAAAAAAAAAAAAAAAAAGTAGTGTTGCATAACCGTCCAGTTCACTGTCGCACGTTGTATTATTAGTCCTATAGTGCTTCCAGTAAGAGAACGTCTCTGACAGCTCGCAGTGAAATTGCCATTACTCGTGTGTCAAGGTTTTTTTCGGTGCAACTGTAGTGGCAATTTAATTAATGGTATAAGACAGAGTGATCGTGGTTGGCATCACTGGTATCAAAGTAGGGGTTGCAATGTCCCACCGCATGTGGTAAGAAACGTCAGAGACCATCTCTTGTTGGCCGTGCTATAGAGTACTGAAACTTAATTGACCAAAACGTTTCTCTTTAATATTAGTCACGGCGTGAGGTGCTTTAAAATACAATGATTATAATCGATTGTATATGGTTGCAGAATAGTCGCCAAAAACGTGTCTCATATATTGTAGATTTAACACATTTCAGTTGTTTTACGCGAGCAATCACAATATCTGTCTATTGCGTTTTAAATATAGACCATGTAGTACTGTACTTTCATCATTAACCCCGTTATCATCATTCGTTTTTCATCGTTTCCTTCAGTCTTATAAAATGCAAAATTATAGGACATAAAACCTACAAAAAGACTTTTCCTGAAATATTTACCATAAGGTGGTTTGAGTCAGAATAAGCGAAAAAGTGAATGGGAGACACATTGACTTAGAAGTAAACCAATAGTCGCCAGTTAGACCGGACCATAGTTCGACCCCACGTCATGCAAATTTGTTGTGGATGGTATTGTATTTGCAGTTTTCTTTAGTTTTCACCCACATTTACATAATAATTCACAGATCAATCGATAATCTGTCTTATTTAACCTACAAAGCACAAGTGTCAGGCGTTAAATCGCTCTATATATACAAAAGGAAGTTCTAAGTGACTGACTAACTGATCAACGCTAAGATCTAAGTGCTTAAGCTAGAAATTTGACATTTGGACAGTGCATTGGATTTGTGACATAAGATACTACTAAAGAAGGATTTTTGGAAACTCAACCAGAAAAAGAAAGAAATAAAAGTCCCAATTATTACATTAAATTGTCTATGTCTAGGAATCTGGGAGAGATAAAGACAGAAATTTAGTACATGGACTCCTCATTTCAAATAATTATGGATGTGTTTAAGCATTTTTAAAAATATTAGGCTTAGATGGAAAGGAAGAGCGGGATTACAATTATTATAATAAATGTTCTTAACTCGGAATAATCAGAAGGTTAGAAACATAAAATATTTGATATTTGAACATCTCATTTAGAATAATACGACACATGCTTTAGCGTTTATTGGTGTGTCTAGAAGGAAAGAAAATGGGGTGAGCTTAAAAAGGGATGGGATTACAATTAATGTATAGTAAAATGACCATATCTCGGAGCCCTTGTAGCGTTAGAGACATGGAATTTAGCACTTGGAAATTTTACTTAAAATCATTGAGGACATCTTTCAGCGTTTCGTTTCTTATCTGATCCAGTGGATAGAAAAGAGGTCAGGAATTACAATTATTGTAATAAGTGTTCATAACGTGGAACCTCTTGAGGTTAAAGAAATAAAATGTGATCTTTGTACTTATCATTTAAAACAATAAGACATATACTTAAGTGAGTTTTGATATTGGACCTAGAAGGGAAGAAAATTCTGTGGGCAGGAAAGGAGGGATAAGTAATAAGATATAGTAATAAGATAATCATATTTTGACCATTCAGTTTTACGTCCCATGATTATGCCCTGTAGGCTAAAAGAGATTATGGTGAAGAGCAAGAGCGCTGATATCTCTTGTAAGTTTGGGGGGAGGGCATTCAGATGCAGAAGGCATATGTGAGGATTTTCAGACAAATTGCATTCAAATTATGCCAAATATTGTATATTCGTAAATACAGCGCGGGGAACCATATGAATTTTGGGGGGCCGGGCTCCCGGCCACCCAGGATCAGCAACCTTGGTGATGAGAATAAATGAAATGGTGGAATTCAAGAAGTGGGAAGAAAAGGGAGAACTCCGAGAAAATCCTTGCACACTGTGTTGGTTCACCTCAAAGGCCATTTACCGGTACCAAGCTGGGATGAAATCAGGAACCTAACGCATCCAATGTAAAGGCTTTAACATTGAAAAACTTTGGAACTCTTTTAAGATTAGATATAAGGGTAGAATGCAAAATATTACTCACAATGACACGTAATAACATTTGTTATTTTAAAAATATATATTTCTTCTATAATGATAAAATATAATTATTGTAGTAGAATTTCTCATCTCGTAAGGCAAGCCGTTATTGGTGGAACCTACTACGACTGGTGATGATATTAGTACTAGACTCTCACTAATCCGGCCATTCCTGGCATATGTGGGTGCCGGATTAGCGGAAGTGCCGGATTATTGAGTGTCTGACATTGTTTCTGTAGTTGCATTGAAGCAACATTGAACTCAGCAGCAATGGTTTTCTGAGAAGAACCTCGATTTAACTAATCTAAAATTTCGAGTTTCTACTTGAGGTCTAGCGTAACGTGTTTCCTTTTAGAAGACATAATTCCGAACTGTAAAGAATGCTACAATTTGGAATACGTACAGTATATAAAGCATTGCTTAACTAAGCATTGTTGCGCATGCACACGATAATTCATTGTGCACTTGTTTTTGGTTGGATGTGCGCAGGATTACTGAGGGCCGGATTAGCGAGAGTCTAGTGTAATTAATATGCTTAGTGGTACGCCAGTGAAAAAGGTTCCTAACTCATGATATAGGTGGTTTTGAAATGTAGATGTTCTGGTCTATTATTTCCTTGGGAAATGTCGGTAGAAAAATTCTACATTAACTTAGCATTATGATATTAAATATGGCTACATTTTATTATCTTTTTAAATTCAGCTGTGCTCAATATTGCTTCAGAATGTATCTTTTTGTGCTTACACACAGTGGCGGCGATTGGACGTTAAAAGTGGGGGGGCAAGACATGATCTGAATATTTGTATATCAATGTTAATTTTCCTGGTTGTTTCTAACACTCTGACGAAAGGCTGTATAACTATTAGGATACTATCTTTTTCAGTGAAAATACCGTATATCATATTTCATATTTTATTAAGTAAATTGACAAGAGCAACGCAAGTGGTTACTAGCTCTTTGTACTCTTAACCAACCAAGGTATAAGAAGAGATTTGATTCCTTGCTCATGAACATCTTAAAATTCTGTCTAGAAAATTTTGTGATCAGATTATTGCAAAACAAATGCAAAACAAATAAATAGAAAGGATAATATTAATCATAGGAATAAATAATGAGGATTGTTTTGCAAAAGTTATATTGCAACTGGGGATTATTTAACAACTTATATTTTTAATTCCACACATGCAATTAAATATATGTTTATTACTCTTAGAAAGACAGTAAATACTACAAACATATGCTACGACATTTAAAGAAATACTGATTTTTGCAGCTTCCCAAAAATGTTCGTTGCCATTTTCATTTTCTTGGAATACATAAAAACTCAACAATACTTAGAGTGACTGACTCCACACTCCAGCAGTTATACAAAATAATCTTGAAACCTTGAATTATGTTGAATTCACTTAATTTAATTTTATATACACTCGTACACCCCTAAACACATCGCTTCACTCGTATATTACACTGCTAAATAATGGACAAGTAAGTAGTTATTTCTTATTATTCTCTTCTTTAATTAATATTCCATACTATTAGGAGAAAGAAAAGACATTTTATGAACTGTCAAGTTTTGTGCAATTAAAGAATAACTTGTGAAAGACATTTTTTTCGAAATGTTTTCTCAATTTCAAAGCAGCTGCGTAGTACGCTGAAATTGTTGCGTTCAAACAGGTAATTTTTGGACCATTTTCCGTGGCAATTAAAACGCAATTCCTGTAGGTTTCTTAACTCCACGGGAAGGCAAATAACCAATACGTACTCACGCAACGGCATATATTATATGGCATCATTTTTTTTCTATGAAGCAGTAATACTGCAATAACTTTACATTTCCAAATGAAACTACATACATTAAGGGGTAACTTCAAAAAAGTGGGGGGGGGGCAACTGCCCCCCTTTGCCCCCCCTAATCGCCGCCCATGCTTACACATATCTCGTAAGAGAAGCAGAGTTAAAGAAAACTAAAAGTGAAAGTACCGGTATATAGTTAATAATCTTTAAAAACGTAGATTAAACGAGAAAAACATGTACATACTTCCACGCGAAAATGCACACGTTGAATCTAGAATACCATTGCAAGATAAGAGACCTTGCCTCTCGAATTCATTACATGTGTAGCTACATTACACTTTACATTGTTCTCGTTAAGCTTTAATATTAAGTAAGCGTTCGCACTTTATAGAACTTTAGCTCAGAGATAAAAGAAAAAGTAGACTAAACTATGCAGTAGTTAACACACTTCTTGAGTGTGTACCTTTTCCTTCTATAGAAACGAGAGGCCAGTGTTAACATCAAAAAGGTGACAGAGAACATTGTTACCAAGTCTTTCATTTCAGAGAAGCAGTAATATTAAAAGCCTTGTAACGTTTAGTTTCACAACCATGGCAGGTAAGAAAGGTAGCATGCAAAAGAGGGGGAAAAAAGAGAAGAACGGGAAAGAAGCCGAAGGAACTATGCCACATTTTCTCTTAAGAGCGCCTCAAGAAGACAAGCTTAAATATATCAGAGTTACCAACTCCAAATTTTCGTTACTACATTCAATCAAAAAGATTTGTCTATACTCTTTACCAGCTTTTTTATTCTTTTAATGATCTACATTTGACACTTTCTGACAACAAATAGTAAGTAATTTGAATACGACAGAGAAAATAAAGAATTTAGAAACCAAGCTGAACTATGTTTATAAAATTGCTGCTCTGAACTGGTTCTAGGAATTTTTTTCTAAATATTAAATATTAATGTTTTAAGGCTGTATCTCGGGGTTTCTCAAACTTTTACACAGGGATTCCATCAAAGCATATTAATTATTGATACCACCATAAGCCGTATACACCACTAAAATGGCTCGCGTACTACAAGTGGTACGGGTACCACAGACTGAGAATCCCTGCTTGAGATTATTATCTGTTTCACCAATGATGGAAATTCTTGTTTTAATATTGTTGAGTAACTATGATAAAATTTATATATATATATATATATATATATATATATATATATATATATATATATATATATATATATATATATATATATATATATATATATATATATATACATAAATGTCTTTTGAACTGCGCACTCACTTTAAGCTCACGACAGTTCAAACTCACTCGGCCTCACACTCACGACTTTTCACCATCCTTCATAGATCGTCAATATCACCCAACCTCAATCACCCTCAACTTCATCGCCTCTCACCATCTCTCAACCTCAGTTGTCTTTAACCTTAAGATCTTTCAGTACCCCTCAACGTCACGCATTAACTTTGGAGTGAGGGAGGATGAGGTGTATCGTCATGAAGGATAATCTATAAGTCGCCAACTTCAGAACGGAGTATTATAATATTAATATTACAAAAATTAAATGCCCTTTGTAAGTATTTATATTAGGTTATAGTTATATAACACAAAAGTTGATGGAGCATGGTGGCTGAGTGGTAAAGCGCTCAGTTCTGGTGAGAATAGTTCCTTGTTTAAATCAAGAAAACATGAATTATGGTGCACAACGTCGTGTCTGTGGTATTCTCGGGGATTTTTCGTTTCCTCCCACATTATCATTCTACTAATTCTCTCATAATCATTCAAGTTCATTAATTACCCGTCTCTAGTATCCTACAAAATTTATTGATTTTTTTTCGAATTAAGATATGTATCAATATGTTCGAAGAAGAAATATATATAAAAGTTAAAGAATTAAAATTCATTTCAAAGAAAATAGAATACTAATTTTCTTTATAAATTAATGGACTTTTTGTAAATCAAAGATGGTGGAAATATTCAAAACATTGCATATAAATAAAGGTTTTGCATATAGTATAAAGCAATATTTGAAATTTACTAAAGGTCTCCTGTTATGGTTTGTAATTCAAATAATTATGTTATCCGTGATTTCTTGCTTTATTGAAATTGTAACACTACAAAGTTTGAAAATGACCTTCTAATTTTCTACGTGAGTAGAGTATTGTATGTAGTACTAGCATATTCCCTCATGTGTAACGACGGACAATATTTTATATGTCTTCCTCTCTCTGTCTCACCGTTCTCTTCCTCTAACCCTTCGGTAATACATGCAAGTTAGCAACACAAACACAATTTCATAGTTCCGCGCTCAATAGTTTCGGTAATTTGGTTTTTAAGAAAAGTAAATTCAATTTCCTTTTTAGAGTTAAGGAAATCTCATCTACTCTAGATCTTAGGACGCAGCATGTATAGAAATTTTCAAGCTTCCACACCTGACACTTAGGTAGATTTGGCGAACGGTAAAAAAAAAGTTATTGAAGCCTCGGAGCCTCCATCCCCTTAGGAGTCGTTCTTCGCGAAATCCCTTCTTATCTGCAACCAAAGGTGCAATGACAAAACTTTATACAAAATTCAAGGTCATACGCTTAATAGTTTTGGAGAACTGGAGACCGGCAAAAATTACTCAAATATCTCCATTTCCTTTAAGCCTATACAATTCTTAAAACTTCGTCTTACAGGTATCCAAGGCTGCAAGAATAATGTTTATACAAAATTTTAAGGTTTATGTATATACACGCCAACCATCCCTCTTTTGGATACGAAATTCCAAAAACTTATTTACTCAATTACACAATTGATTTTACAAACACGAACTGTAATTTATTGTAATTATATGTACGTATAAAGTTTCCAAAGACAGGTGTATATTAGTTAATTATTCACAACATCCAGTATACTGTAGTCTTCCCTATTAAGATATTAAACAACTCGCTGTTTATTTTATCTTGCTTGTATTTTGTAATATTGCATTAGAGTGTTATGTTTTAAAATTATATGCTTGTAAATATGAAATTTGTGATATTCAGATAGTAATCTAGCGCTAAAAATAAGTTATCCCATTCAATTCTGCCATATTTCCTCCATATGCTTCCAGGTATTTCCTTTCCGTAATAAAGATTGCCTACGACAGATTTTTCTGTATTTGTAGTCCGAGAACAACTTGTGGATAACGGAACAAATTCCGTGGCATTATTCACCTCTTATAAATTATAAACAATATAATTAATTTCATGGCTTGCCTGTGTTGTATGTTTGCAACATACGATAATAAATGTTTGTAATTTAGTTGATTTCAACATTCTTTCTTATCTTTCAAATACCATTAAAACGAAAATAACAAAATTGAAAGGTGCCAGTTCCGTACCTTGGTCAAAAAAAAAAAATAAATAAATAAATAAAATAAAATAAAATAAAAATAAAAAATAAAAAAACGCTTCCGTAACTCTGTAGTAATTCGCAACTACTGACTATGATATAAATATATTTCGTACATAAATCAGTAATTAAATTTAATAAGGCATGCTCATTAAACAGACATTTGGTTCAATATAGTTATATGTACTGTTTTACTTGTAGTAATAATAAGTTGATTTGCAGTTTAGCGTCCTTTTCAACACCAAACCACATGTGTTCCTGCTGAGAATCGAATCCGGGTCTCCCACTATAGTAGTAATAAAAGATAGATAATGTTATAATATTAAGTTATTTATAATCCTTTGTTTTGTTTGTATATATTTTCCGTACGTCTATGGCGTGGGAAACCAAGGTTCGATTCCCGGCGGGAGCTCATGTGATTGCTAAAATCATACGACGCTAATTCCACACAATCTTTTACACAGTCTTGTAGCTTCGAAATATTTTAGTGTCGTACATTTTAATACAGCTGAAAACAGATTTTTACACTTAATTAGGCACGAGGTCATAGTTCTAAATTTTTATGGTGATGATATAACTTAAATATTAAATCAATTTTTTTATGAACTCAGAAAGAGAATTACGCGAAACTCATATTTACGAATTAATCTCCGATGGTAGTTCAAGCGGTCAGTATTATAACACCTCTGAAACCCAAATTATGCGAGGCTTTAGCATTATCAATATTTAAGAAAATTTAACCGAAAAATCTTATGTTTGAGGTTAAACTTATGCCAAACAACAAAAATACTTCAGGCGTTGGTAAAACCGGTGAAAAAACAACAATACTTTAGGCTTTGGTTAAACTGATGTCAAACAGCAACAATACTCTAGACTTTGGTTAAATTGATGCCAAACAAGAATAATATTCTATGCTTTGTTTAAACTGATGCTAGAAAACAACAATACTCTAGGCTTCGGTTAAAATGATGCCAAACAACAAGAAGACTCTAGGTTTTGGTTAAACTCATGTCAAACAGCAACAATACTCTATGCTTTGGTTAAATTCCGATGCCGAACAACAGTAATATTTTAGGCACTGATGCCAAACAGCAAAAGTACTCTAGGCTTAGATCAAACTGATGCTTAACAACAACAATACTGTAGGCATAGCTTAAACTGTTGCTAAACAAAAACGTCGCTCTACGATTAGGTTAAACTGATGTGAATCAACAAAAATACTTTAGGCTTAGGTTAAACGATGTCAATCAACAACAAGACTCTAGGCGTAGGTTAAACTGTCGCTAAGCTACAACAATAATCTAGGCATAGGTTCAAATGATGCCAACAACAACAATACCCTAGGCTTATGTTAAACTGATGTAAAAAAAAAAATAAGAAACACTAGGCTTCGGTTAAATTGATGCCAAACAACAATAATCTGGATTTTATATTTACCCTCTCATACCCAAAGTATATGAGTTATATATCCTAGTATACCATCAGTATATGAGGTTTTAACCTCACTAATATTTATTTTTTTTAGGATTAACCAACAATTGTTTTAACGTTTGTGAAACACGTCTGTTTGGCATTAGTTTAAACCACAATAATACACTATATTTATATATCCTCTTACTGCAAGAATGTGAAGTTTTGAAATCACTAATATTCTTTTTTTTACGGTTTAAGTAAAAAATGTAATTCTCAAAACATATTCTACCTTTTAACCTAAAAGGAAACTCTAACTATAGCACATATTTCCATGTGTGAAAATATGTGCTATGAATAGCCAATATTAAAGTCATTTTTATCCGTCAAAATTTTCACGGATTGACTCCATCAATATACCTACTCAGCCGGATAATTTCTCTAGCTGCCTATTGCAAAAAAAAAAAAAAAAAAAAAAAAAAAAAAAAAAAAAAAAATCGAAAATTTGCTTTCGTTCGTGAGTTAACGTTTGGAGTAGCAAAAGTATTAACCTTACCATTTTAAGGCACACTAGCATGATCCTAACAAATGAATATATGTTTTTGAAAATTAACCTAAATATTGCTAATAACAATATAATATAATGTAATAATTATTAAACAATTATGGAATAACAAATAAATAAACTTTATAACTTCGTTTTCAAAATGATGTAACACAGTAGCATGTTGCAAATTTGGAACATGAGTTGATTTTACCCACTTTTGCTTTCTTGTTGTTAATGGATTACAACTCCAAACAATAGGATTATTTCTTAAAACGTGTGAGAGAAGACACATATCAAGTTTCAGTACAATCAGATAAGTTTCGGTAGAGTTAGCGAGAGGTGCAGATGGAAAGATAGAAGAACAAGCACACAAAATGCCAATCGAGTCGAATAAATGAAGCTTTCGTAACGCTCGCGTCAATCAAGGTTTATATAAAAAAAATACATATTAGCGTTTAAATGGATCCTAAGGATGAGAAAGTACCAATCAATAGAATTCATTAAATTACACAAAATGAGTGTAGATCCTCATGCGTAGTTTTCGAGAAAGACCGAGAAAAATATTTTTCTAAGTCAAAAATAGTATGTATGATAAGCACGCCGCTGTCTATTAAGATGAAGCTGATCCTGAAATATATCTCTATTAAGTTTTATTATCGTGACAATAGAAAAATGAAATGAAATCTTCAAGTTTAACGTTCCAAGGCGTGACAATAGGAAGACGAGTGTATACGATTTATGGTAATGAGATATAGTTTGTTAGTTGAATTTAGAGTTTAGGTCCCATTTTAACATCGATGCTATGTGATACGTGGCTTAACTTTGAATCTAAACTACATGAGATACAAGTGGGAATCAAACTCGGTTCTTTTGCGCTGGGTTTGATCCCCATGAGATATAACCCAAAAAGTATGATTAATTTTCAAAACTTTAAGTTAACTATTTAAAAAAAAATGCCCAAAGATACGACATACATTAATACATAACCAACTTTGAGCTGAACAAACATATTTTAGGGCAAATTCTTAGACGTAACACTCGCGAAAATTGACAAAAAAAGAATTGCATTGATGGTTATTGAATAGTATCTCGTTCATTTACAAATTAAGGTAGGTTGAAAGTTTATGTTCTATTGGAAAGTTTATGTAGGCCTACTGGATATGAAACTTTTTCATTGTTAACTGTTAAATTGAAGGTGTCGTCCCACTTGCGACAGTCTTACGTGCGACAGGAACTGTTAATTGTCCTATGAGCGACCGATTCGATCTATTAATTGGCCTATGAGTCACCGATTCGTTCATACAACGATGATGGAAGAACGTAAGGTTCCTCTTCTTTAACTTGCTTCACGCTAGTGTGATTTAGAACCTAACAAAATGCACTATGATTAATTTACGTTCCTAGAGGTCTCATTTCTTCCTGCCGTTTCAATATTACAAGGAACATAAATCCTGAACAGTCTTCTTGCTTAATCATAAATTTCAGACGTAACCTTGCCCTTACATTCATACTAAGTATAAAGCGTTCTTTAATAAGTATTGCATGCAAGTATAAATATCAAATTATTAAAGAATATGATATATATTTTTCCTTAACTATCTCTAACACATTATCCAGGTTTGGTACTGGCAATGTTTCTGAAACGTTTTTCTCATGTCATTCATAGAGTCTTGGAAGTCTAAAAGTAGATGTCTGACGAAACTGTTGCATGTTTAAGTTTTCCAAAATAAAATATGCTGCCTTTCTTAGTGACTAATTAGATTTGAATTAAGTTGAAAAACCAGAGCTTTCGAAGAAAGAGGGTATTACAATTGGATTTTCAATAATTAATTACATAGGGATATACTTTTCATGGAAATATCCCTGCTGTCTCGTTAAGTTATCTGATATGTTTTATGTTAAATCTAACTCAAAATTAAGCTAAGTTTTATTTGCACTTGCAGTAGAGGAAAAATATATTTGACGAACAGTATTTTTCATAGCAAGATTGTTAGGACGCTAATAACGTCAGAGGCAAACTTATTTTTACGAGAGGGCATCATATCATCTTCCGTCATTTCAATAAAAATGAATCGGTCGCTCATAGGACCGTCGCTTCTAGGACTAATTCAGATTGGATATTTTGTTTGTTCTCTTTTACCAGTGGCACATACACCCCTAACAATGACAGACATGAACGTAACAATTACATCCATACTACTACCAATTTTATTATATTATATATTGAGGCTTTAATCTTGATGACACATCGTTTCAAGAACGCATTTACATTTTTTAGACTTTGGTAATCGCAGGGGAATTGAAAGTTGACTGTCTCTAGTTTGATATTTACTGTTTTCCTTTTTTTCAAATACCAGAATACAATTTACGTTCTTTGATTTGTTTCACAAGTCGCTGTATAAAACACTTCCATTAGAGACTAGCATGTACTTTCCAGTAAAACAAAATAGCATCAGTGTTGATTTTATGTTCATTGAAAATCGTTCCCTGCGAATGGGGAAATTTGTTGACATCAATGTAGTAAATATATGGAAAATTCCAAATATGGTGCCAAATTCTACGAAAATCTTCTTTATCCCTATTCGAGAAATTAATGTTTAAAAATCCCACGAAATGAGATTTTTAGAACCGGTCGGCATCACTACAGCATTACTATCAGAATTTCATATCCGGTATAATCCAGGAAGATGTGATACCTCTTATGTCCATTATTTTAGTTTTTCAGATGAAGAAAATGTCTATATTCACAATATTAACATTACATACCTTCTAAAAGGTGTTTTACCCTTTAAAAACACCCTGATACAGCTGCTCTTATCACAACACATATGGCTGTAATACATTGAACTCAGTGGGATACAAGGTATCACCTGAAGTTGCCAACAATCGACATGCAAACAAACACTGTAATTGATTTTCTCTCCGCAATCTATATCTTGTGACGCTAGAGGGTTTGCTAGAGTATGAGAAGGCTTTCTCATCAGGTTTATACCAAACACTCAAAGTCGCAAAAATCGGACATACGATGGTTCACATCTTCAACGATAATATTACAACAGTATGAATTTTGATCGTTGTACGAATAAGAAACCAAGAATAATTCATTTAATTTCGATTTACCATGCTTTACAATTAAATATATAGAAATACCTCAACTTTTCAACTTCAAATAACAATAGTCTTTTTTTTTTTATTTATTTGAATAGTAGCAAAAATGTTAAGCGTGATGAATTTAAAATCCGTTTCAAAATACATACTTCTATTCAACTTAGTGCAAAAAGATGTAGTTTAGTTGACAGTTGAGAATACCTCGAAGCGATTTCGAAACTTTAAAAGAATAGAGTCATCTTATAATCGTAAAAGAAACTATAGCAATGCTTTTCATGTGAGTTGGTAGCTACAGACCAGCAAATTCCTCCACGTGTTACTGTGGGCAAATTGGCTGAAGGCGAATCACGACAGTTTCCACTTACAGACTTTCGACATTCCTTTAGGTTCTCATGCCTCTTATATGCTTCAATTTTCGACTTGAAGATAACAGAGGATGAATCTTTTGAAACTACTACTGTCGTAAGGTTACTAGAAATGTATGTACAGGAAGTACCTTTTATATAGAATTGGTGTAAACTCGAAGTCTTGCATGACATTGTATAGTCTTTCATGGACATCTTAGTGTATCACCCTAAAGGCTTTTTCTTCCTTTTTTCTAAAAATGTCCTTACTTTAAGAGATTCCGAGATATGGACATCTTGATATAGAAGATGCAACCCACACCTCTTTTTTAAAATTCAATTTCTTTTTAGAACAGACATCTAAAAATATTGAAATAATTGCTTGATTATTATAAATGAAGATTCTAAGCATCAAATCTCATGTCTAGCTTTACGGGATTCAAAGAAAATGAAATCTTTCAGTTTAACGTCCCACGGTTATCCCTAGAAAGACCATGCTCGCGTCAGCTACGTGAAGTACCAACGGGGGGTCAAATTTGCCCGCGCTCGATTCAAGTAATTTTCAGACCTTATTTATTGCCTCATGGTTAAACTGTTGAACAAATTTCAAAACTGAGAATATTTCCAGCACTGGTAGTGTATATATACAAAAAATGCGTGAAATCACTGATATATTATACGAAAATGCTTGTTTTATCTATTAAAATATAAAGTTCAGGTAATATAAGGTTAGGCAAAAATTTAAAATTATTAAGATGTAAGTTACTCTCGTTTATAAGCTGTCCCATTCATACTTTTGGCGTACTTCTGAACATTTATCTGTTCCTCGTGTTGCCAGATCGTGAACATATCCGAAATCAAAATTGTTCCATGTCCACCAAAGAAACCTATTCTGCTAAGAAAGAAACATAACACTCGACAATATCTATCCTACAATCCTCCTCTGGTATATATCGGATTGCTAACAGTCAGTTGATAATACAACTAGATAGCAGGAGTAATGTATCACTTTGTATAAAAGCGATACTTACTTTCATGACCATTTGGTTATCTTATCCAATCAGAAAGATATCATGGTATTTTAGGGCCGGCTCTATGTAAGGCTGAGCGTTTATATAAAGGAAAATTCAATATAGTTTAAAAGAATTAAATTTTGGACATAAAAAATCAAAATTAAGCAATCATCGAAAAATAAAAGAATGGGTAGCGCCTATGACCAAGGGGCGGGTCAAATCAGCCCGCACAACATGTATATATTTTTATATAAAACCACACTGCTTTAAACATAGGTGGAAAAATTCCAAAATGATCATCTAATCAAAAGTAACAATAACAAAAAAAAAATGAGAATCCGTAAAACATTTTAAGGTATTCAAATTGAACAAAAAAAGACGCGCGGGCAAAATTGACCCCCCCTTGGTATTTCTAGGGTTATGCCATTTAGGCTAAAGGAGACAATGATATTAAAGCAACTGAATGACGATGGGGAAATTTGTGGAGTGGGAAAGTGAGGGAAACGGGCGTATCCTAGGAAAACCCGCTTACACGATGTTGTCAATCACAAACTTATTTGGCCGGGGATCGAGGCAGGGACCGCACGCACCAGAGGTAAACGCTCTACCACTGAGCCACCGTGCGCCCCAAGAGATTTAAAAGTATGAACATCTTACTACTGTATAATAATTGTGTTCTGTCCCCTTCTTTCTACCCGTTTAAGTCAAATATCAAAATACTTTCAAAACAACGTGTCTAATTCATTTAATTGTTAAGTCTATATAACAACCTTTCCCGCTGGTCTAGTAGCCAGTGCGTGCGCCTTTGTGCGCTTGTTTTCGGGTTTGATTACCGGTGAGAGAGCACAAAAATATTATACAATGATTCACTTTTATTATACTTCCGTCTCGTTTAACCTAAAGAGCATAACCATGTCATATTAAACTTTAGAAAAAATAATTTCATTTTCATGTCTATAAATCAGATTTTCATGTGTCTAACCTTAAGAAATTCGAAGACATAGACACTTTTAGTTTCCACCTTTTTCCTCGAATTTTAGTCTTGTTAGTTTATGCATCAAGACAATGGGAGAGGATGATTATCGATAATAAACGAAAGGAAGGAATGAAGAAAGAGGAATGAAATGAGAGAAAATTCAGAAAACTCATACTAACAGTGTTGTTCACCAGAAAGGTCGCTCGGTGAAATAGAGGCTCGATCCAGGGACCCCAAGCACCAGAAGTGAACGTTCTTCCACAGAACCTCGTCTCGAAAGGTGTCGTGGAAATGATTTCATATGTCGGAAGGAAAGTGCATCTGTTTCTATTGAAAGTGATGCTTCGTCTTATTTCGATGGCAACTTTAGTTCTGACTACGCAGCCTTTTTTAAAAAAATCTGATAAGGTATTCAAGAGATTTCGCCTTATCCTTTATCACGTAAGATTTCAGATATTTTAAAAAAATAGTTACGAGTGGTAGTCCATGAGAGTTTAGGAAATAATAAATATTATGGTTTCTTCTCATCATGAAAACTTATTACGGATCGTTAGTGTTACTTCTTATTATATTAGTTACTTCTTACTAATTCTTACGGTATATTCTTACTACTTTCTATTTATGAATATGAATTACAATTTGGCGAACTAAGACTTACAGTTCCTTCTTAATATCCCTTTGTTTTTGAGTTTGTATTATAATTAACAAGATTGAATTTTAGTGATACTTCTTGATAAACCTTTTTAAGGACTTATTTGTAAAGTGGTGAAATCCTTTTTTAGAAGTTTGCTTTACTGTTTAAAAATTGTTGTTTAGTGTTACTGATTTGTCCAATGTAGAGATATAATTTTGTTCTTTTCAAGTAAGGAAAAAAATTTTAGAGAAATGAAACTCAAAATTCTCAATTTTTGATCTAATTCATTAACCTAGAAGGAAATGCATGTTCATAAACGCAAGAAGGTATTGATGTTTAAAATGTATAATATTCTAGTATAATAAGCCTGATGTATGTTTTACAACATTTCTACCGTTCCATATGACATAATTTATAGATGTTTTCTACGTAAAGCAGTATCTTAACCATCGGATGCATGTGTGGTGTTATTTTGACCTCATGTTTTGTTTATTTCCTAGTATTACCATGAAATATCAATAGGATATTTTGATGTTCTGTGACATCTAAGCATGATGCTTCCGGTACAGAAAAATGTAAAAATAATTTTTAGTAAATTATTATTACTTATATTTATATAGTTTTTTAAACACTACACGTCTATTACATGTGTGGGGTCAATTTGCAAAACTGTCGAACCTGGAAATTTCCCTTGCATATAGCGTTCAACTGTACCCAAAGTTAAGACAATGAGTTCAAGTCATGTGCGAATTATCGGGAGCAGGAGCGAGGATCATCCTGCAAAACAGGATATCTGAATAAGTTTGGTTTTCTCCATGGTATTTTCTTTTGAAATAAATTCCATGCTTTTGTAAAGTGCTCGTAAAGTCGCACACCGTTTCAAGTTCAACCTTTCAGACTCCTGTGCCTTATTATCAAGAGCCAATGCGAAAGAAGGTTTATTTCTGTAAGCGAAAAAGACAGTGCGTCAGGAGAAGCATGGCAGATTTTCTCCATATATTTATATCTCGATCCATTGAGACATGCTACAAAATGAATTGACAGTATTTCATTTTGTTTGTATTTCTACGTACTTTTATTAGAGTAAAGAACTTTTACGAATGAAACTGAACTGAATAATAAGTCTTACCTTACTTTGAAGTATTTTTTTCCCTTTATAACCTGACAACACTGCAACTAGTTGTTGTATGACAGGCGACATGTAGAGTCGGTCGACATTTCCTCAGTACTCCGGTTTCACGTTTCTTTGTGTTATGAAAACATTTGCAGACTATCTGAGAAGACGTCGTATTATAGTTTTTGAACAAGTGTGTGCTTATTGCTTTTACGTGCTTGTATAAAAGCCTGTTTATTAGAGTAATAGTGACATAGACAATAATGATAAGAAGAGGGTTATCTGCGAATGAAATAAATGAGCTGCTGGAGGACGATGATAATGATGCTGTTGCCAGCTATGTGGACAGTTTTGACGAAGATGATGGTGTTTCAGAAGGGGAAGAAAATCCGAATGAAGGCAATGATTTTGAAA
This sequence comes from Thermobia domestica, assembly GCF_964235325.1. Lineage (NCBI taxonomy): Eukaryota > Metazoa > Arthropoda > Insecta > Zygentoma > Lepismatidae > Thermobia > Thermobia domestica. Next base: position 125,275,248 of record NC_137461.1, read on the forward strand.
TCGATACTAGTAATGAAGATGATGAAGAAGAGGATGCAACGGATGGGGAAGCGCCTTCGGTATGATTTCAAAGAACGAAATTGAGTGGAAAAGCAAACCGTCAAACACTTACCAGACTGATTCGCACAACATCGTACAGGTCTCCCGCGCATTCGTGAAGGTCTATCGCGCTCCATAGTCTTGACGTGACCAAAACGTTCCTTTGATTTGTTCATTTCCTGTAACCTTTTGGGGTAAATTGTGAAGTGTACGAATTTAGAGGGAAGAAAAGTGGCAGTGAAATGTGGTAAAAAGTGGACTGACCTGAAATTGGAAGAACTTCAGGCTTTCATTGGCATCCTTCTTATCGCGGGTACTAAGAGGTGTTGGGATGTTCCTATTCGCGAACTTTTTCTCAGCAAATTTGCTAACCCTAAGTACAAATCAACTTTTGGAGTGAATCGTTTCGAAGACATCAAAAAGTTGCTTCGGTTTGATGACAAGCGTACTCGCGCTTTGCGTCTGGAAACTGATCACATGGCTGCATTTCGATCTGGACTCTTTTCATTGAAAACTGTCGAAAAGTCATGATTCCCGGTCTTTTCCTCACGATTGACGAACAGTTAGTGCCTTTCCGTAGGAGATGCAAGGTTGTGCAATACATGCCAAGTAAACCAGGTAAATACGGCATTATGATCTTCTGATTGTGTGAAGCTGAGAACTTTTACTCCAAAGACAGTTTAGTGTATTTGGGACGACAGCCAGGGGAACCAGTTCAAACGAACCTCGCCAGCAATGTCGTGAACACATTGTGTTACACACTGTGGAACGCCGCAAGAAATATCACAACTGATCAGTTTTTCACAAGTCATGATTTAGCTAAGGAACTCTTGGTACAGAAGGTTACTATTGTTGGTACAATAATGTAAAACAGACATGAAATTCCACCTGCTTTGGTTAATATCGAGACAAGACAGCTTTGCACATCACAATTCGCCTCCAATCAAGATGTGACCCTAGTAAGCTACGTGCCGGAAAAAAAAAACAGAATGCCATTTACTCTCAGCACCATGCACCATGGCACAGACGTTGACGAGGAGAATTCCAAGAAGAAGCCAGAAATCATAACATTTTACAACCAAACAAAGAGTGGAGTTGACGCCATGGACAAATTGATTCAAACATACACCTATAATAGACAGACACGTCGCTGGCCAATGGCCCTCTTTTACAATGTAATTAGTGTAGGCGTTCTCAATGCATATACATCCTGACTACTGTTCAGGTATCAGTCACAAACGCCGTGTCTTTCTAACTGAGTTGGTGAACGAACTGATTCTTCCTCTCATCCGGTTGAGGTGCCAAAGTTTGGGCCTTAAGATACCAATAATTGAGGCAATGAAACTTCGCGGTGTCTAGAAGGAAACAAAGGGATCGGTCCATACATCTTCAAACAAGAGAGTAAGATGTCAGATCTCTACAAGAGAAGAGGACAGGAAGACATCACAACGTTGCAGCAGATGTGAGAAATACGTGTGCAAAGTTCACAGCAGTGTGTTAGTCGTGTGCTCTGAATGTGAGTGAAGTGTATTGTTATGACAGAGCAAAAACACTGGTATTTTTACATGTTCAGTGCTATTTTGTCTTGTTTTACAAGGCCTTTTTCTCAAGTAACTATTTTGTGTTGAATTGCAGTATAGATTACTGAAATTGAACTCTAACTAAATATTAGTATGAAGAAGACTGGAATATTTTGAGCTGTTTAGACAGAAGGGGAGAGGAAAGCAATTAAGATACCTAAAAGTATTTTGTCGTTGTTTTATACTTTAGGACTATTGACAAATAAAACACGTTAAGCTAAACTGTATATTTGCCTAATATAACCTGATCTATACTAACTTAACCTACCTCCAACTTACCTAACTTAAAGTAAAATCTAACCTAACCTAACTAAAAACAACCTAAATCAACGTAACTAGATATAGCCAAACCTAAACTAACCGAAGTTAAATTAGTCTGTACACTCTGTCGTACTTACTTTAATTGAAAATGTATGGGATCAAATTTACCTCACACATGTAAAAGCGTAGAATAAAAGCGGTATGTACCTGAGGGTTAAAATGTAGGGTACCAACAATAAAAAATTAAACTTGCTATGCAATATCATAAGATGCTGTCGCAAAGTATAACTTCTGCAATAATAAACCTTTGCATTCCTGTACCTATAGAACGTTATATACATTCATATTTGTAGTATTGCCTAACCTATCCTTCTCACCCGAAGCTAAGATATTTAAAATTGCAATAACATGCCAATTTTGTATACACCAAGCCCTTTAGTAAATACTGCCCAAGTATTTGTAGATGGACCGTTGCTAGGACAAGACTCCAACTGAACGAACTGCGAAGTTTATATACAGTAATTAAAGTATTTTTTTAACATAGATAATCTTCTAAAAGTCTCATCAATCGAATTTCGGGAACGTGGACCACGATAGATTTGTTTTAACGTACTCACATGAATAGAAAACCAATCAAAGCGATTTCGGTTGTTTTTTCCTGGCTTATCAAGGTCACTGAGCAGTCACCCCGGCTCTTGGTTCCACTGCTGTTAGTTGGATTAGTTTTTATTGCCTTTTCGATATCTCGATACGTCGTGGTATCGAACCAGTGTCAAGTGAAAGACGAGAAGCAGCCGATATTGAGTATCATCTTCTCTCCTCTTTCAGAGCACTTTGGCATCGAACGAGAGAACGGCAAAGGCTTCAGCTAAAGTTATTGCAGAGAGCTCGGCAGCTAGCAATGTTGCTATCTTGTGTGCGTAAATATAAAATATATTTGTGCTATGCAAAGCCTGTTGGTTTATGTAAAACTAAGAAATGTAAATTCTGAAATGTTTTATATAGTGGATGACAAAGAATAAAAATAGTCGTGCAATTTATAAATGAATTAAAGGCATTGGTGCATTTCTTTCTTCACACTATGCGATAATCCATTAAAAGTGTTGTGTAATGCGATTAATTATTAATGTGTTACGTATACAACGTTATAAAAATGCACATTTATGTATGTCATTACTTAGTTTTGTAAGAACCAAGATTCTCGAATCACAAGACGGGAAATTGTATCTGTCTTAAATAGTTTCCTTTACTTTAAGGCAATGGACGGCACACCAAGAAATAATTACAGCAAAATAATATTTAGCTAATTCAGTTTTTTATAGCAAGCAAAGAAAGTTTCCTTTTTCATTATCTTAATTTTGACATTTCTTGATTGATTGAATGTTGAATAGTTAATGGATCGTTAGAAGCGAAGCTATTTTGTCCCCCTTCAAAATTAGATGTTTCGTGTGGGATGATGCATTTTTGCATCGTTGTATAACATTAAGGTTATTGAGAACAAAACTTCTTTTAACATGGGTTTCGAGCTACGATCGGGTCTTGAATCTATTAAAGTTGCTAGAAGCACATACACCATACAAGGTCTACCTTCATAATATAGGTCATTCCTCAACACAGTACTTCGCCTATAAAAGATCTAGATCAGGCTTTCTCAACCTGTTGGTCGTGACCTCTAGGAGGTAGCTAGAGGGTTTCATGGGTTTAGCTACAATAAGCAGAAGAGATAAAAAAAAAATAGAATAATACCGGAAAATATTTTTTTAAAATATTATTTTGAATTTTATTCTGATAGACGGTTAAGACTAACAAAAAATAAGTTTACTAATTTTTTTCAATACGTGCACAGTTGTTAAAAAATCAATTTAAATGAAAGAGGTACGATATGAAACTAATCAGAACTGCATATTGAAACACCAGAAAAATACAAATGCAACAAAACCAGCATATTGAAATGCAATTTAAATTGAAAGCTAAGGAGATCCCTGAGCATGGTGTGATTTCACCAGTGCAGCAATGTCCAGTTCAATCTTCGTGACGCGTATTATCAAGTTACTTTCAACTGATGAACGATTTCTTATCTTTGTTTTAATGCTTACCATGGAAGAAAAACCCCTCTGGCCAGTAGTATTCATTTTGAAACAGTATGACGAATCGGATTCAATATTTGTAAAATGAATGAACTAATCAAAAGGTTTAAATCCATTCGCTTTTAGGGGAGTTGCTGTATCCACTATTAAACTAGGAAAGTTAGGTCACAAATGGCTGAACCGGGAACAAATTGCAAACCAATTTCTGTTAACGGGTTCTTATATAAAGAAATCTGAGGAAAGCGATGGCGAAAAGTCTACCATTCTCCGAGGTGGGGTAAGGCTCTATGGAGAATTTTCCAGCATGGCTGCTATGCGTTACTACTATTCGCAAAGTCTCACTTACGCGCACCCTGTGCCCCTCCTAATTAGAATAGAGCAATAAGTAATACATCTTTGTAAAGCTAATAGAACACAAATTTCAATGAAGTAACATTGTTTCCCATTTTGCTTACAGACTAGAAGAAGAAGGACAAGAAATTTTAAAAATCACAAAAAACTCAACTTTTTTCTGAAAATATTTCATCTCTGGCAACACTGTGTGCACAGCAGCGTAACAAAAAAACTTGTTATTACATACTTTACATATCTGTGTGTGAGATATACAAAATGTCACTGAGATCTAGACCGAGGAAGGTGTCCTAATATGGGATACCCTTTATGGGCTCTCTCTATCACCGATTTCAATGGAGGAAATATCAGTAGACCATTATATAAGAACACCCTGCGACTATCCTATTCACCACAGTCTCATGTCGTATACATCGTTGTAAAGCTTATAGAACAAAGATTTTAACTATATAGCACTGATCCCTATTTGACCCACCGGATAGAAGAAGAAGAACAAAGTTGAAAAATTACAAAGTAATTATTTATTTATTATTAAAAAAATATAAGGTAAACGCGCCTGAATTCGACAGGCACCCGAATTCGACATACCTGTGCTTAAATGTTGTGAAATAAGCGTAAGATGTCATCCCTGCGATCATGAATAGAAGTGGCAACATTATGGGAGTGTCTTTTCTCGTGTCAAAAGTGCGGTTATAGTAGATGAGTCATACGCATGGAGAAAAGAAGTATATTGTTACGTGTGTGATACACTCTTCGAGAAAAAACACATAATCATAAGGAAATCATAAGACGGCAAGTTATTTTCGTAAGACTTTTATTAAAGTTAGGTTTACTTGAAGCAAATAGTGGTACTTTAATGTTGTAAAGGAGTTTCAATCAGTGCGTTTTGTTTTCTTCTGTGAGGACAAAGGTTGTGATGTAACATGAACGGGAGGTTGTCGAAAACACGAGCCTTTATTTGTAACGTGAACCGGATTTCGACAAAGTTGTCTAATTCATGGTCAGTAGTGCAAATATAATTTTAACTGAATATCTAAACGTACAAGTATGTTCAAAGTCTTTCATAAAGCTATTTGTTGCATAATTCTCCGATAATTGTAACCTCAGTTCGATATGGAATGTCGAAATGAGGTTCCTGCATGTCGAATTGAGGATCATCGAAGTAACTACTCAGTTCAGAAAATTTAAGTTGTGTTTTTTTGCCCGTCTGATAATTTCTGCATGATAATAAAACAATATTTGAAGCTGAGAAGAGATTACTACTAATAATAATGCCGACTTAATGTTTTACATGAATATAATTGAAGGATGTCGAATTCAGATACCGCAACTGTCGAAACCAGGTGAAGTGTGTCGAATTCGGGTTCCATTGGCGAGTTCCAGTTTCATTAAAAAATTTAACATTAGCATTTGAGCCTTGAAGTGACTTTTAGTATTAGTAGAGACTGTACATTTCAAGGAAAAAAATGGGCCAACACCGACCAATATTATGGCCACAATAGGCCATTGATTTTGAAAAAGGTCCTTAACCTGTCAAAATCCGGTGCGTTTACCTTAATTGCTGTATACGCATGCTGTATCACGGAATTTACTGGAGGATGTATACCATTGTATGAGAACACCATGCAATGTAATAATTTTACTTATTTGTTCCAACTGGAAAATTGACTAATAGAAGTAAAATAATGGCCTTAACAGCCTAACAAATTTTGGTAGAAAAAACACTGAACCACGATCTTATTGTAAAGTATAACTTAGTATTGACATTTTTAAATGAAACGGTATTGAAAAGTCTACCTCTCTCCGAGAGTGCATAGGTCTGCTGTGTTGAATTTTCCAATATTGACACACGTTTGCTAGTACTTAATATCGTTATATGTTGAGAATTGTTAAATATTTGGAATCTTATTCTTTCATATTAATTGAAAGCAAACTCTTAAACAAGTTTCTTTCAAATATTTTTATTACGTACAATATTTTTCCATTGCGCGCTACAGTTTTTATCTAGTACAGTGTTCAATAGTTTCCTGTGTTATAGCTTTCTTACATTAAAATTAATATATCCTGCTATTATATTTTAAAGTTAATCATGTCTTCACATCAGGCTGTAGCCATGTGTTTATTACACATGTTTGCAGTAAATAAATACAGCGCAGACGACAGTACCGAAGAGGACTCGCCCACCATCGCCAACAGTCGGCAAAATACCCTAGATCTCAGTGACTGTTGTACATCTTACACACAAAAGTGTAAAGTATGTAATAACGAATTGTTTATTACGTTGCTGTACACACAGTGTTGCCAGAGATGAAATATTTTCGGAAAAAATGAGTTTTTTGTGATTTTTAAAATTTCTTGTCCTTCTTCTTCTTCTAGTCGGTAAGCAAAATGGGAAACAATGTTACATGATTGGAATTTGCGTTCCATTAGCTTTACAAAGATGTATTACTAATTGTTCAACGTTAATTAGGAGAGGTACAGAATGCGCGTAAGTGAGACTTACCCCACCTCGGAGAATGGTAGACTTTTCACCATCGCTTTCCTCAGGTTTCTTTACATAAGAACCCATTAACAGAAATTGGTTTGCAATTTGTTCCCGGTTCAATAACAATTTGCTTAAGACTATACTATATACAAGTAATAGATTCTACTATTATAGAAATAGATGGATATCGTAACATCTCCGCAGTAGGTATATTAAAAATCCCACACAAGCTTATTACAAATAAGACATTACAAGAGGGTCACTGGCAGGAGGATGTGATAAAATGGAGGTCGTAATAGGAATTAGGTTGAGAACCATTGAACTAGATTATAGGATCACACTTTTACTCCCTGTAGGAAGTTTCTTATTGCAAAATGGATTGTATAAACATGGAAGAAAATTGACTATTTATTACACTAAAATAGTTCTGTATCTTTATTTAAAACATTCCGCTTTCACCTTAGTATGAAGAAATACTACTCTGTATTATTCAGGCTACATTTTGATCTTATTTTCTTCATCTTTACAGTTGTCTCGTGTCCCTTTCTGAAATAAAATAGAATAAACTGCCCGGTGACACAGATGACACAATATTCTAGATACAGTGTCAGTAAAATATCTTTCTCGTCTTACAGTTAAAGTGGTTTCGTGCACGAAAAGCTTGTTAACTGTGGTACAGAAGGAGATGACAAAGTAGAGTGTCTATATCTTTTGAATCATGCATGTACCGTATACGCTGCTACATATATATATATGATACCTATATCTTTTTCTTTTACCATTTTATTCTATTTCATATATACGTGTGTGCATTCTATATACATCTCTTTTATTATTTGGAGTTTCCTTTGCGGATTCAGTCATGCGCCAAATATTCTGCGGAATAGGAGAGGTCCTTTCTCATATGTGTTATTGCATAAGGTATTCAAAGCTTATGTATTGAATTGGAATACATACACGGATATATATATATATTTAGGAACTTACTACAAGAAAATAGAAATTGTAGATATTTGACTTGTACATTTATGTAGATAAATAAACATATATTTGAATGTCTTCTGTATATAAGGTTAAACATATGAATTTCGCTGCCATGGCTTAAATAGCATGTAATGTTACAGAGTAGAAAACGTATGTGATGTGGAACTTTCATCACTAGACAAAGACTTCCTTAGATGATTCTTCCTTCGTAATGGCTTAGGAAAACCCTTTTTCCTTATATATACATTCGTCAATCCGTTTTCTTCCTTGGCTCGATCCTCATTTTCATTTCTTACAGATGTCGTTGTTTGCAGATGCGATTGTACCTCTATGTACGCGTCTTCAGCTGTGTTCCTCTGTAGTTGCACATATCTTTACCTATGCACCTCCACAGATGTGCACGTCTTTAGGTGTTTGTCTTTACAGGTGATCTTGTCTTCAGCTGTACCCTTCTACAGATGTGTTTGTCTTCAGCTGTGCCCCCTATAAGTGTGCTTATTTTTAATTGTGTCCCTCACACATGTACTTCTCTGCTTTCTCTTCATGTGCCTCACCTCATCTTTTATTCTTCTAGTTGGCTCCGGCTTTTTTTATTTATCTCTTTTATATATCTTCTTTGTTTCCATTTAAAATACATTGCGCTTTTCCCCTTTTAGCAATAACCAATTCAATTATTTTTTCTCATTTCTTTCATTCTTCTTGTTTATTTTTATTCTCTCACGAGTATCCTGTTTTCTTTTAATAATGTCGTGACTTTTGTGGTGTTTGCATATTGTGCTGTTTTCTCCTTTCAATCTTTCGTCATTTGTATGCTATTTGATTCTTTACTTTATTCTTTGTTTCTCCTATAGCATCTCACATTCTCTGCACTTCTCCTTATAAATGCACTACTCTTTCACTTTTTGTTTATATTTTTTTAAATTCTTTTACCGACGTTTCCACCTTTTTACCAACTTTCTAAGACAGGATAATGCAATAGCAGGTTTAAACAGCTAACGGTTTTCCAGCTTGTTTATCTTAAATTTACGAAATTTTAGATTCTTTCAATCCTGATTCTGACAAGTTTGACACGAAATTCTTTCTTGTTTGTTACAGTACCTTTCTTTAGGATAGATGTACAATTGAAAAGAAATCAAATCCAATAATTTTCAAAGGTACTAGCCAGGAATTCGCACCAATTGATGAATTATAGTATATTTTAGGAATTCAATGTTATTGACCTGACTACTTGTTCGAACGAAACACTTCATTAATTAAATTGAGCACATAAAAACAATTATATTTGGTCTAGGAATTAATTCGTGCGGTTGGTACGCACACATTGAAGCTGTAGTACAAACACAAAATACATAAATACCTTAAGAAAAATATTGTCCATCGCTAGCCACCACTTTCGCCCATCTGTCAGGCAATGTACGGATTCCGTGGCGAAAGAAGTCCTCATCCTTGGAAGCGATCCAGTCAGAGGCCCATGTTTCGATATCTTCTGAAGAAGTAAACCGCTGTCCAATCAAATCGTTGTTCATGCAATCGAACAAGTAGTAGTCCGAAGGAGCAACGTCTGGTGAATACGGCGGGTGGGGTAAAACTTCCCATCCGACATTTTCTAAATAGGTTTTGACCGGTTTTGCGACATGTGGGCGAGCGTTATCATGTTGAACAATAAGTTTATCATGTCTGTTCTCCCATTCTGGTCGTGTTCTGGCCAGAGCTTGCTTCAAACGCATTAATTGTCGTCGATAACGTTCTCCATTCATAGTTTCACCCGGTTGCAGCAGCTCATAGTACACCACAACTTTCATATCCCACCATATGCACAGCATAACCTTTGCACAGTGAATATCTCGTTTTGGTTGTGATGGACCTGGTTCACCTGGTTTCACCCAGGCCTTTTTTCGTTTAGGGTTCTCGTAATGGATCCACTTCTCATCACCCGTAATAATTCGATGCAGAAACCCCTTTCTGCTCTGTCGTTGAAGCAGCAATTCGCAAATGGTTTTTCGTCTTTCAACGTCTCTGTCTTTCAATTCATGTGGAACCCAATGTGACATCTTTTGAATCATTCCCATGGCTTTCAAGCGTTTGGAGACTGTTGTTTGATCAACGCCTAATGCTGCTGCAAGTTGTTCCTGCGTTTGACACGAATCCTGCTCGAGCAATGCTGTCAATTCTTCGTCTTGAAATTTTTTTGGCTGTCCAGCTCGCTCTTGGTCTGCCAAGCCGAAATCACCACTTCTAAACCGTGCAAACCACTTCTGACACGTTCGCTCAGCTAGAGCATGGTCACCATACACTTCCACCAAAATACGATGACTTTCAGTCGCACTTTTCTGCATGTTAAAGTAATGCAGCAGGACACCCCGCAAAAACACTTTATCAGGCACAAATTGCGCCATGTTCACTTAACTACAAACTGGTGCTGTTGACGCTTTAATTCACTGCCCTATACTACGAACGATACGCGATGACAGGGGTTTGCAACACATGTGTGGATACACGGAACTGTGGGACGCTCCGTTCGTTGCGCCATCTCTTGTCCACCCGCACGAATTAATTCCTAGACCAAATACATTACGTATTGTTTCCTCGCCTTTCGCGTACCTATTTAGTATCCTTTTTGGTATTTGGCCTCGTTACCTTCTAATCGTTGGTGTATTGACATTAATATTGTAACCAGTGGATTTCAATAACTTCTGATCTCCGTAGAGTGATAAGGGAGGAAAAAAGCTTAATATCTCGTGGGACACTGAGTCTATATCATAAAATCATGGCTTGTTATGCTTTTTTCTATTATTTTTGTTGTATGACTATTAATAGTGAAATCGAGAATGGTAGCTTTCTAATACTTCTAGTTGAAACAGAGGAACAAGAGCGGTGATTAAATTGGAAATCTGATTGAATTGATATCAGAGAACTTATTATTCCAAGAGATGGCACGGGTCAATGAAAGTTTAATCCAGGACCAATTGACCCGCCACCCACCGTGACCCACTCTGATCTACTCCGAACCACTACCCTCCAAAACCCATTGTCAGCAACTCTGACCAATGATCGACACCCTCCTCTCAACTGAATAAAGAGTTTACACTAACAAGGCTGTGAAAGTATCACTAATTGGAGTATGAATTTCTACGGTTAATCGCTCAAGCATCATTCTTTTACAATAACGGTGGATCTGACCTTTACGTTATAAAATGGTAAAGTTTTTGTCATGGACAATATTACAATGAATTCCAATTTGAATTATTTTCTTGTTGAATTACAGATATTTTTCAGTGGAAAATTGGATGAAATTTGAAAGTCCCAAATTAAGGTAAAGTAAGCCAATTTGAAAGGAAAAAAACAGTGTAAAATTCGATTGGTGTCTTGAAAGCCAAGTAGTAAGTCCTATTGCTATTATTACAATTACAAATATCAATATCAAAAAGTATCTCAAGTTCTTTTTTTCATTTAGGTATACCCATCTCAGGTAAATAAATAGAAACAAATGAAAAAAAAAAAAGAAAAATGGCGGCCTTGAAAATAAAAAGTAGGCAAATTCACCAGTGTTCGAAAGATGTTGTCTACAATGGACTGAGCAGAGTAGGACTGTAGGTCAGAATGGACCACGGTGGGTGGTGGCTCGCAGCTGGTCACGTCCTGTTGACCCATGACCCACTGAACCACTCCATCTCTGATTGTCGCTACCCTTCTTACTCTTTCTGCTCTGATACCTGTCGATAAAGACACAGACGGATGGACGGACAGGCCCGTATCCAGGGGGTCTAGAGGAAGCCGTGCCCCCTCTAAATTTTGCTGCCCCCCTAAAGTTTTCACGTTAGGCTTGCAAATGAACTATAAGATGGTGATAAACTATAATAATGTTGAATCGCCCCCCCCCCCCGCTACAATTTTGGGCTAGCTACCGGCCTACGGACGGATACAGTTGTTCTATAATACAGGATGTTTGAAAAAGAACTCCCTAGCTTTAAGTGTGAATTTAATTGGGAAATGAATGAAAACTTACATCAATGAGTACATATCATGAAAGAGAAATCCTTCAAGTTTTGTTTAATGTTGGTAGGCTTCAACGTGGGATCCATTTGTGGCCCTGCACACGTAGAGACGATATTCTACTTGAAAGACTTCTTTCCTGGAAAGACTTTAGCCAATGACGGATAGTTTTTGCTGTAGGTGGTTCACCACCATACTGACGTCTAAAATTACATTGCACTGTTATAACTGACTCAGTTTTCACAAGCCAAAAAACACACTGTGTTTTTTGTTGCGGAGTACACATTGTTTCTGATTTGCTCTGCACTGCACGCCTGCCTGGAATGAACTGAGGAAACAGGGAGAAAACAACACTGGTGCAGTGTTGCCAGACCAGTAAATTGGAAAAGCAGGAAATTCGAAGATAAAAAACAGGAGAATGCAGTAGACACATACAGTGGTGGCGTTTGAATGTAAATCCGGGGGAAGGGCAATAAAACTTGCCATTATCAAGGGGGTAGTAGTCAAAACAAGCAGTCCAGAATTCATTTCCGATTAACTACGTTGAGCAAATGAAAGTGAAAAGGCCCGATTTATATTAATATTATTTGATACACACGTGTGTGGTTAAACGTAGTGAAAGAGCAAAGTGGAGTGGGAAAATGTCTTCATTCACGTAACGATAACGTAGCTATATGGTACAGTTACACGTGATCGTGGCGTAAGACGATTGCATGCTGACGATCGTGAAGAAGTGTTCTAAGCCACTCTTCCAACCCAAGTTCAAATCTAAACAACACTTACTTGTAAATCTTACAGAAAGTCATAAAAACGCTAAAACTAATGCATATAGAAGATGACGATGCTCTACAGAGCTTTGTGTACTATAATAGAGAAATTTCATCTTTTTATGTGAGGAAACATTGAAAATTCAATATTAATAATAATATATTTCTTTAACTTCTCGAAGTAAGGAAAAAGCAGGAGATTGTTCACTTTTCATTTTCTTTCGCAGTAGATCAGTGGAACGTAGAAAAAGCAGGAAATCTCCTGCAAAATCAGTAGATCTGGCAACACTGCACTGGTGCCGTCTCAAGGTCAAGCAGACCTGCCAAATGCAGGGAAGCCGAACTTGGAGAGTTGATGAATCAAACACGACAAACTAGAATAGTGTATGTCACTTTGTACAGATTCTAGGGCACATTAAAACTAGGAAGTTCTTATACTTCCGAATAATATGGATAGCATTGTTTGAAAAAATATCCTACTTTAACTTATAACAAAATATTAAAAACTCCACCTAAACAGTTTCACTTGTTAACTAAAACATTATTTGTAATAAATATTTTTTACTAGTCCGAATTGAAACCTGGAAAATAAAAACATTGGAATGCACAACTTTAGATATACGCTGTAGAAAAATTAAAAATGGAAATATTGATTGCAACCAAACCTAAGTAGAAAGTTCCCTGAAAATATGTTCATTTTATATTAGCTTTGTTGCGTAGATGTATTACATAATATGACTTTCTGCAATAAACAGGGATTAAAAGCGTTTCACGCCGTGCCTCCGGCTGAAGTGACATTATCTAGCCCAACCCGTTGGTTTAGATAGCAATGAGGCTTCTCTTCTCAAAGAACTTGCTCCCTTTAACGACAAATGAACACGATAAATGTAATAATTGTCTCCTGTTATAGTGACTTCTCTTAGGAAAGACAAGAGACTAATTTGTGTTTTGATATTACTAAGAAACCGCTACTGAGACTTTAAAGTGATTGCCCATAATTAAACCTTTAAAAAAATAACTTTAACTGTCATGTGCGTTACCAATAATCTAATGTATTATTCTTTTGTCTTGTGTCTATCGAAAATAGGTCACTTATACCAGGGATGGTCAGCCTGTCAGTACACTAATAATACTCAACAATGATGAACGCTGATAAAATTTGAATATAAAATTTAATGGAGTATAACAAATAATTAGATCTTCAAATGCATGAGATATTAAATAAATAACGTTTATTCTAGAAAAAACGTTTAAAAAAGATATCATTACAATGTTGACTTAGTTAAGTTACTGAGGTGTCACTGACTATATCATCAAGCCTATGAAGACTGAATATACAGGGTTATTCAAAAAGAAAGAACAGATTTCAAACATTTATTGCTTCCAAACTACAAAAGATAGAAACATCATTCGAACGTTACTTGATTAAGAAAAGTTTACAATTTAAACAGCCCGGATGCAAGTTCCAATCACGGCCGCATTGGCGCTGTTGTTTGTTGTTTTTTGTCTGTGGTGAAATGACGGCGTTACCACAGGAGAAGTCTTTTTGTGTCCTACAATTGGCAAAACTTGAGTCCGTTGTTGCAGTTCAGCGAACATTTCGCCGTCAATTTAATAAACAATCGCCGCATCATAAGCAAATTTACGAGTGGCGTCCAAAATTCGTAGAAGATGGTTGCATCTGCAAAGGGAAAAGCACGGGACGTCCACGCACATCGAACGAAAATGTCGAGGGTATTCGTACACTTTACGAAAGGAGCCCAAAGAAGTCCACATCACGAGCAAGCAAAGAACTTAACATTCCTCAACCAACTGTATGGCGAGTTCTAAAACATCGTCTGCACATGAAGCCATACAAACTGCAGTTATTGCAAGCATTGTATCCTGACGACCACAACAAAAGGTACGAATTTTGTATTAGCATGCTAGATAATATGGAAGAAGACAATTTTGCTCAATGATTAATTTTTCCCGATGAATCCACTTTTCATCTTTCTGGTAAAGTTAATCGCCATAACGTTAGAATTTGGGCAAGTGAAAATCCTGCGGCAGGTATTCAACATGAAAGAGATTCACCAAAGATGAACGTCTTCTGTGCGACATCTGTAACCAAAATTTATGGGCCTTTCTTCCTCATGGAGAAAACTGTGACAGGATTAACCTATCTAGACATGCTTCAAAACTGGTTATTTCCCAAACTTGAAGATGATTCAGATGACATCATCTTCGTGCAAGATGGTGCCCAGCCTCATTTTTCTAACCACGTTCGACGTTAATTGAATGACACCATTCCAGGACGTTGGATTGGAAAAGGAGGAGCAGAAGATCAACTTTATCGCCGGTGGCCTTCCAGGTCTCCAGATGTTTTGTGGTTTGGAAGAAATAAATGTTTGAAATCTGTTCTTTCTTTTTGAATAACCCTGTATAAAATTTATGCTAACCATTAAGTGCAGGATATGGAATGTGCCACTGAAACCTAAAACGAAAATTTTTCTGTTTAATTGGGAAAACACTTTTTGGATTGTAATGGTTGTCTAAATGTAGTAATTATTAAACTGTAGTTTCTTTCATGTCTGCCCATCCTTGCTTCGGCTCACAACATAGGATGGAGCAGGGGCGGATCCAGGGGGCGATTGCCTCCCCCAGAAGAGGAAACTTTCTTATTTTATATATAAATGAAATCCATCCTCAAGTTTCGAGCTCTTTAAAAGTAGCTCTAAGTAGCAGTATTACAACCCACCGTTACCCCCAGAAGTCCGTCCTGGATCCGCCCCTGGGATGGAGTAAAGAAATCTTTCGTTGTTTTGAAAGAAATATTTTATAAAAGAGGAAAACTGAGAAGAAAAGAGAAGTAATGTGTCAATTTTCATATTTCATGTTTTGTCTTGTAATAAGTTATGTATGTTTCGGAAGTAAAATATATGAAGTAACTTTATGCATGTCAGTCAAAAAACGTTCAATTTGTATTAGTAGCATAAATGCCTCGATTTTGGCACCCTTGTTACATTTCAAATCGAAAATTAAATATGAGCATTATTTCACATTAAGATCCATCCCACTGAACTACAAGAAACCATTTATGGGTTCGATAAATTCTATCCAAAATATGACAACAAATTTATCTCGAATATCATCACATACAAGGAACAAAACAATTTTTTTAAGCAAGTTCACGTTTGTTACTTACTAGTAATAATCTATTATAATGAATAAGGTTTATAGTGAGTAGATAATATTAAAAATAGCTGATTAGTGACTTTAAAAAGATATTGTGAAAATCAAGACTTCCATATGAACTAATTTTAATAATATTGCATAATTTGCATCTTACGTCATACTCTTGTAGATAATTTGAATATACAGAGCTAGCATTAATGATTCGTTCGTTTGTAAAAGGCTATATTTTCAAAAGTATTACACTACACACATGAAAGATATGTGAAAAGAAAAACACAAACTCACTAAGTTTGTACTGTGTACTCCAGGTAGCAGCACGAGTTCATTATTTTTCCGCTCGGGTGTGGAAGTATGACAGTGCAAGGTTAATACCTCTCGAAAATGAAGGAAAAGCAAGGAAATAGATGTCGAATATCGTCTGTAGCACTGGCGCAAATCCCCGGGGGATGAGGGAGATATGTCCCCTCCAAACTTGAAACTGAGGGGTACTGTGCCCCCCAATAATCCGATTTGAAATGTGTTTTTGGAGAGCAATTTGATTATTTTTGTCCGATTGCCACAAAAGAACGTGAGATAAAATTGGTGTCTCCAAAAATAAGCCTCAAATTTCCCCGCCTCCCAACGTTCAAAACAACTCTGCTCCTCTGATAATCCACAACATTGTTTTTCAACTTCATAACTATTTTGGACAACGCAAAAAAAAAAGATTATGGTAACTGCCTTACTCGTCTCCCCCCCACCCAAATGTTGAAGACAGATTTGCGCCGCTGGTCTGTCGTGTCACCAAAGCGGCACATATTGAACATTTGTAGAGGGTGCATAAACTTGGTAAGAGGGTGCATTATTTTGCATAAAAGAGGGTGCATTCTTTTCATATGTGTACGTGTAATATTTTTGAAAATATAGTCTTTTCAAAATGAATGGATAATTTACGCTACCCCTGTAATTTCTTTATGTGTGAAAGGAAAGGAAACAACATTGGATCAATTTCCACTCCCCCCCCCAAAAAAAAGTCACAGGTGCCGAAAGTGCTTGTCATGCGTGAAGTTGATTTTTTATGCAAGATTAGCTGAATCTGCACTCTCTACACACCGTCTCATTCACATATGAGCATGAATCTCCTTGTCAATCCTCACAACATTTGTACAGCCACGAGTGAAAGACGTCTTGATAAAAATCGGCTAGGGGTACCATAAAGGGGAGATTTCTTTCAATTATTTTTTCAATATATCGCACTGGTTGGAGTTTCTAATTCGTGTATGATCAGTGCATGCAGTATGTATTAAGCAAATACATGACACATACAATTAATATGGTCAGTGATATATGGTGTTCATTGGGCAAAACACTCTAAACAATAAAGATTCATCTTAGGATGGAGAAATGGTTATCGTTCGTTTTCATTACCATTTGGCCTTGAAAAACGCCTGAGAAATATACAACCCCTATATACAACCATGTAGCGCTGGAGTGTATAATCTATAGGATGTGATGCTTTTCGTTTATAAAATTTTAACACTTCCACTATGTCCCTAAAAATGTAATAAAGAAATAACGGCCATGTTTTTTAAATATTCAATTAGAACTGGGCAATCTACACAAAATTTCGAATTGACCAGCGAAAACGTGACGTTTCTATCGCTTGTGGTGTTCGAGATCTCATTGTCGAAAGGCTTGCAGACAAACATATAAACTTCTCTTTCGAGACAAATATATAAACCTAGAATTTTAATATATAGATTATAGGATCACACAATTTATGCTTAAATTAACTGATTGATATTAAAGGGAACAAAGGGGATGGCATACATGTGTTTGATAGGAATTACATACCATTGTAACCAAACAATAAGTCAAGTGTTAGGTGTGTTCTTGCTGTATGAATACACACTCAATCGTCGACAAAAGAAAATATATTTTGCGTTCAGATCGTATATTGAAATCTGCTATTTTGTTTTGTTAATTACTGCACATCTATTGTGCAGTATTGGTTAATAAAAATAATAGCAAATGTAATTAACAACATCAAGCAAAGAAAGTTATATGAATCAAGAGAATGCTCATGTGTATAGAGACAAAAGTTGTTGGAGCGATCTCCCGACTTGAATATTTTGCTTCTTTAACTTCGGCTGCTCTGTAACATGGACGTCTTACGTTAAACCCTCTTAGGTGAGTTTGCTGTTGACGATACGAGAGTACAGATACAAGTACATCACTTATACCTTGTTGATAGCAATAACTTTTACATGTGATTTGCGCTTTGACACACAGTACTATAATAACGTATTACCGTGATAATGTGAAGAGAACATTTTTTGTCATGAACTGAAATTACAAATGAATAACTTTGCGACGTACTTCTAGATAACAAAGATAAAACAACAGTTTTACAATTCATGTCATTAAGGAAATATATTTCAACGTGAATTCCGATGGTATTGTTATGCGTGTATGCAATACTACTTGTCAAATTTCAGAAAATGATGGAACCAAACATCTGTGAAACTCTCGTAACGAAGTTGGAAGAATGATCCCTGGAAGGGAAGAAATATGAAACTTTCCAGGGTAGGTAAGGATGGCGGTGAGTCAACCTCAACTTCTTACTGGAAAATCGAAAGAAATATTTTCAAAAATATTCAAAGAAGGACAAAACCCATAAAAAGTCTATCAAACACTGATAGCTTGGGATGCGAGACAGAAAATTGTTTTTGTAGTCCACAATTTACTTCTTATTTCAGAGAAGCGAAACGCTGTACAAAGGGTAAAGGGGAAAGATTCAAAACATGATAAACTATACGTCTTCTACAAGCACTACCACCCTATGTAGTTTTGGAGTTGTTAGATTGAAATGTTCGTGATTATTTCGATGGTTATAAAATGATAACATCTTCCTATATATATATGATATACGTTAATATTGCTGAAAAAAAAAATAATTCAATAAATACTCTTTGTTTTCAATGTATTAATATTTTTAGTAAGATATGTGCTTGAGATACACTTATGTTTGTTTTTATGCTTTAATCGTTTTTTAAATCAATCAGATCGCATTTACACCGATGTGAACAGTACAGCAGATTAGCGAACGAGCTACAACGAACACAACATCAGCTTTTTGTCAAGGTGTTTGCCTCTGTGTAAACATTCAGACATGTAACTTTGGTGCGTGTATGTATAATTCTGCCATAGCAAATCATGTGCATTTTATGTGATTTAGCTTAACTTATTGTCTTCCTACGTTGTGTACAAATCGACTAAGTTCCTATATCCTGTGCACATACTAGTATAATTACTATTCTCAAATGATATGAACATAAAAGTTGAACATAGTATATTGTAGACAATTTAAAATTCACCTATGAAACTACGTACAAGTTTAGACACTTGCGTCTGATATTTCGACAGCTGAATATAAAAATACTGATTCAAATTAGATTGATGATAATGGTATAAACTACGTACGGAATTTTCAGCAAGGAATGGAAATGAACATCTACGAATCCTCTCCAAATGATCGTATGCTAGTATTCTCTATTATTTGTTTTGGTGTGCATGCAACTTTAGAACGTTCAAGGAAATTACGATCGTGTAATCTCATTTTTAAATAGGTAAGATGGTTTCCACATGACTTAATGGTATTCCTAATGTTCATATTGGTGTATTTGTTGCTAGTATCTGTTATATGTGGATTAAGTCAGGGAAATGAAAGAAGAAATTTCATGATTAATTTGAAATCGAAGATTTAGATATGTAGCAAGAGGTTATTTATTTTAGATGGAAAATGTCTTATTAAGTGAAGGTTTTTAAACCAGCTGTCGTCTGCTAATTGGAATATTATAGGTGTAGTTTAGATTGTCTAAAATAATATCTTTTTTTTGTTTTATTGGTGAACAAATTAGGTCAGTGCGTTGATTACTAATTGCTAGTTTATTATGAAGAATTTCGGCTAGACTTAATTATTAACAATAACTCATGATTGATGAAACAGGTCTTTCGTCATGGAGTCGTCTTATTGCTGAAACATCCCTAACAGCACAATTACATAGCAGGTATATGCCTATCATGCTCCCTCAGGTACATGGGAATGTGTCCAGCATGTGCCTTATGTACCTCTGAGAAAGAAATCACATAGATGGCAAGTGATAGTCACAGAATATGTCCGCCCCTAGGCACATGCCTGACAGGTACCTGGGGAACGTGACTAGTATGTTCTAAGTATGATCCCCATGCCGTAAGTGTCAATGAACCACAACATTACTCAACCAAAATATGTTAAATCGCCTATATACGTAATGTGTTTACATTAAGGTGAGTCTAAATAACATTTTAAACAATTTAAAAAGATGCAGGGCTACCCTAGGGTGGGCGCGAACCACCAACCTTTTGATTACTAGATTACTAGCTGCGTGCTCTTACGACTTAGCCACAGCGGCGATGAAGATAACGTCGCTTGTAGAGGAATAAATTATTGAGATTCGCTTAGAAAAAGAAGTAACAAGTGCATCAAATGTGGGAGATGAATTTAGAACACCTAAATGGCGAATGCTTAGCACATTTTGTGCTGTTAGGGTATCTGAAACAATATGTACCTAAAGGACGTACCTAGAACATGACATATACATGTCCCAAGTAACGACATAAAAACAAATGACTGTTAGAGTGCGAAACCGAGCCAGGTATATAAATGTAATATTTGTGGTACATAGTTGCAAATATCAATTAGGTGTAACAAGTACCTAAATGTGTAGGTAGCTGAAGTACATACTTAGCACATGAATATCGTATGTGCGAAGTGTCGGGTACCTAAAATGTAGCTGGAACACCTACATGGCACATGCCTAGCACATCTTGTGTTGTTAGGGATATTACTTGCTTTTGCACTTTTCTTGACTCGGACGTTTGGATTATTTTCCTTTTTTCTTCTTTCTTTTACCTTACTTACCGTAAATATAGATTATTGTTAAATCTACATGTTTTTTGGAGTAATAATAATCTCTAAACAACTTTCACGTCTCTTATACTATACGATACCTTTAGTATCGTCGAAAGCGACTTGTGTGGTATCTCCAACGTAACTCTTAAATGTATGATAAATTTTTCCATACGAAGATGAAGTGCTTTTGTAAGCATGTTATCCTTCGAATTTAGACAACCCATCTTACTTCATTGTATGGTTGGTTAGCCAACCACACTATTGTACGGCACAAATGAACCACCTGGTATATATATATATATATATATATATATTAGGGATGGCCAAAATTTTCCGGAATCCGGATTCCGGAAATTTTGTTTTCCGGAATTCGGAAAAATTCCGGAATTCAGAAAAATTCCGGATTTTGGAAAAATTCCGGAATTCAGAAAAAAATCCGGAATTCGGAAAAATTCCGGATTTCGGAAAAAATCCGGAATTTAGAAAAAATCGGAATTTTTCCGAGATCCGGAATTTTTCCGATTTTACTTTCCGGATTCCGGAAAGTAAAAATTCTGGAATTGGCCATCCTTAGCTAGTAGCTGTTAAAAGAGAAACACAATAATGAATAGGCTATATATACTGTATTAATTTCTTGTAGTTGGATATGTCTTTATCATTTACGTAGACAATTGCTACTGCAGTTATTTACTACTTTATGAGAGAGGTCTTATTTTCACACACAAAAAAGTCGCCGGTATGTCTCAAACATTATCGCGTTCCCACCTGCAGGAAACATTATCAGGAACCAATCGTCGCATTTACGTGGATTTTCAAAATTTGGCGCTTAGTTCACTTTTGCATAACACGGTACATATAGGGTGGTAGTGCTTGTAGAAGACATATAGTTTATTATCTTTTGAATATTTTTTTTGGCTTTGTTTTCCCTTTACCCTTTGTGCAGCGTTTTGCTTTTCTGAAATAAGAAGTAAATGGTGGACTACAAAAACAATTTTCTGTTTCGCATCCCAAGCTATCTGTGTTTCATAGACTTTTTTGAATGGGTTTTTATCCTTCTTTGAATATTTTTGAATATGCACGGTGTTATGAACTAGACCGATAAATTGAAACAGGTGATTCCTTACATCAAAATAAGGAAAAAAAGTTTATATGGATCCGTGGTCAAAAGTGCATATTTTCAGAGCTAGGACTGACCAAGGGAGAATGACCTTTGTTGCAGAATATGTCCAACATTATTAGCTATTGAGCTGAGGCGGCATGTTTTTCTCTTAGATTTGTAATCTGCTCTATCCAAAAATGCATGATTCCGAATCGTTCGGTGGCGACGCAAGGGAGTCTCCCACAAGAAGTGGCGAGCCCCTTGATATTCCGTTAAATCAGATGTGTCCGATTTATGACATTTGGAACAACGTGTTCAACAAAAAATTGTTGACAGACCATCGATAATTTGAACAGTATCAAAATGACGAAGGATTTTTGGTGTGTTGTACGTCGTTGCATAACTACAGCAGGGACTGATTGTAGTGGGTGAAAGGAAACTAAATAAAATCATTACATCTGCAAGTTGATGACCCACAATCATGACCTGTATGCTAAAGGAGACAGACATTAATAATACATAATGATTTTGGAAAAATTGATACAATAAGAATTTTCGAGGAAATGGGAGTATCCTCGCTAAAAAAGAGAACAATAGGTAACAATGTTCTTCATCACAAACTCACTTGGTAGCAGATCCAAAGTGGGAACCCTTGCTGTAAGGTGCACATTAGAACGGAGCTACCATGTATTCCTTTTGCCCCTCCCACGTAGCGAACAACAAATTGTTTACAATGTATGGGAGCTGATGACACATAAAAGGGACAAAAACAGAGGGAAAAGTCGTGTTCTCGAGAAGAGTTGGTAACTTACTCTATTAAATTTGTTGATACGGTATATTGATCGGTAAAACTCATCCGTCCTTGATCAAAAATTGGGAATGTGATAGAATTTCACGAGCTAAGTATACATTTGAAAACCTAGTGTAAAGATCTTTGATTCCTTATTAGCAATCAAATGTGGGGTTGGATTTAAAGAAAGGACATTTTATATAGCATACTACCGACGATATTAATTCGATGTTGAACAAATTTGGCATAGTAGAAGACGGCGTGCAGCTTAGTATATGAAATAATATGATATACAGGCCATTGGTCTCCGAGATATTGATAATCAAATTTGGGTTTTAACTTAGTGAAATTAAGAAACTTAGAATAAATCGCAATTTATTAAACATTTCAGCCTTTACTACAATTGAAACGGTGGTACGCGTTGACGAGATTAGTACATTTTTGAACATATGAAATATTATGGTGTACAGATCTTTGACTTCCGAGTTATCAAGTATCGAAGTTGGGTTCGAGTTCAGTGAAATCAAGAAATTTCCACGAAAACATGATAGGTAGAACTCATCCAATTTTGACTAAAGTTCGGGTGGTGGTAGAAGTTTACAAGGTTTGAGCCCTTATGACACAATATGGTGTACAGACCTTTGGCTCCTTAGTTATTGACCATCAAATTTGAGGTTGTTGTTAACGAAAGAATAATATTATATATCAGAAGTTATCAACGACTAGAATCCGACCTTCAAATTTAACATGGTAGTAGACTTCGTATAGAATAAAATGCATCTGAAATATTGCGGTATATAAACTAGAAGTTCTGTAGTTATTAAGCACCAAATTTGGGTTTGAAATTAATGAAATGAAGAGATTTCAATGGATTGTGATGGATAAAACTCATCCGGTGTCTTCAAACCTGATGCGGTAGTAGACCTTGACGATCTCGGTATACGTCCTAGCCTAATGTGACCTATTATGGTATGCATACTCTTGATTCCGGAGGTATATGCCATCAAAATTGAGTTTGAACGCAGTGAAATCAAGAAATTTCGTTAAAGCCTGATTGATAGCTATCATTCGATTTTGACGCAATTTAGCATGATAGTAGATCTTTATGAACGCAGTAAGCATGTGAAATATTACGATGTTCAAATATTTGGTTCAAGAGTTGCAGGCCATCGAAGTTAAGGTTTGAATTTTACTAAGTTTAAATATCCAAACTGATGGCCAATGAAAATGGAACCAAATAACAGCACAGTATAATAATACATAAATCCATTAAATTCATCAAAATCTACCACAGTATCAAGTACGATCCTTTGTTCTCGAGTTATTAGAATTGCGGTTTGACCGCAGTCAAATTTTAGTAACAAAATACTCACTAGACGCAATTAATGAAATTAAGCTAATCTTGACCAAATTTGACATTTATGAACTTTTGAATGTTATATATGAAATATTATTGTGGCATTGTGGCACTCGCAGGCATATGAAATATTATTGTATGCACATTTCTCGTTCTCGAGCTATTTGTCATTGGATGTCAATAATCAAGAAACAGGGGCCTGTACACTACGGTATATAGCATGCGTATTAAGCTTGTTAAAGTCTACCATCATTTCAAATTTAGTTAAATGTAGATCTTTTGGTTTCTAAGTTATTGGCCACCAAAATTTGGTATCGGATTTAACAAACCTGTTAAAGAGAGTGCAGTGCGTATATATAAACATGATTTGCTAGAAATCAATGAAGGACGATCTTATCTACTATAGGAAAATTTACTAGTTTAATATTTTATTTATTTGGACTGCAATAGACATCAATCACTGTAATATCATAAGTTTTTAAGCCTTTTCTCAGATTATTTCAACTTTTCATAAGCATATGCAGTAAGACATCTTGCAATCTCCTACTATTTTGTATTTTGTATTGATACCTACGAACAAAATATTGGACTGTCACTCTAAAAAAAAAAAAAAAAAAAAAAAAAATCCGTTTCATACTTATGCAGAGAATAATTTGGAAGTATAAAACTGAGCATATATTTTACAGTATTGTTTTGTGTTCAGGAACTAGTATATCCCATGGGATGACATTCCTTCTGCACAATATGTGTAAGATAAAGGCAGTTTATGCTAAGAAACCAAAAATGTGATGACAAGCTGCGTTCTTGCTGGTATAACACAATAAAAAAGGAAATATACAACGGAACTATAAAGATGCTATACTAAAATATATATTTGTGTTTATGTCTCTGAGTGCGAATTACGAATAAATATTCATTCGTATTTCTGTTTTCAAATTCATTCCCAAAAGTGAAAATAAACCGTAGATTGTAACGGTAGTGTTGCTATGTATCGTGAAAGCCACTGAGTGGAAATCACTTCTTGGCGGCTTTATAGCTACCTAGGTAACAGGAAATCGAGTTTCCATCCTTTCTAACATAATTAATGAGGGAGACCTAGCCCCTCCAAAACCTATACATCTTCCTCAAAAGGAAAGAAGACAGAAAAAAGGAAAAGAGAGAAAAAGAGAAGATTGGGGTTTAAGGGTATAAGAGGAAACCAAATTCGGCGATTTTACTCCCCTTCGTTTCCCTGTCTCTAAAGGCCGTTCGTAACTTGCCCCTCGAACTCTCTCTCTCTCCCTTAACTGTTAGGCAATCCCCGCTTCCTTTACTTTCTCTACGTATTTCACTTCCCACTTTCGCCCCTTCCCTGCTATACATTGAAACGCAGCGCCATCGGGAAACTTTCGTCCCCCTCCTATCAATTCTCTTATTTCTTTAGGGCCTCTCTTCCTTCTCTCCTTCTATTCGCTCTAATCCTAAACTTCGTCTCAACAGAAAATAGCAGGCTTCTTTGGTTGACGGGATTAGATTAAGTAAACTTTTGCTGCATGGAAAAAGCATTGGAAGGGGTAGAGACAGAGAGCGGATTTCAGTTTGTCAAGAAAACAGGAAAATATGGCCTTCAAAAGACTTCAAGGACATTGGAAAGCTTTTGTGAGACTCTAATGAATGTGATTTCAGATTTTCAAACTCCTCTCTCTCTCTCTCTCTCTCTACACACACACACACACACACACACACACACACACACACACACACACACATATATATATATATATATATATATATATATATATATATATATATATATATATATATATATATATATATATATATATCAACTGAACCCTTAAGCTAAGGATGTCCTGAACTCATTTACAAAATTTTGCTCTTTTACCTTTTAAAGGATAAATTTCATTCGTCTTGTCTTTTCTGCCGTGAACCATCTTAATCTTATCGTAATTACCATGTATTATCTGAGATTTGTCTGCTCAACTGAAATGTTAAGTTGTTACTTTAGTTTACCTTCCTTCTTATCCCTGCTTGCTTTCCTTTCATTTCCTTTCCTTTACGTGATGTGAATAGATGGGCAGACTTTGCGAAATAATCAAAATTTTCCTTTTACGGAACGCTAATGCTTATTAAATTAGGTGTGTTATTTGTAGTAAATGATTCATTCCTTCCTTTGCGGTAATTAAGTGTCAATAGAATGTCAGGTAATGTATGTAAGGTAAAGGTTATTTCCTTCATCGAATCTTAAAAACCAGTATACGGATGGTAGAAATTTAGAAAAAAGATAAAACATTATGTTTACGCATCATATTACATTTGAGCGGCAGTAGTAATTGTGATCGTGGAGAAAGAAATATAAGATTCCGATAGTTTAATCAATTTGTACTCTTTGTGATCGCTACCGTTAAAAATGAAATTTCGTAGTTGTCCATTTTAAACAGATCTAGTAGCCCTATCGTTCATCGTATTCGGATAAACTCTTTAAGAAGTTTTACTGTAGAACATTTAGAAATTATTATACGACGGAAGTTAAAAAGTTCTCGGAATTTGTTTGTCGTTTGGAATTTGTGATACAACCACAATAAACCGTGTACAGTGCAGTTCTTATGTGGCCTAATTATGGAATTGACAAGTGTAAGTAGGTCATAACAGAGAGTGTACGAGTAGTGTAGCTAAACGGGGGAGTATGTGTTGATCAATTGGTACAAGTTCGCATTTCGAGCAACGCACAAACATCAAGTTCATGCGCAAATTACGGAAATCTGCTTCAGAGACTTTGATAGCCTTAAAAACTGTTTAGCAACGTCGGATGTTTGACTCTTCCCAAAGCTAGAAATAAATCTCAAAGGTACCCATTTCGATACTGTAGAAGAGATCAACGTGACGGCTGAACTTCGGAAGAACTGAAAGTTGCCTTTCGTCAGTGTTTCCACCAATCGCAAGAGCGGTGGCGGAAAATGTATGTGTGTGTGTGTGTGTGTTCCGAATGTGCCGACTTTGAAGGCGATTAAGTATATTGTGGTAATAAAGAAGTACAACAGAGTTCCGGAAACTTTTTGATTGTCCCTCGGTTATTTTGTCTTATTTACTCAAAAAAAATAGTACTAATTCATCGTATATAAGAATCAAAATTTAGATTTATTTTTTAATAAGCAGTTCAAATAATTTTGTCTATAATTGAGAACTAAATATTTCACTAAATTCAGCATTCAGGAATAAATTTATACTAGATGATTACAAGCCCTAGAACTTTAGAGTTATTATATGGTAAGACCGTGATTGTTAACGTGCGTGACACGGTAAATACCTCAAATCGCGCGACATACACGTGTGCTACAATACACTCGTTGAGAAATCTTGAATATTCAAGGCAAATGTGACAAAGAATATGAAAAGTAAATAAAAAGAATGTGATTTAACATAAATTTGAAAAAAAGAACAAGAAATGTACGCCAAACGTCCAATGGGAGAATGTCCAATGACCATTATAAATGTCGAGAATCACTGTGCTACCGTGTCATTTGTGACAGTGCACTGTAATTGACAATGACCATCAATTCATTCAATATTTATATCACATTTGCTTTTAAAACGTTTACCTTGAAAGAGAAACAGGTAAAATTTTGCTTCTATCGGAACGGTTAGTATAAGTCCACGCCTTTGATGTGTGGGACTTCATGTTTCAGAGAAGAACATATATAGAACGTACGTATTCATCTTACAGGGTGATTATAAATGACTCATTGGGTTTGAAAAGACGGTTTTTAAAATGTGTAATAGATACTATAAAGAGTGATCCATGAAAATTTACAGCAACTATCCAAGTTTCATACATGGTGTTACGAATGTTCAATGTGGCTTCCTTTCGTCACACGACATACATCTCTGCAGTAGGTAGTTCTCCCCATACCTTCTCCACTTTTACATCAAAAGCAGTTGGACGTCCTTTTCTTTTACCTTTACGTAGACAGCCAGTATTCTTGAATAGTCAATACCATCTGAGAAAGGTTTGTTGACATGGAGGTGTAGCTTCAAATATCTACGGAATCAACGTTGTACGGAAAAAACGGGAAAACACTTCTCACATTCCAGAACACAGAATGGTTTTTGGTGCATACACGCAAATTTGAAAATTATTCTTGTGCTGCCATTTTTCACCAAGAGACAATATTTATAAATACCAATGTGCTGCCAATCATTTATAAACATACCATACTTATTAGAAATTAAGAATATTGGGAGGAGAGAAGAGGAGAATAATATTATAAGCAATAACATTATTAATTTATAGGTTTTAAAGAACTCATGATGTTCCATTAAGTATTTTCCATAAAAATATATAATATAGTATCTTTAGTGTATGTTTTCAGTAATTTGTTCGTATATAACATGGAGAGATGCCATCTTCGTTTATTGTACTTTATTGACTCTTATTGTACTTTATCTCGGATAATGGCCAATACTTAGTCATTTTCGATTTCCTGTCGTATATATCCGCTTTTAAAATCACACTTTGACTAATATTTTTTGAAAATGGCTAGCTTTTATTGCTATTCTATTGTTCTAGGCGATCGATCAAAAGGTTATATCAAGTAATCAAACCAGCAGCGGCAACTGCTGTTAAGTAGGCAACCAAAACTACAGTGTTGTGATTTGGGTTGAGAAACATTCTAGGAGCTGAGCAGCTTTTCCCGAAGAAAGAACCATCAAGAATAAGAAAGGTTACACATTATAAAGCATTCTGTTTTGGATGAGAATGAGATTTAATACTATGCATTTATACCTACCAACACATAAAAGTATGGTAACTATCATTAAAACGAAATGAATCTTGTATCAGGTTTATTCGTGACGGAAGAATATGGAAGCTTATAGTTTTACTCCAGAGACCTATTTCTTAAAACTTAAACTTTATTTCTCGATAATTTATCTTTGGATCTGAACGACACTTGGTTCTCAAGTAACCCATTGTCTAAAGAATTAAGATTGCTATATTTGAAGGCTGAGCTCACTAAGAAGCAGGTTCAGCTCATCTTGAATATGGTACTTCATTTCTTGGTAACTACTGCCTGGATCTGAAGGAAAATTAGTGGACAGTTAGCCCATTATCTAAGAAATAAAGATTGTTATGCTCAGTGGCCCAGCTCAGTCAGGAACAGGCTCAGTTCGTCTTGCTTGTCTTGTATGTGGTATTTTGCTTGTCCAAACCCTAGGCTCAGACAGTAGTTATACTTACTGAACTCTATCGCTTCTTCTGCTGCTAGTTTAATCCACCGAACGAAGTAGTCACTTGATCTGCTGTAATATCTAGTGAAACAAGATTTCTTCGAAATCTTCTCTTCTTTTAACAACTTCTTCTCGTTGTTGCTGTTGTCTTCTTGACGGAACAAACGATCATGTTTCTACAGTGACCACTTCTAAGCCGCGGTGGCTCAGTCATGGAGCCTTCACCTCCGGTGCATGGGGTCCTTGGTTCAATCCCAGCTCGCGCCAAATGAGTTTTATGGTGGATAAACACTGTGTGTGTGGACTTTCTCGGGTTCTTCCGTTTCCCCCCACTTTCTTCATTCCACCGTTTCCTTTAGTCTAGCCACCATGACCTCTAATGTCCCCATGAACAGATATGCTTAGAAATAGTTTCATTGAATTTAACATCCTGAAATTAATATAGAAAGCATAGTTAGGAATGCACCTAAGCGTGTGCACTCTTTACTAGGGCCATGATCGTTAGTACCTTAGACAGTCTTTTCAAAACCAAGATTACATGGAAAATGAACTTCATCCTCCAGGAATCCGATGGTCTTACTCGTTATAACTTGACCAGTTTCAAATGTCTTTCAGACTTTGCAATCCATGAAGTCAACACCCTCCCTCGGCAGTTTTACTTCTCTCGATTTTTGAAAGTTTTTATTGTCAAGAGACTTGGGTGAATCTCTCATATCCGCAATGCAACGAAAACGTAAGAACAAACATTTCCAGGCTGTAACTGGGATCTCACATGTGCTCCTAAGTTGATAGGTAGACGTCTTATTAACTATGCTACCGCATTTCTCAAGAGATAAAATCTGTGTTTTCAAGAAGGTAAAAATTACTACTGTACGTGGGAATGGCAATTGGTGAACTGTAAGGCAAGATTAATAAGATTTTAATAAAATGAAATTATTAAAGCTGCGGTTTCTCTCCAACCCCCTCTACAGAAAATTTTGCACGGGAAGTTTGAGGGATTCAAAGTTTTATATGAGGTCGAAAAACTCATATTAACTCACTAACAAATATTCTGCGACATTTCTGAGATTCTTCGCTTTCTTGATTGAAGTCCGTCGTTTGTGCATCATACATATGTTCACCAGCTGCTGCTTTCCTGCTGTTCTTGCAATGATTTGCTTTGAATTTTGATATGTTGTTCTTCGCACGAATAACATGTTGTATGTATACTGGTCTACTAAACCTCAGGTTTGTGAATTATTTCTGACTAAAATGCTAGGTGTCGGAAGTATCAGAACATTTAGCTTCAAACAGCGCGTACACTTTCAACACAGAGAACATATCTAAAAGATATTTAACCATAGCTGAAGACCAATGCGTCTCTGTTATAAGGAATTCACTCATAAGTAGATGAAATTTCACAATTTCTGATAACTTTAAAGGACAAGAATTCTTTCCTCGTTGGTCGTGTGAAATATAAGCTACAAGAACTTTACAAATGTGTTCAAAAACTAGATTTATATCAAGGGATAGGCGATATCGACCAATCTAAAAAAAAAGTACGTGTGAAGATAAATAGCAATGCGTAGTTTTCGAGAAAACTGTTAGAACCTAATTTTTATAATACTAAAAATATGTCATTCGTTGTCATTAATATGGGAATGTCTGTTCATTCGTGTATTGTATAAACCCTACATGAAAAAAAAAAACGCTATTTACTAGAACATGCATGAAATCCACAACAAAAGAATATTTCAGTACTCCACGAGGCTTACCGATTGTCATCTCCTGGTTGAAATGTTAGATGTAAATTGGGTGTCATATGTACAGGTGTTTGTGCAAACAGCAAAAATATTGGACCCGACCTAATGAAGTTATAGGAGTCAGCGGGAGATATACTTTTGTTACTGAGTGTACTGTACTGTACAGTTGAATTTTGAAGAACATCAAAGGTACTTAAAAATAATGTTATATACGAATGTTGTTGTAACTTAGATGTGTAGTATCAGTATCAGATATAGAAGGTTAGGCATGATTAAATACTTGAACATTCGATCAAGTCTGTATATAGTACATATATTATTTTTATTTACTACATATGAGTTCCATGTATTTGTGAGTATTGTACTAAGTATGTTATAAAACCATGTGCATTATAAAGAATAGCTCGTCCCACTCAATATTTGACGCAGTACAGAAGCTTATGTTGCTATAACCGCATTCTACTGTATAAGACATGAATCTACAGATTCATCCGAATCGCATGTTCTCCGATTGACAAATGGCCTTGTCTCCCGCTCCAAAGGCGAGCATAATGACTGTCACCACTACAGATATTAGGATATTCAACAGGATCTATTTTTTCAGAAATGAAATACATTATACTTATCTAGAATATGAACTCTACTATATTACTACTACTACTACTACTACTACTACTACTACTACTACTACTACTACTACTACTACTACTAATAATAATAATAATAAAACTACTTATTCTACTGTGTTTTTGCATTGATTTCTCATCTAACAGCAGTATTGTAAATGATTCTTATAGACCACAAAGCCCTAAGTAGTGATATTAATATTAGTAATAAGCAATCGTTGTAAATCCATATAAACAAGCAGAATAAAGATCAGCATCCTTTATTTAAATTGAAAATTAATTAGAAATGGTCGATGTATAACGCTTCATTCCTCAGCATCTGTGGATTCACTAGAAATATGCAGAGATGATGGACTATGTTTCAGGTTCACTATGACGTTAAATTCAGAAAGATTTTGGAAAGGACGGAAATACACGTGCAGCTTCATCCAGAAGTTATAAGAATTCTTCGCGTCCACATCACTTCTACTAGGTTTCAGCGAGGCATCTGAAGTCATGGAACAAATAGATTTGCTTCGATCAGCAGTAAGAGCACTTACTTTGTCCTGGAACATTAGGGGCACATGTTCGGGAGAACACTTTAAATTAAATTCACAGCGGAACAGATGATTGTAACTCTTTTCTTGTAGTTTCTTATGGAGTTTTATTAGTTTATCAGTAACAAGCATTGATTCATAGCCATATAATTCCAGAGGAAAGTCGTCAATTTCAACAGATGTCAAACTGCCTCCTGATTTCACCAAATGCTCTAAACTCCACAGTTTTTTTAACGACTGGAACACATTGTTCCAACGTACAATGTTTTGTAAATACTGACCAAGAAATCTTAGTTTGTACTTGTCTTGGAAGATTGAAGAACTTTGAAACTCTGGTGGAGCAGTGAGACCATTGATATTCATAATATCGTAAAAACCTTCCAGATGACAAACTTGTTCGTCGTCGATACTAAGCTTTAGGTCATAATTTGAACTCAAGCAGCAGGATAGAATATCAACCACTTTTACTCCAAAAGGTATGGGATCCTGAAGGAAAGGCTCAATATTAGCCTCAAAGAAAGAAATGAATTTTGTGACCAAAGTAAAAATTTTGTTTGTCCTCTCTGGTAATGGACTATATTCAGACACATTATGTGTATTAAAAGATACCAGAAGGTTTTTATTGAATTCATCCAATAGCTTTCCTGCAAAGAAGCATGCTTTGTTTCTATCTATATAATACCAGCAGACAGCCCGAAGAATCATATGTTCCGAACGGAGGAATCGAATAACATTTTGTAACCGTATCAACTGAAGTTTCTGTGGTGCTGATTCTTGTTCTTTGGCCAGAAGTTGTGATTTTGTCCATTGTAATCGATTGTCTATCCGCTGGGAAAGATTTCGGAATTCCTGTTTAAGAACTGAAGCGGAGATATCATGAAATGTTTTACATACTGATCTTATGGAAGCGACCTCTGCATATGACAAGAATGAAAACACTTTGGTCAATATTTCGTTTGGAAGTTTCAAAATGGTCGCTTCCTTATTATTTTTCTCTGTGGATGTCATTTTTTTACGTTGGTTCTTTAATCCATTTAAAATAGAATTTCTTCTTTCTATGAAAGTGAGAAGTCATTTTTATGTTTTTCGATTGTTCACAATTTTTGTTAACCGAAATAAATGTCAACCTAAGTCTGGTATACTTGCCTAAATGTGTCGTTAAGTTATATGGTTACAAGTTTTCATTTGTTGAATTCTACTATGGTTATACAACAATCAATCTGTAAGGAAATAAATATGCCTAAGATATCGTTTTTGCCAAGACACGTTCTTAAATATACAGTGAATTATTGAATGCACATACACTGGTGTTCAAAATTTAAGGACGAAAATAACTTCTTCATGCTGTGCCACACGAAGTTACATGGATAGATGAAAAGTCAACCATCAATACTGTGAAATAAGAGGAAGAAACGCGGTTAGAAGAACATAAGTAGCATTTTTATATAGACAAAATAACTTACACTGAAGTCACTTCGACTCATCATGTCCCCTGACACTACAGAAAGAATGAAATGGTTCTCAGAAGTATATGTTATCATCGTAGACAGCCATGAAGCTTATGATAACGTGATTCCATGCAGCTTACACTGGACACACTGCGAGACGTTTCCCTATAGCATCACAAACGTGCCTCATGGTTTCCAGTCTGAGGAATAGAAAGGCCAATCGATTCCCCAAATATTCTCTAGCTTCAAGAGCTCAGTGATATGCCTTATTTTATGCGGTCGCGCATTATCATCTGGAAAAATGAAGTCGGAGCAGGCTGCACCTCCGAAAAGATGCACGTGGAGAAGAAGTACAGTATAATAATGACGTAGAACAATGAATGTGCCTTATTCAAAAATTTGGAGAGCAGTATGCCAATGAAACATTATGCACCTTGTAACTTTCCTTTGTATTTTGTACTGTATGTGATTGTGTCTACTGTTGTTCTCAGATGTTCGCTTTCTCGGGACCAAGGTGTGTTTGAGTATATCACCAGTTTAACCAGCTACAAGTCTATGTGGCCATCACAGAAGAATAGCTCGCAACCAGGAATGCACTCATTCGCTCCATAGTCATGGGAGAAAGAATCGGAACTCAGAAAACCTGCTCTACAAGTGTACTGTCTAAATGAAGTTTTGCGCAACGGAAAAAAATAAAAAATAAAACAGGTACAAATATACTATCTAAATCTTTACTTGTTCCTAGAAAGCTATATGGTATTCTTACAAAATCATTACATACGATAGGGAGCAACGATGCGTTCTCTTTATGCTTTTATGGTTAATCAATTATTTTTGCACAGATCGCTACTTGTGACAGAGCATTCTCATTTAGCTTCTACATGCATACATGACATTCTTAATATATTTTCACAAACTTCACATTACTTTCACATTATATATTTTTCTCGAATCATTTATTGCACTTACATGCACGTGCCTTCTTCGTTTTATATTATTATTCATAAACAAACTCTAGACTCTATGGCTGTATATTACAGCTCGCTTTTATAGGCACCACATTTTCAATAAAATCTTAACCTAGCATGCACAAAAAAAGATATACATAAAATTATGAAACATTAATCTAAGCTAACCTACAACGCATTCACACCTCACACACACACAATAAAATGAAAATTATTCTTTCGCAAAGACGCTTAGTAAGCGCAAAAGGCCAATGTTTATTTTTGTAGAGCGATTTTTGTTCCGCTTACGGTATTTCTATATTTATATGTATACACGCACGATACGGAAAACCAGTTGCCCCTATCGGAATCATAAAGAAAATTTCTCAGCTTTCAGCCAAAGTACAGCTTTGGAATCAACTTTCATACGAATACTTTAGAAAAAACCTAGGTATATTATATAGATTCGACACCACAGAACGTCACTCCTATCATTTCCCATATTTGTTTACATGAGTCGAAATACTAAGTAGCCAAACAATTAAATCACTAAAACAATAGGAAAACAATTACCACTGCATATCTTAGATTTGGCTGATTTTAAATTTGTTATGTTACAGGATGGTCGTCCTTGAACGAAATTACGTTAAAAGGAATCGATCCTTACGTCATATCCATAATTTATTCTATTTCCCCCCTTTTCTAAATAAACTCAAGCCGTCACATATTGTCTAAGTAATTAATTAGATCCTTTTGGAACAAAAAGATTACGAATGCATGTTTACACTGCTATATTTAATGAAACATACCATTGTGATACTGTGTCTACTCGATGAATTTAAAGGTAACAAAATAAATATTTTCCCAACAGGTTTCGAGTTTCCTGACACTCTGTTTCACTTGAAATCCACAAAAATCAAAACACTACTTACAGTTATCCAGATGGAAGAAATTACACTCCTTGAAATTTGACGTACTGTCCGGAATCAGGATATAACATTTTTGCATACTAGTCTGAACTTTCATCTTCATATTTGCAGATTC
This sequence comes from Thermobia domestica, assembly GCF_964235325.1. NCBI lineage: Eukaryota > Metazoa > Arthropoda > Insecta > Zygentoma > Lepismatidae > Thermobia > Thermobia domestica. Next base: position 125,310,717 of record NC_137461.1, read on the forward strand.
AGCTTTCAATCATTCCAAGAAAGACTTCACAAGACGCAGCATAAATTATATTTTTACGATATGAACGGTTTATCTACTGATAAACGTGATCATTCTCAAAAAAGTTAGTTACAATTTCTTAATTTCAACACTCTAATTTCTATCAGCATTCGCCATGCTGGCAAAATCAAAAGAGAAGCTATCTCATCAAACTTTTCGCTGTTCGTTCCGTTCCGTTCAGATTGCAAACTTGTATATCGCATAATTTACGTTTAAATAACTTTCAAACTAATTTCGCATAACTCTATTTCGTAACAATGTTTATACCACTTTATTTTCTTTGAAGAATAGACGGGCAGTATGTAGCTACTGCTCTTCTGGAACTGACGCTATTCAAGACAATAACAATGTGACGTAATAATACGAAGATCGGCTAAAGAGCAAATGACAAGATACTTCAAAGGAAAGCGACCAATTATAGATAATTTCGTAAATCTGTGTTACTGACGTCATACTAGACAAGATTGAAGTTGATGCACTTAAAATCGAGTAATTTGGACGAATTTCTATCAAGATGGCTGAAATTTAAAGAATTTTTATCAATGATATTTTAAATTAAAATTTGAAGAAAATTTCTGGGAGAGCTTTTAGGATGATCTGAGATAGGAAAGGCGTTCTACTGATGAAAATGAAGAGAAATATGTTAAATTTTTTAAGAAATATAAGAAATCAAGGCAGAAATAAACAAAACATATATAATACATGCAAAATAAGTCTTAACCTATTCTAAACACTTCCTTAACCTAATCCTACCTCTAATATTGTGTAAGCGAAATAAATCTCAATATTATACCATTCTTTCTACATCTTATCTGACATTGTTATACTATATTATACAGGGTGTACGAAAATTCCCTAACATGATAACTCCATATTGGGATGTATCAACCTCCACTCAAGAATACCTGTAGCGCAAAACAGTTATGTTGGATTGCGTATTCCTACATCTCGCCAGATAGTGTACTTCCAGAATCACTGATCATACTGAATCTGTTCTTATTAGAGGAAATAATGCAATCCCACTTCTCGGTCCAGTTATGATATTCTTGATACCAGCACAAATGGTGCCGCCAATGTTCGGTAGTCAACATAACATGATGGTCGATTAGGAAGGAGTATGTTCTCGTGCCAAGCGATATGTTGCAACAGTCTATCATGAACATTGGACACCGCCTACAACTTTATGTGGCTAATGCTGGTTCCGATATTGAAGTATGAAATGGCAAGGACCAAGGTATAGGGAACAGTGGAAAGCAGCTATGTTCCTTCGTTTATGACAGATGAATAGTGTCCTAAAAATGGGGGGCATAAAATGTGGATCACCCTATACGATATAGCTCTAGATGTAGATTAATTCATACAATAAATACCAATGAACTACTTCACCCCGAAAAGATGAAGTAGTTTACACATAAACAAAGGGAAGTTTTTCATGCATTTTCAGGTCGAGGTATATCATTATATTCAAGGAAAGAAACAAGTTAGTTTATGTATCTCATGCTAATCCCACTAATTGGCAACTTCTTTGTAACAATGACTACAATGCGATTCATTGTAGTCCACATGGGGCCTAATACCCCTTTGACAGTTTTACTGCTGATAAGAAAAGTTGCTTTAGTTTGTAATTCTACTAAATGGATAGCTTGCAATTACCATCAGCTTAACTAAACCATTCTTCGCAATTACACAATTGACTTTATTTCAACCACACCCAATCGAGCAATCAAGCTTTAAGTAATGGATAAAATTCACAACGAGTAGTCTTCAACGAATGATGTTGCCTAGGAATTTTAATAAAGTTGGTCGTAGTTCTCGTTCATACACAATAAGTGATCCTCATATCACGGCATGAAGGTGTTTCCTTCAATTTGTTTCTGCAATTCTTTTGATAGCACATTTTAATAAATTAAGAAATGAAATAATACTTACCAACAATGGTCACTCCTCACATGCCAAAACTAGTAATGAGCTTCCCGGTTGCTAAAAGAATATCAATGTTTCATTGATTTTCCAGTGCATTATTAACACATCTAGGGTACCATTATTCATTTTGACGTCATGATGAGCGTCCTTACCTTCACTCATCCTCATCTCGGTCTATGAAGGTAAGGGCGAGTTAGTGGGAGTGTTGAGAGTTAATTGAGGGTAAGGATATCACTAATATTTGAGAGTGAGTATAACGGAGTTGCTTGAGAGTGAGGCATCAATGGTATTTGAGGGTGGATGTAAGGGAGCTGATTGACGGTGAGGGCATTAATATTATTTGAGGGTAAGTGTAAAGAAGTTGATTGAGGACGAATGCATTAATATAATTTTGAGGGCGAATGTGAGTGAGAGTCAAGAACTCAATGTTATTTAATTGTGAGGGCGAGTGAGTGTGGCTGTGAAGAAGTTGATTGTGGGTGAGGGCATCAAAATATTATTTAGATGAGAGCTTAGTAATGGAGAACGGAGAGCGAAGGACATCTGGAGGACATCTGCAACTTAACAGGATTCTCGTACTGTCATGAAACACACATACTGACTAATCACCTGAAGCTGAGAAAGGTCAATTCACGTTCCGTCCTAGGTCGTTGAACGAGATGAAGAAAATGTCTTATACAACAATTGAATCGCTTTCTGTTAAAGTAAGATGTAAAAATAAGTATGTAACATATTTTTTTTTTTTTTTTTTTTTTTTACGATTTTCAGTTCTTTTTATATATTTACAAGGGAAAGTACCACAAGTTGTCGCTTAAATCTGATTGCCACATAGCACATCTAATACGTAGAAGATCATGGGAAATGAAAATGAGCAAAATTTAATTTGCTATGGATCAGAAGAATAGGAGCGACGGAGCTTCATAATTTGAATATACAAAAAATTATATCATGAAATGAGCTACGTTTAAAATAAATATCTTGAAAACCGTTAAAGCAATCAAAACAAAAGTTGCACAATATAATGAGAACAATATTCCCTACCACAAACGGCTAACAGTGTTGCCATAGGTGATGCAATGTTGCCAACTCAGCATAAAATATTTTAAATATTTTGTTTGAAATAGTAGTACATACAAGTGTGCACAGATATAAAATATACTATTATCACTAAACATAACAGTGAACTGTAGTGGTACAGTGCTCTGTTGGAGCTACGTGTACTAAAATGTACAATGGAGAAGTCTGATATGTGGCAACAGATAGTAATAAAGGAATCTGGTTCTCATACTATGAATTTAGTTCAAATGTAGAACACAGATAGTATAACAGAGCAAAATGTCAGCAGTGTCACAAAATATTGATGCATTTGATAAACGAAATTAAGTGATGCCATTTTTACGTTGTGTGTCAGCTTCTAAGCTATATAAGACGGGACTTATAGTATAAATTGGGATCCGAACCACTACGAAAGAGAATGATAACAATGGAATGTAAGATGAAAAGTACAACAATAACATGTCCTTGGCGGTATTGGAACCCGCGATCCCTAATATGTGGTTGCCTATCCATCTAGATCACATGCCTTTCCGGACCGACTAAAAACGAAATGAGGTAGTAATAAAATAATTATATTTTCAATGTGAATATGGTAGGCCTAATATTACAGTGTACAAACATAAGCATATAGTATGTAGGAGAGGAGGTAAAGGAATATGTCACTTAACACGAAAGACTAAACCTAGAAGGTACTCTTCCAAACATTGATACGATAATCTGGAGAAACAGTTTACATAATTAAAAAAATGTGTTTCTTTCCTTGCGTGTATCATTTTGTTTTCGCGAGTTGCCTCACCGAGGCTACAGAAGTATAATGCAAAACCTTCACTTTTCTAATGCATTACTTTATTACCATCTACCGCCACATATCAGACTTCTTTATTGAACATTTTCAGCACACGTAGCTCCAACAATATGCAACACTGTACCACTACACTTCACTGTTTTGTTTAGTAATAATAGAACATTTTAAATCTGTGCACATTTATATCTGGTACTATTTCAAACAAAATATTTTATGCTGAGTTGACAACACTGCTTCACCTATGGCAACACTGATTCACCTATGGCAGCACTGTTTACCGTTTTCGATAAGGGATATTGTTCTCATTATATTGTGTAACTTTTGCTTTGATTGCTTTAACGGTTTTCAAGATATGAGGGTAGTTCAATAATTATTGTCCCTGACCTATAAGGAGTATTATTTTTCCAAAAAAAAGTCTCCTTTCATAGCAATGTACCTGTACTTCTTCCACCTATGGTGTAAAACCACTGTCCCAGCTTCAAAGAAAGTCTCTGGCTGAGCCATTCCTCCACAGCGTCAATAACAGCTCCATTTCAGTGAAACTTCTTCCCTTTGAGGCGCTCATTCAACTTTGGGAAAGTCACTAGGGGCAGGTCGGGTGAGTAGGGAGGATGTTCCAACACATCAAAGCCAGCAGCATAGATTGCGACACCAGTAAGATGGCTTTTGTGGGACGAAGTATTATCTTGGTGGAACAACATTGTTCGCTGCAACATCCCGCGCCGATTTTCCATGATTGCTTCGCGTAACTTAGGGATTAGGTCTGCATAATAGGCCCCCGTGATAGTGTGTCTAACTTCCAGTTAGTCAATAAGGAGCACACCCTTCGCATCAAAAAGATGTGTCCATAACCTTGCGTGCTGATGCTTGCACCTTGAACTTGCGTGGGGGAGGCGGACTGCTGTGCCGCCACTCCATACTCGGTCGTTTTTACTCGGGATCGTAGTGGTGGAGCCACGTCTCATCCACTGTCACAAATCTTCACAGAACTGTTTCAAGTCTGTCCCATAACCTCCAAGCCAGCCCTTGAACATCAAACTCTGTCTTTCTGATGTTCACGAGATAACGTTTTGGGTACCCATCGCGCTAACACCTTTATGAATCCCAAGTGTTCATGCACAATGGTTTCCGTTGAGCCTATAGAGATGCGCATGATGTATGCTAACTGTTGCAACGTGATTCGTCTGTCTGCTGTAATCGTATCATGCACAGCACCAATGTTTTCGGGGATGCATGCTGTTGTTGGAGGACCAGCACCAGGGGCCTGCTGACAGCTTTCCCTCCCGCAACGAAAGTCGCGGTACCAGTTCTTTACCACCTGGTAGGAAGGAGCCCCATCACCCAACACATTGATCATGTCCTCATGAATCTCCTTTGGGCTTAATCCCTTTTTCTGGAGGTACTTGATAACAGCTCGTTGTTCGGTTTTCTCCATTTTTCTAGCTAGGTGCCACCTCTCACACGTGAAACAACGAAAAAGAATATTAATATAGCAGCTATGGTTCTGACATTTAGTATAGGCATCTAAGACATTAGGCTACAATATCCCCCATCAGGCATGCCAGCTCAAGTATTTTAAATATGCCAGGGACAATAATTATTGAACCTGACTCGTATTTACTTTAAACGTACATCATTCCATGATATAATTTTTTGGATATTCAAATTTTGAAGCCCTGTAGCTCCTACCCTTCTGGTCCATAGCACCTTAAATTTTGGTCATATTCATTTCTCATAAACCTCCATCGGATGTGCTATATGGCAATTAGATTTGAGCGACAACTGGCGGGACCTTCCTGTGGAGTATTTTAGAGGAAGATACAACGATTTGTGTTAAAAGGACATGTATTCCTTCAAAGGTGTTGAAAATATAAGGCATTGAAATCTGCGTTCTGTTAAAAGAACGTAATTCCGCAAATACACTCTTTTAACTGAAAATCAAGCAAGCAGGAGCGTAATAATGAAGAGAGTTATACAAGAAAATATGTCCAAAATCTCTTTCCTGGTCACAATCTCAACGACCTTCCATGTGAAGGGGGTTTTGCCATCATCAAACAAGCTCTTAGGAAACGTGATCGCCTTTACACTGTACATGAATTGACGATGTTGGTTATTCACTGTAGCAGGTGTGATAAATTCACTGTTGTTGAACTTATGGGTGAAGATGAAATGAAATCTGAAAGTTTTACGTCCCGCTGTTATGCCAGTTAGGCTAAAGGAGACGGTGATGATGAGAGATGAGTGAAATGGTGGAATGAAGAAAGTGGGAGGAAACGGGAGAACCCCGATAAAACCCACGACTATGTTGTTTGTAAACCACAAAGTCCACACGGCGCGAGCTGGGATCGAAAGAGGGACCCCAAGCACCGGAGGTGAACGCTCTACCGCTGAACCACCGTGCCTACCTACTACCGGTGAGCCACCGCGCCATCGAACCTACTCGTGAGAAAAGTTTTTTCTTTTTTTTTGTCATTTTTTGTCATTTCAATAAACACTCTTTGTTTATTGCACATGCGTCTATTTAACAGAAAGCGATTCAAATACCTGTGGCCTGTTGACAATAAACAGTGCTGTATTCTGGTCAGAAAACAATTGCAGACGGGCGGTTTGAAACTAGAATGTAAATATCAGGCTTACTAACCAGTTTACTTGTAATTAATCTATCACATTTCATATTATCGTGTTAGTAATAAACAACTTCACGCATATGTTGAAGTTAAGGTAAATAAAGCTTTAAAAGTTTTGGAAATTATTTCTAGAACATTTCAAATCACCGCTTAAAAAGTATACACATCTTTTGATATTCATTTCGTAATACCTTGGGAATAAACTGACATCAATACTGTATTACATTAAATTGCCAAATTCTCTATGGCAAACAAAATAATTAAAATTGATAGATTCGACTCGTTGCTATCTTATTGACGAGGTGACATGTATGTTTTATCTCAATGCTTTTGGATAGCAGTAGCAAATAGTTGTGATCTCTAAGTCAGAGTATTAATGGATCATCTTTAGATTTTCAAAAGTTTGTTCCGCCTTTTGTTTTTAAGATACAAGACTGAAATTTTACACACGCATCGTATGCGTAACTATGTATTTTTCAAGAAATTTTCAAATCACTACGTGAAACCAGGCTCGGTCCCGAGGGGCGCAAAAATGATTTTTCTTTCGAAATAATGCCCTGAGTTTCCTGTTGCTGGTGTATAATACGGACAAGTGAGTGGTGTCCTTGAAAAGGATGCTCTATTCTGAGAAACACGTGATATGAACTATGATCCTACGATAAATAGTAAGGAAGCAGTAACTGTTCGAGTGAAAGTCTAAAATTTACCTCTAAGAGTGGAAATCCTAAAAGGATTAAAGACAATTTGCTTTTGATTGAATTCTATGTAGTGATAAAAATACATGGCTTTTCAGAAAATGGGAGAATGGAAGGTAAATTTAATTAGTGAAGACAGTACATCTGTTATGTACATCTATGATCTTACAAATTACATATATATCTAGTATAGACCTCTTGTGCTTCTAGGCTAAACTCAGTCCAATGTGTGTCCTCTTCTACACCTCCTTTCTTTCCTCCCAAAACGGTTCAAATTCCTTATAAAAATCAAATGAAATTTCTACTTTAAAGTCTCGCATATATGATTCTTAAGCTAAAGGATACGGATAATTAGATGAAAGTAAATGATTGCAAAATTTGTGCTCTCCCATCGTGATTCGCACCGACACCACGTGCACCAAAGGCACATGCGCTAACCACTAGACAAGTGACGAACTCTCGAGTGAAAACGTATTTGAATTCTAACCTCACTGAAACCGAGAAAATAATTTATGTGTCAATCGATAAATATACATGCTGCGAAATTCGACTTTAGTCCACAACGTCTATTCGACTTTAGTCGATCTGATGATATAGAATATTTCGAAGTGATAATAAATTGCGTTGTGCTTCCAACTGACCGTGATTTTTTGAACTAAGGCAGTGTTATACGAGTTATTAAGAGAGACTTGCTTCATTTTGTAAGGTGTGTTTCAATACTAAATGGAACAGTAAGTTATGGCATCCAAAGAAAAGACAATCAGATAGCTGTGTTCTTGTTACATTCTGAGTCCGAAGATGAAGGTGATTAATTCCGTATCGAAGTGATTATTTTTGACCAAAATTCAATTTAAAAAATTTTGTTGCTGGTAGGTGGCAAGACTGAAATTTTAGAACTTACTGGGTTCGTTGCCACAGAGTTCTTTCTTGACGGTAGCAGGAAATACTATTGCCGAACATCATGTGGAAACTATGAATGTTACAAGAGAATTTTCAGAAAATTCATTTCGAAATAAGCTGGCAACAATGACGAATGAGATGCATGGCGTAGATGAAACACAGAATAGATTTCTTTCGATATTAGGAAACACTGGCGCAAATCCCGGAGGGATGAGGGGGTATGTCCCCTCTAATCTTGGAACTGAGGGGACAGTCCCCCAATAATCCGATTTGAAATGTGTTTTTTTTGGGGGGGGGGTGAAGAAATGTGATTATTTGTGTCCGATTGCCAGAGATATGAAATTGACGTCCCCAGCATAAAACTCAAATCTGCCCGCCTCCCAATGTTGAAGATAACTCTGCTCCCCTGATCCTCCACAGCATTATTTTTCATCTCCATAAATATTTTGAACATCGCTTAAAAAAATATGGAAACAGTCTCCCCCCCCCCCAATGTTGAAGACAGATTTGCTCGCCTGTTAGGAAATATACTGGTATCAGATTGGGTGCGAAGTAAAGTGAGAGGCGCAGGGAATCATAAGAATGGTTAATAATAACAAAATTTATCTAGAAAATATCAAAACAAGAAAAAATATTATAATAGGATAGCAGCATTTACAATCGGGATGCGCGGAGAGATTGGCTGCTATAAATATACCTTTCTCAGTTTTTATAGTGATATTTATATCAAGTTACACCTACGTTAAGAAAATACGATATTCTCTAGTAAGTAATGCTATGCATATTGTTGTAAATAGGTTGAAAACAGTGACAATCGGATGTGTCAGGAGCGTAAAAACTAGGTAATTTACATACTGTGGTGACGGGAAGTACCTGTACAAAGATTGGTTTCGATTCTAAAAATTTCATTTTCTCATGAATAAATACGGTACCTAAATTTCGTTATTGGCCTCAAAAATAATTATGCAGCGAAAGGCTTAAAACACAAACGTAATCATTGTAAACTTTGTTAACCCTAAAGCTTGATTTAAAATTACACTTACAAGGTATCGGACAACTCTCGAAACCATTGCTTTCCAACCTTTCCCTTCAACAGTATATTATTTAAAACGTTACAAAGTACAACCTTATGTACAACAACTATTCACTAATCTTTCTTCACATATTAAACACAGTCTAAATTTAGTGTTCTTACAACATTAAGCGTAAAGACATTTAGTGACGTATTGAACGCTACTAGCACAAAATTGTACAAATCAGCATATAAATCGCGCTGTTAATGGACAGTGCAAGGTTTCCATTCGTTTAAAATTCTAATTTTACTGTATATAAAAATAACGCTCGCGACATCTCTGATACTACTACACGACACCCGAATTGAAAAGCTCTGCTTTAAACTATCAAACCTAAATTAATGTATTAATCATTGACATCATTATTTCTTTTCTTTTTCTTTTTTTTTTTACATATCGTCCCTCTCGACACAAGGGGGCGTATCTCATTTTTTCAACTTTTCCAAGTGACAAGTTTAAAGATGTTATCATAAGTTTATTTTATCGTGTTCTGTCAAAATTTAATTTGATCTCCTAAGTTATACACCTGAAACGAAGGAAATCAAACTAAATTTTAAAATAAGACGATATAATAAATAATGAGAAAAGACTTAAGCTTGTCTCCTGGAAAAGTTAAGAAAATGAGACACGCACTTTTGTATCGAGAGGGACAATATTTATAATAAAATCGAATAAAAAGTATTCAATTTCTATACGTTTAATGAACGATAGAAGCTCACTGAATTGTCGATTGTGCTATGTCTATGTTGTTCTTGCGTTGGTAATTTTCCATGCATATATTGTTATGCACAATACGTCTTCTTTACTGCAGGAATTGTGAATCATTCCTACATTTAACAGCAATCGGTACACATATTATTTATGACATTCTTAACTAATCCCAAACATCTAAATTGAAACTTTGAAAACCTGTTAGATATACTCCAGCAGTGAAAATATCCGCCCCATGCACCTCGCACTCTCAGTAGACACTGTAAACGCGGCACTGGCGAACCTAGACAAAACAGGCACTGTTATCTTGGTCAGGTGATATGAATGAACGATTGTTTAACTGTGTGACCGTTATGGATGAAACATTTATTTTCTTCTTCAACCCCGAAATAAAACAAGAGTTATAACAGTGTAAATATTCCTTCTCATCCACATCCAATTTTCCCCACGATTCCCTCAAAGAGAAAACGTTTTTTATATCATATTATGAGATAAAAAGGGGAGAATCCCTTTTCCTAATTACACACATTATCACACATTGCACACATTATCAACATATCTACAACCTGCTGTGGGAATCAAGGATAATACAAGAATTTGCACGATATACAGGATACACTTTCCACAAAAGGTTTCGAAAATGTGGTGATGATATGAATGATATGAAATCATTATTTTACATTCACGACGACATTTTGACAGATAATTAACAACAGAGAGTGATTATGAAATAATTAGTTTTATAAAAAATGTGAGAAACGGAAGAAACGAAGAAAATCCACCAATAACTCACTTGGCCTGGGATCAAAGGACACTTTGCCGCTAACCATCGTGCGCACATACATAGTAATGTCTGTTAGAGAGTTAAAAGTTAATATATTTATTCTGAATATTTTTCTCATGTACCTTTTGACTAAACCAACATTTTTGTGTTTGTCAGTCCATCTCGGAAACACGAAAACAAGTTTAAGAGAAATGGCTGGGGAATTATTATATTTATGGGTATTATGAAATATCTTTATTCTGGTAAAAATATTATGGGATAAAAAATATTTCATGACACCTGCTGGTTCAAATTGCAAAGCACCGATCTAGAATGAAGACATCTACGCAATCTATTCCTGGAAAGCAAGTAAAATAGTAGTCAGTCTCTTACTCCAGGCCGACCCCGCACCCACAAGATTTTCAGTTTGGATCCGGGTTTGAACCCGTTTCTCTTGCGTTTAATTCAGCCGTGTTACAGACAGAGCTAGGGCAGCCTCAACTTATCCTTATATTACCGGTATATTTTACTTTATCACAGCACAACGCTGTATAACAATGCTCATAAAATATTTTAATTAAAAATAAATCAATCAAATATTGAGACTTCCCTAAAAACATATAGACTAACATGTCCCGCCATTGATATGTTACCCAGATAAATTTTGAAAAGTCGGCGCCATTGCCATTGTCACTGAGTCTATCAATACCACGATAAATATCTAAAACAAATCCAACTTTAACGAATCTTGGTGTGTGCCTTTCTTCAACCTTTCGAAAAAATATTGTTGCTTAGGTTTTGAATGCATTGAGAATAAGAACAAGAATACAATCAATGTTACATACAATAGATTTTTTGTCAGTGTAAATACCGTAACAATTATTCGATTTGGTATGACATATGGTATATTTTCTTAACGATATTGTTATTACCTCCATTGGTTGAGGTTGAAATTAGTCAAGGAAAAGCTGTTAAAAGGAGTTTTCATAAAAAATTCGAAGTTTCCTTATTTAAATTAAAAGTTTCCTAGACACCTTTTATCTAAATTATTCAATGTTGATGCAAGGTGTTTGCTCTTAGCCTTCCAAATTATCGCCACTACATGGAATTAAAATATGTTGAAAACGATTGGCTTAATTTACCTCCCTCTGATATTTTTGGTGGAAGATTACTTTCGAAAATATTATTGGATTTTCATACGGTGTGATGTATATCTTCTTTGAGTCTTTCCCATAAGCGTCACTGTATGAGATTCAAAACACTCAATAATGGTAAAGAACTTCTACCTCCCAATTAAAGAAACATGTTAACTTTCCTAAGACAAAAAATATCCGATTTTTAAAAAATATAGGATATATTTTTCTAAATATGTTCAGTAATCTCTGCTGCTTACAGTTAAAATGAGTTACTAACCAGGAATTGAATGTATCCCCGATTCTCAGATCTGAAAAACAAAATAAGAAAACTTATCTAAAAAAAGAGAGAAAAAGAAAACCAGAGAGTATCATGAAATATTTAAAGCAATGTAAATGTCAAATTTCGCGTAGAAGAGAGCTTTTATCCTTTTGTCTAAATCTATTTATAGAAAGGACAATAGTTTGGATTTAAACGAATTGAGTGGAATATTCATTAATATATTGTATTTAATACTCAATGGAAACACGTCTGATTGCTTAACGTAATAAAATTACTAATTTATTTTATGTATGCAAGTGCCTATATATGAAATTTACATTTTGTTTACATTTCTGACAGTAAAGCATGTAGATGCAACTTAAGTTCAAGGAAAAGCCAAAAATAGTATCGAACGAATATAAAATGTAACAGAAAGTAAATATTAACTTCAGCAAAGAAAATGTTAGTATAGTATCGTCTATCTAGAAGATGGTTGTTTTGTCATACATCATTCATTATATCGTTTAGCTAACATATTATAATCATGATACCTAAAAGTTTCAGTACTAAACAAAGAAAGAAAATAAACTACCTTAAAGTGTGAGTACTATAGAAAGTACGAAAACTAACAAACAGAAGATTCATATTTCGGTGTGTAGAGTTAAATACCTAGATGGAACTTTATTACATAAACCAAACACAAGAACTGCAGTAATGGATTAGCGTGACTCGGAAAACCATCATCATAATGGAGATGGAGAGAACAGAACTCTTGATGATGATAGTCACTACTTCAAAGACATGAGCAAATGCCAAATGCCGTGCCCTCGGGTCAGAAGCCCTCTTGATGATGAATCGATTACAGGTTCCCGAAATTGGAAACAACTTTAGCTGAAAGCTTTGGCATTGTGTCTCTATCGGAGTAATAGAGAAATTTGATAGAGTCTCTGCCATAAGTCTTCATGTAATATGTTTATATACGTTATGGTTTGTTAAAAAGGAACTTAAGCGTAAAAAAAGAAAACTCACTGATGTGGCGAAACATGATATTCTTTTCAGCAGTTTTGCCAAGTTCAATTTATCGTCCATAACGAAATAGCATACCATTTTATTTATTTAATTTAACAAATCTCAAGTTTCAGATATTGTGTTTCACGTCTTTTCGCTGAGATTATAAAGGACACAACACATTATTCACGTAGGACTCGATCCAGAACCAAGATTTGAAGCCGGTATAATTGCTGGGGATAGAGACCACCATGCAATACCAAGCTTCACAGTATATGCCATTCACTAGCACAGTTTATCGTCTTTAAAAGAGTTGTCATATTCTGCACGCTTATCGTAGTATGTATTATTTTCAAACATAATTATATTGGTTTAACAAAGATGGTAGGCTTCAAAATATACAATACATGATATATTTTTACTACGACAAGACATGAAAACTTGTTCTCAAGTTGATATTCATGAAAATCGATGAAAGCGATTGATGAGGACGTCAATCACAATAACTAATTGGACGGTATAGTGAAGATATGTGGAGTTACCTTTAAAATCGATTATGCAGATATTATATACTTGAAATAATCGAAATGAGTGATGTGATAATAATGCCATAAACGAAAATGTTTTGATGTGTATTTCAATGTTGCATCAATGATTATCTTGAACGTATTTACCAAGATAATATAATAAAGTAGATCATGAAGATATCAACTAAAAAGATGCATCACATAGTGTTATTAAAGTAGTAACCTATAGAATGCACTGAAGAGTAAGTGGAAGGTTTTAGTAACCAAGATAATATTGAAGTTTACTATAAGGATATTAACCAAGAGGAGATATCACGGTTTATGATAAAGATCAGAGTTGCCTTCCCCCTAACCAAGCGTTTGATCGAAATTCCTCAAATTTACCATTCTAACCCTCCCAAAAAGGTAGTAGAGGAAATGAGATTTATCTGTGAAAAACGAAGATAACTTGCTCTGTAGACTAAATTTTATTCGATTTCGGATTTTTTCGTTCTTAAAAAGAATCATTAAATTACAGTATATTTAAAGTTCTATTGTACAATTTTCAATGAGAAATTATATCCCCTCAGAACTCTCATTCCAGCAATCCAAGCCCTAAGACCAGCATTCCTGATAACGATATTAACATAGAGAGGAAAGGCATCGAATAGTATCAAATGAAGTTTCATCGTAAATACTATTTATTATGAAACTATTAACCAAGAGAATTCATTGCAAATTATGATAAATTTACAAACCAAGGAATGTAAACGAGTATGACGAAGGCATTATTAAAGAAAATCATTTACGTGTGTGTGAAAGGCATTAAGCACAAAATGCATCAAAGATTACAATGAAAGTATTAACCTAAGGATTGAATCGGCGGTATGATGAAGGCATGAACAAAGAAAGTGCATTGAAATTTACGATAAAGATGTTAGCACAGAGAAGGCATAGGAGATTATGATGAAAATACTAATCAAGAATATTACTTCACGTAGAGTCATTGTCAAAAATCTGAGCACAATACCGATCATTCAGAATTCAATCCCACCGCCCAACAAAACGTATCTATACAAAACCCAGCTTGTTGGACATGTTCTGTAAACATTATTGCTTATGAGAAAATGAAAACATATGATTCTGTTTCCACTGAGACAAATTTGCTGAGTATGTTTGCGTTCGATGAAATGCTGACACTTAACTTTGATGAGAGCTTTATAAATTCCTGGCATTTATTTGATGAATTTATCCAACTTTTGCGAAATTATTTGACTCAAGTAGCTCTTAAGAACTTTCCAAAGTCCGTCAGTATTCGTTGCTATGTATTTACGTGATGTTCTGTCAAGTTCATCTTACAAGATGTCGATGGGTAACCAATCCGGTGTCGGTGGTGACTACTCTATTTCTTAGTGATGTAAGCATCTTCTTTACATTGCAGATAATTACTACATATCTCAAAAGAATGCTTGAGACGTACTTCAAATCCGCGTTCCTGATGAAATTCCATTCCTCACTTAAACATTGTGAAACACGTTTTCGACATTACTTTATTAATTAAAACTAAATTATCAACTTGCTAGTCTGTAACGCATGCCCAAACAGCGATGTTACCTTCTCCGTGCCTTGCTGTAGGTATTACACGGTAGAAATGAAAGCGCTTTTGAGAAAGAAGACACACAAACTTCTACCATTGACAAGCCAAAAGTTGGAATTTAGATTCTTTGGTCTATAGTGCCCATTTTCATTTTCATCGTTCTAGTCTTTATTTTATTTGCCCAGGAGTGTCTTTTTGTAATATTTCCTGCTTGAAGGAATGGTTAACAAAGAAAATACATTGACGAGTATAATTAAGATTTAAACAAAGAAAATACATTGTCTAATATTATTAAGATATAACAAAGAAAATACATTGACGAGTATAATTAAGATATAAACAAAGAAAATACATTGACGAGCATAATTAAGATATAAACAAAGAAAATACATTGACGAGTATAATTAAGATATAAACCAAGAAAATACATTGATGAGTATAATTGAAGGGGTTATTTGGATAAGGGCGTATCGACCTATTTCCGGTAAAATTAGATAAATGTATTTACTGCAAGTTTGAGCATGTAAGTATGTGTCTATTTGCTTTTAAGGTAATATCTCTGCTCCGTAGCGAACATCTATCTCCAAAAATAGTGTGTGAATACGTTGGTTAATTGTACAAGGGCGTTTGTTTTTCTGCTCTCCTGAAAAATTGAAGAATTGCTAGTTACGCCCTTATCCAAATTTACCCCTCAATTAAGATATAAGCAAAAAGAAAATACATTAACGAGTATAATTAAGATATAAACAAAGGAAATTCATTGACGAGTATAATTAAGATATAAACAAAGAAAATACATTGACGCGTATAATGAAGATATAAACAAAGAAAATACATTGATGAGTATAATTAAGATATAAACAAAGAAAATACATTGACGCGTATAATGAAGATATAAACAAAGAAAATACATTGGCGAGTACGATTAAGATAAGAACCGACAAGATCTATTGACTAGTATAATTAAAAAATGAATCAAGAAAATACGTTGGCAATTTTGATTAAGATATAAACCAAAAATATACATTGACGAGTATGATTAAGATATGAACCACGGAAATACGTTGAAAAATATGATTAAAATATGAACCAAGGAAATATATTGACGAATATAGTTAAGATATTAATTTACTCAAGAAACGTTTGATTAATAGTTTGTCCGAGAAAAAGCGTAGAAGGATAAAGTGATGGAAATAACAAGAAGAACTAATCTAATAAGCGATGAAGGTATTAACCACAAGTTATAGTAATTAAATATGACAAGCTATCAGCTTATCAGAATCATTAAGTATAGAAAATAACAAAATTTTAAATCAGAATAAACATTAAGTTTAGAAACAGATATATGAACTGAAATTCTAAAACAAACTGAATACATAAATTGAATCTACTTTATCTCACTGTTGAAAAACACTGATCAACTTTAACATATATAAAAAGGGCTAGTGTTATTGATTACTCTACAAAATGAAAAGTCCCCCACCTCTCACTGTATGCCTCTTTTTATTCTGAATGATTTATTTCGACAGTTGACGTCATCACTCACAACATACATTTCCACAAATACATATATTTTTTTTGTTAATATATTATTTGCTAGTGGAAAATGTGGTAGAGAAGAGAAAAAAGAGAAACAAACAGAGTGGTGACAGGAAAATATGTTTCACAAGCAAAACCAATTTTTCAAAAGATAGAACTTTCATCTCGTTTCTTGTGGTTATCTTCAGCAAACAAACAGACACAATCACGCACGTACCATCAATAATGTTTTACAAGCAAACTAATTTATAAACATATAACAGTCTTGAAAAATGGCACGTTATCACATGAAGAATTTTAACATAGATTCCTCTACTTAGAAATATAGTTAAATAATTGTTGTTGCTCGAGAACTGTACAATGCGCATTATATTGAGACTTTATTGTGACCTTATATATATATTTGAGCACATATAAAGAAAAGGCGTCAGGAATGCCAAGTTCTACATTACTTGCAGTTGGTACTCATAACTAATATATCAACTACTGAACTATACCAAGTGGAAGTGAAATGTGCTTCAGGATAATGATTTTGTAACGGTTTTAAGCGATTTTATACGAAGAAAGTCTCTTTTCACTCTTTCCGTTATAATGCCTGTAACCTCCTGTATGCGAAGTAGTGAATGACATTTCAGGTATGGAGTCAGCACTCTCTATATGAGTGCTATCCCCATAAAGGGGAAACAGATGCTTTTATATTTGCTTTCCTGCTCATTGTGATACCTCTAGCGCCATTTTCTTGAGATTAACCCCGCTGGCCAGCCAGTTTATTATTGACGTTCAACACTCCTTTTGAACACCAAGACTGTGTGACATATAGACCTACAATTCAAAGTAGAATCTGAGCCGTCGTAGTGCGTTCAATGTTTTTCCAACCAGGGATCCCGTGCTTCAAAGGCTCGCGCTATTCACTAGAGTGCACGGGGGCAATATAAATTAAAAACAAACATTAAGAGTCTTGATAAAGTTAGCGTAAGCAGGGAGGGTTGCAAATGATTTATGGTAACATTGTAAATCATCTGTGAAAATATATATACAGTGTTACAAAGTGTGGTTCAGTAATTGTAATGCAAGCTAGCCTTTTTCGCATTTGTCTTTCTTTACACCCGTATTTACTGGGGCTAACTCGCCTACAGATGTACTCCCGCGCTGATCAGCGGGTCCTCCAGCTACATCCTTCAGATCCCGACTCTAAATACAAAGTTAGCTTGTAATGACTACATAGTAAGGATCGATGCATATTTCTCGCACTTTTCACTTTTATGACATATAAGTTTGCAAGTAAATTGCTTATGGCACATAAATTTGTATGCAGTTGATGGGTACGCACTCAATTTCCAGACAGAAATCATAATTTACATGTAGTATCGATTTGACCTTACACTCTTAACATGTACTTCCAAAACACTAATCAACTCAATACGTTGTATTTGGAATTTTCAATAAAATAACGCAAAATATTTCAATAGTATCTTATATTTTTGTTTATCTTTTCTAAAAAGTTGAAAAAATGGGGATGGGGATATGAGCACGTATTAAAGGTATTCTTCCTATTTTGTCTCTGGTCAGATTATCTTTTACGAAAGGAAAAATACTGTATAGGAGTACTAGTACTTCATTGACTATGAAATTTTTAACATAAATAGCCTATTTATTTGCTTTCAAATAATATATTATTCGGGAATGTAATGGAGTACTCGAATTGAATTGATTTGATTTAAGTTTAGCGTCCCTTTCAGCAGCGAGGCTATATGAGACGTGAACCTACAGTTTAAAGTGGGATCCGAACCACGTAAGCTATAGCCGATAATCGAGCCCAGGTCTCCCACGCCAAAGACGCGTGCGCTAACCGCTTAACCGCACGAAATACTCGAGTATACGGTATATAACCATCTAAATATATTTTATGTCTCACCATATACTCACCTTGAATTTACACGAGCATATAAAATATACGCTATATTTTTGAAAGCTACCTACCAAAATCTCTAGCCTTAAATCACTGAAAATTCTGATTAGTTAATATCAAGAAAAATATGTACCGTATATTTCCTTTGTTCCAGGGGAAACCTCGTGTGGATTATACATATTTTACTTGTTTGGAGGAAATCGAATTACCTATTACAATAGTTATTTTTTAAAACATTCAATGCATTGAAAATTAATCCTTTCCCAAAACATTCAATTATTGGTATATAATAAATTTCTAACTAATGGAAATTATCTTTTTTTTTAAATCTTTTTTCAAAAATTCAACAATAAACATTTTACAGACTTTTAGTTTTGCATAAATATGATTTTACCCATAATTTAATCCTATTTTTTTAAAAAATATTTTAGTTAAAAAGAACGCGTGTTGGAAAATATTATTTTTCCAGGAAAAAAGCGTTAACTGCAGTAAATAAAAGATAATCACACTAGAATTAACGAACATAATAAATCTTCTACCAAGTAAATATAGCTACCATTAATTGGTGTTTTTGAAATAATATAATTATTTATTTCGCCAACCATGCCAATAATGTTTTCAAATGTTCCTCCAAATGTGGCTAAATTATTCTTCAGCATTTGCAGATTATTACAATATCAACATTATTTGTGTATATGTGTGTGACTGAACCCAAGAGGAACGGAACGGAAACTTTATAACGTGAATACTTTTTATGGTTTACCAAACATTATTAGGGTCATCATATCTAGGAGGCTCAGGTGGGCAGGTCATGTAGCCAGAATGGAAGAAAGTAGGAACGCTTTCAAAGAATTAACTGGAAGACCAATGGGAAAACGACCATTAGGAATAGCTAGGTGCAGATGGGAGGACAACATTATGATGGATCTCACAAAAATAGGAATGCAAAGTAGAAACTGGATCCAGTTGGTTAAGGACAGAAATCAATGGAGAGCTTTCGTGAGCGCGACATTGAACCTTCAAGTTCGATAGGCCATACTGTTAGTTTAGTTAGTTAGTGTGTGTGTGTGTGTAAAGAAAACTTTTAATTTTGGGAAAGTACTAACATGAAAAAGTTATATTATGCATTTTTCTTGTTACATTTCTTACATAAATGTCATAAACAAATTAATATTAATTCAGACTACGATATTGTTCTTTAAAACGGTTAAGAATAAATTTACAATTTGTATTTGAATCTCATAAATAACATAAAGAATATTACAGTCTAATACTCTGCAAAACATTCTGCCTATAACTTCCTTCTTATTAATCAATATTTATTTTAATCTTAAAATGATCAGTAAGTGAATGTGTACTCAATCGCATTGGCATTATTGTCATGCTATACTACAACTTCCACTGTGGAACGGACCGCTACCATGCGGCTTGTACTTCCATATGGAATATGACAGATTCTAGCTAAAAGAAGAAGATTGAAGACTACTGATCAAATTGTCGTCTTTTTTTTTTTTTTTTTGTCATCGTTCCTTTTCTGAATTCAGACTTCCACATAAAGTATAACCCGAATACAACAACATGGTTCCGATACCAAAGATTTAGGATGGTATTTAGTGTCTCCCCAAAATCCATCGACGATTCCGGAGCTGGTGCTGTGATTTATATTGAGCCGTTGTAAACGATCTCGTTTATGCATTTCCTACCATCGCTGACGCGCCTGCTCCCTGCGGACGCATCCTCTCGCTACCACTCGATACCTCCTGCTGCACTCCTGCCCTGACTTGGTTAGATGATATTCGTGCTTTCAACTGGCCACCTAGCACACGTTGGTTAGTGTTTTATGCACCGTGGTTTTTACGCCATATGTCCACATCTTATTTATACTTATCATAATTACAAATAACGAACCGTAAACAATACTAACTGAGCCAGAATCAGTGCCAAGTGATTTTTGGGAAAAACTAAATAATACGCCGAGATTCAAAACAAGAAATAGAAGATTCCACAGGAAACACAATCAGATTCCCATGGCAATGGTCTCCCAAGTAACCGCAGATTGATATAATTAAATTAAAGCTCTCACCTCTTTCCTTTGAGAGCTATAGGTTACCTTAGTTGGATTCTATCAGTATGACTGTAACAAACTAGCCCTGGAATCAGTTGACATTTCTATCTTCTGTTATTCATCACCAGATATTTCCATGACCCGTACGAGCTAATCGAAAGTCAAAGGTAATAGCTTAGAATATTGGAGTAAAACACCTCTTTAGCACATGATAATTTTAAAATTAAAACAGGCTCAATAACAGTACTCACATATTAAGTGACACTTTTTCTCAGTTAAACTGCGTCACCATGGTTACTAACTTAACAAGATTTCATGTAAAATAATCGAAGTAATTGATACAAAATTGACGCATCTCAGTAAACTTGCAGTAATAGCCACCCAACTTAATGTAATTTAGTATAAAGCACCTTATCATATATAGTACGTCCATTTATTTGTTTTAAATTAGGTAAATATTTCCATGAATTTTATAGCAATTGATTTATTATCAATGATCTAGTGTATTTCATCATTATATGATTGATTAATTTTTCCTAATACTTGACATACTCTTTACACAAAAACTACTTGTAAGTTAAAACTTAAATATGCCCCATGAAAGTTCACTCGGTTCAAATTACATTATGGTATCTGTAGATTACATTTCAACTGTTGAATCTTCAAAAAAAATTATAGTTCTGAGAAAATATATTGTAAAAAGTATTTGTGGTACATGTTAGCTCTCAATCCATACTTGCTGTTGCTCCCTCTTGACACATGATTTCAATGCGCTGACTTCCATTCCTTCGCGATTTGAACAAGTTCGTGCTAGTAACTAGTGTATGAATAGTACTTTCATAGTAATACTACCACTATTAGTAGTAGTAGTAGTATTGCTAACAGACTACTAGTAATAGAATAAGCATAGAAATTGATGTTGTTTCTGTTAGTTCGTATAAGGGAATAGGAAGGGCCGTTGAAATTATTTGGAGCGGAAACTGCTCTGCATTTCATGATATTATCGACTTTGCGTTGGTTAAGGGCGACACTTTCATGAATTTACTTTTTTTCCTCTTTTTTGGCTTCCTGGATTTTCGTAGTCCCAAGGAGAAAATATTCTTCTTTTAGTCCTTCCTGAATTCTGAGTCTTCTTAATCGAGAGAGAGAGAGAGAGAGAGAGAACCCAAACCAGCATTGCTAGAACCACGATAGTATTCTAAAAGGATGCCATTTTTTCTTCTTTAAAAAGGACTACAACTTTCTTTTCACTTTTACCTTTAGGATAAGGAATGGAAAACTCGTGTTTGCTTTAGCAGAAGAGAGGAGAGTAAAAAAAATAAAAATACAAAAAGAAAAGGAAATGAAGAAGAAAAGGAATAAAGAAGATGAGAAAGAAGGGAAAAGAGGAGTGTATGTGTGTGTTTATGTGTGCGAGAGAGAGAAAAAAGAAAGAACATTCACTTTCTGAAAACCACCTGCTTAAACGTAGCACTCTCCAACAGGTCGACTAGCTTAATCTTTTATGAAGTGCTGGAAATACGAGAAAATACAGAATTTTCAAGTGTTCGGCTTAGATATATCCAATGTGTAATTACTGTACACACACACTATACATTATATATCATTCTCAATATTTAATGCAATCTACATTCTTCTTAAAACTTTAATGTATTACTTATGTTGATGCATTATTTTATTTAGTAGGAAAAACTCGTGTTTCAACAGCTCCCATAGTCGCTTTTACCCTGAAATACAAGGTAGGCCATTTGACTTGAAATTTCCTTCTTACTATTAAACTAATAGATAAAGAATTCCATTGTGCAATGCCAATATCGACAGAAGAAAATTGTTTGATATAGTCAGCAATTCCATCAGGCAAAATAGTGTTGTCAGTTCAACATAAAAGTTGTCTTTGTTTCATACTGTCACTACGTTAGATTATTATCACATACTTCATATCTATAGGTTCAACATACAATACCACAATCATTAGTCAATGTTACAAAGTAGTACACTAGCGCACACATATCGGGAGACGCACGAAATGTCATAAAATTTATTTTGTTCATTACACATGTATTTATCATCAAAATGTTAAAAAAAAAAAACAATTGTGCAGAATTAATTGTATGAGCATGGAAATTTAGTTCAATGTAGTATATATTCAATGTGATCACCATTTTGTTTCACAACCTCCAGCAGGCGAACCTTTACATTTGACACAATCTTCCTGCACAAGTTTTCCGAAATTAGACGGCACAACTGCATGATGAGAGCCCTGAATTGAACTGCGCTTGCAGGCTTCCTTGCACATTACCTTTCAAGTAGCGCCACAAAAAGAAATCACATGGATTAATGTCAGGACTATGCAGGGGCCACTGTCTTCCACCTTAGTGACGGTGAGGAAACCGGTATGACATTAGCCGCCCATCAAACATGTCATAAAGATAATTAAGAACAACGATAACAGTGTGTGGGCGGGATCCGTCTTGCATGAACCATTAAGTTTGTAATAGGAAACCTGTTGCTAAGAGTTCTGGAATAAATCTGTTTTCCAACATGTCCTAATATCGATCTTTGTTTACCTTCTCATTATAGAAAATTGGTCAGATGATTCCATGGGATGCAATTGCTGCTCACATACTGACCTTTTCTCCATAATTAGCGATACAATCTCTGAATAGTGTGTTTACATGGAGCCCATTTTGAACGGAAGTGTGCACGAAAACGTCTTTGTGTAGGTACAAAACTCCTCGTGTCTGTAAAAAGAAAAAAAGTACAACTTTCACCTTCTGTTCAACACACAATTTGCTCTTATGTGCCATCTTGAAAACTGATGTTTGGCGCCAAGTAGATATGCGACACTAACTTCTCGTAACATCTACCGGATTTTCTATAAACCAAACTATATAAATACTAGTTTTCAACATTCCATCTATGATATTACACGTGTAATGAAAAAAACAAATGGTATTACATTTCGCACGCCACCCTGTACATTTTTAAACTCTTCTATAACAATCACAACACAAGAGTGATGAATGGGCAATGTTGATCCAATTCTTATTTCATTGTCAAATAATATCAGCACAATGTGACACACGTTTCGAATAAAATAAGAACACAGTTATAAAGAATTGATAATTTGAATTGTTTCAAAAAGCGTTATTTCGTTAAAAAAAAGACTTCTTACACAAGTTGTTCAAAATTTATCCTCATAGAATGGTTTCCAAAAAATGTGGAAAACATTATGCCATTTACAGACATTTCGTATCTCGAACCGTTCCGTAGATATGGTAAACACTGATAAACTTTGTAGCGCTGCATAAAATTCTGTAATGGCAGGAACTACTTTAAGTAATTATGACTTCTGTAATTGCAACTATCTGAAACTATTGTGTAATATTATAGAAGCCAAGGCAAAACAAAAATTGTCTCAGAAAGTTTTCACAAATATGTGATTTCAAGCAGAATAGTCATATTTAGTCTTTAATTCAAGTGTATGAAGGTCAGTACCCGTCTGTAATTGCATCCATCCTTTGCGTTTACCGTACGTAGTAGAATAACTGATTTCATCATGAATAACTGACATGTCTCATTAAAGCTGTAAGTTATTCCAGAAATAGTTCATTTCTTTATATATGTTACTTACCATAAGCTTGCTGTAACACAACTGAAGTTTCAGTAGTACACCTACCAATTATCGCACAACATTTCAGTTGAGTTGAGTTGAGTTGATTTTAGTTTAGCGTCCTTTTCAGCAGCGAGGCTATATGAGACGTGGACCTACTGATTAACGTGGAATCCAAACCACATGAGCTCCCGCCGGGAATCGAACCCGGGTCTCCCACGCCAACACAACATTTCATGTGAATACGATTCTACAAATTCCAGTTACTCATCCTTCAAACAGCTCACTTCGACACGTATCATTTCTTTTCTGTTGCACCGTCAAGTATGAGTCAATTAGTCTAACACGTAAGATCCAGTGCAATGCATGTTTGAAGATGCTCGTGTGTAAATGGATGTGTGAATTTACTACCGTAGTGCACACATTCCAAGGATGAAACTATCAAATTCATATATTCTTAAGTTTGTACCATTTCAATTAGTTGTGTTTACTTTGATTACAAAGATTTGTGTGTCTCTTAAAAAGAATTAGGATTGACAAATACAAAGATAGTAGATTTTATACAGGAGGCTTATATTCTGGGTCACTCAATATACGTACACTTGTTTTCCTCTCATAACTTGTATGGTAACTGTCACAATATCCTTTGATATCATGTTAGTTTATAAACTTTAAAGCAATAATTTGTATTTACACGTGTAATCTAATTAATGAAGCATTCTTCACCTTCGCTCCCTATATGATGCTTTGTATACTCTGCATAGTTGGCTGGGTTGCAGTTGTTACAGTTTAATTTCACAATGTGCTATTTTTGTTGAGTACTTTTAGCAGTTATAAAACTAGTTGCCAAAAATATTAATGCAAACTTCGAAATGCACGAATGTAATATATATTTTACCAGAATTATTTTAATTAAATACAGAAACAGATTTACCATTTCTTCTTCTTCTTCTTCTTCTTCTTATTATTATTATTATTAGTATTAGTATTAGTGGTAGTAGTAGTAGTAGTATTCAGATACATATGAATAATTTTCACTTTCTATACTTTGTACAAATATTTCTATTTTGATTTGTTTGAAAATAATTTTGTTTAAACTTTTCAAAACTTGTAAAACTTTCAAACCAAAACTCAACCCAGCTTTCTGGATATCTCCGGAATCAAAACTAAGTAAAGTATTTTTTTAAAGAGTAGCAACGGGAAAAGTCGTAATCTCACAAGAACAAATAACTGTGCAAGTAAACTACTACAAGATACCAATATTTGTATATTAACATTGACCAATAAAGTGATGAACGAAACCCACATAAATTAGTCTTATTTTACATTAAATTGATACGTATTTTCAGTATGCCAATCTCACATTTTACGAATGCCTACGTCCGTCTATACAAATAAAGAAAGCTGTAACAGAGTACATACTAAACGAGCTCTCAAAATCAAGACAAAGAATGAGTTTCAAACATAATAGGAACTGTTTTGTTGACTTCTACGCGACATTTCAACTGGATTTTAGGGACTATTGCACCCCGTTTATCACAAAAATTAAATGGCATCGTTGTCAGAGAGAAATAGAAAACTTTTGAGCAATCACCATAACAAAAAAGAAACTTTGAAGCTATACATTCTATTTTTTATATTGACTGCCAGCTGACAAAAGTTATTTAACAATAACATTTAGTTTATATTTTTTATTATTATTGTAAGATCATGTCTAAACGTAATTTAATTTCGAAACTACAAAAAGAAAAATGTTCTAAAAAATAATTCACTCGTTAACTCGAATTCTACAAAACATATCACGGGAAACATGATAATTTAATCCATATTGTGTGCAGTTTTCGTGACAATTGTATTCCTACTTTCATTTAATGTGACGATAGATTGGTTTAATGTCTGGGGTAAACTATTTCGAAGCATCCCTCAAAGTTAACCCTAAAGTTGTAACTAGGCATTCTTTTCTCTTTTTAAAGAAAAGTTCTGAAATACTTTTTTCTATATTAAGCCAACCAGTTCAAATAGAAACACGTTTTTCTTTAGGAGAGGGGCATTAAGGAAATGGAGAAAGAAAGCTTCTGCATTTCGATATACATTTTGTACTCCTCAGAGAAAAGCAAAAAATGAATGTTATGTCTTTTGAATGGTCAGGGCAATATTTGTGGGCTTAGAAATAAATAAATTGAAGGCTTTAGTAAACAAGAATTTTAGTAATGATCCAAAAATGGATCAAAATATGGTGATCTCGGCCAATAATTAGTTTTTGGATCAGGGGCTACAAAATCTTTGAACGGCCTCTAAATCGAGTTTTCGTATTTTTTGCGGAATAAGTATATAATACTGAGTTAAGTGATAGTTTGCGTTTGGCTACACTATCTGTAGTTCTCCAGATATGAGGCGTAATTTTTTTTTTTTTTTTTTTTTGCCTGAAATACGAAGTATTTGCCAGTTATATTGCATAATACTCGTCTTTTAATTTTCTCTTCTTTGGATAATCAGGTTTGATTTTGGACAGAGAAGCCCTGTTATTGGACAGGGGAATATACGAAGATGGAATTATGAATAATGTGTATACAAATGAAATTATAAGTGCCAGCGACGATTGCAGTATACAGGTTTTGCATTTTTGTCTTTATTGCAAAAAAAAAAAAAAAAAAAAAACTCCAAAGAGGGATATACATATATTTGCCGAAGTATTATAAATCCTTGTCTAAGAGCTGAGTGATGAGCGTATTAGTGATGTTACAAAGTCATCCTTGATGTAGGATATTTCGATAAAACAATTGACATCTAAGATAGATGGTATGATGACATTCTAAGACTTTCAAACGTTTATAAAATTTCGATTATTCGAACAGTAGAGCAGATGACAGAAAATAACTGCCTTTGTACGAAAATTTTTGACATATGAAGATGAAACTTAGACCCCAATAATTGGCTTTAAGATCACAGATCATGATGCGTCTATTTCTAATGTTTCTTTCATAGCAATGTTGGATTGGCATTTCAGACAAGATGCTCATCAGAAGTTAGAATAAGATAGGCAACTAAACAGAATACCATGACATCAATTAAGAGTAACAGAAGTAGTCGTTTCGAATTGTGAATGCAGCCGAATTTATATTTATTTAAGCTAAATAACTTAAATCTTTGTTGGTTTTAATTTAACGTTTCTCTACAATCACCAATAAAGAAGGATATGAAGGACACACTAAGAAATTTGTTTAGTTTGATCAATGGTTAATCCTAGATACAAACAATTCGGTCGTTGACCAATCATAGAACATGAGAATACGATTTTGGTATATTGCAACTAATATATATATATATATATATATATATATATATATATATATATATATATATATATATATATATATGGTCTAGGAATTAATTCGTGCGGTTGGTACGCACACATTGAAGCTGTAGTACAAACACAAAATACATAAATACCTTAAGAAAAATATTGTCCATCGCTAGCCACCACTTTCGCCCATCTGTCAGGCAATGTACGATTTCCGTGGCGAAAGAAGTCCTCATCCTTGGAAGCGATCCAGTCAGAGACCCATGTTTCGATATCGTCTGAAGAAGTAAACCGCTGTCCAATCAAATCGTTGTTCATGCAATCGAACAAGTAGTAGTCCGAAGGAGCAACGTCTGGTGAATACGGCGGGTGGGGTAAAACTTCCCATCCGACATTTTCTAAATAGGTTTTGACCGGTTTTGCGACATGTGGGCGAGCGTTATCATGTTGAACAATAAGTTTATCATGTCTGTTCTTCCATTCTGGTCGTGTTCTGGCCAGAGCTTGCTTCAAACGCATTAATTGTGGTCGATAACGTTCTCCATTCATAGTTTCACCCGGTTGCAGCAGCTCATAGTACACCACACATTTCATATCCCACCATATGCACAGCATAACCTTTGCACAGTGAATATCTCGTTTTGGTTGTGATGGACCTGGTTCACCTGGTTTCACCCTGGCCTTTTTTCGTTTAGGGTTCTCGTAATGGATCCACTTCTCATCACCCGTAATAATTCGATGCAGAAACCCCTTTCTGCTCTGTCGTTGAAGCAGCAATTCGCAAATGGTTTTTCGTCTTTCAACGTCTCTGTCTTTCAATTCATGTGGAACCCAATGTGACATCTTTTGAATCATTCCCATGGCTTTCAAGCGTTTGGAGACTGTTGTTTGATCAACGCCTAATGCTGCTGCAAGTTGTTCCTGCGTTTGACACGAATCCTGCTCGAGCAATGCTGTCAATTCTTCGTCTTGAAATTTTTTTTGGCTGTCCAGCTCGCTCTTGGTCTGCCAAGCCGAAATCACCACTTCTAAACCGTGCAAACCACTTCTGACACGTTCGCTCAGCTAGAGCATGGTCACCATACACTTTCACCAAAATACGATGACTTTCAGTCGCACTTTTCTGCATGTTAAAGTAATGCAGCAGGACACCCCGCAAAAACACTTTATCAGGCACAAATTGCGCCATGTTCACTTAACTACAAACTGGTGTTGTTGACGCTTTAATCCAATGCCCTATACTACGAACGATACGCGATGACAGGGGTTTGCAACACATGTGTGGATACACGGAACTGTGGGACGCTCCGTTCGTTGCGCCATCTCTTGTCCACCCGCACGAACTAATTCCTAGACCAAATATATATATATATATATATATATATATATATATATATATATATATATATATATATATATATATATATATATATATGTATATAATGTAGATAACACAAAGTCTTAAGGTACGCCATTACAGAAAAAGGTTATTGAGATAAATTAGTCTGAATATAAGAGTATATTTGAGAAAGGATTGGTTAACAATCAAACAAAAAATAAGTAAAAGCGGAAGTATTTGTGATTATATATTAGAACAGCATGGAATTCCATCATTTCATGTTGAGTAAAATTATATATTTGATCATTAACACTGAAGTTTTAGAAATTGATTTTTGATAAAGAGCTTGAACCAGTTTAGTCATGTGATAATAAAACATTGAATGCTAGGTAAAGATGTAATCTCTTGATAAGAATTTCCTATAGGTTTCATTAAACATATACTAGAACTAATGGGTTCCTAAGTCGATAGACAGATAAATTACTTTCTCAAGTTTAAAGGATACCACTGTGTTTGCCGGTGCGAGGACATTGCGCAAATTTTTCTAATGATTAGATCATTGAAAATCTCTGTAATCTATGACATTTCAACGAAGAGCAGAAAGTGCTGAAAATGCGCAAATTTCCACAGCGACGTTGCCAACAACAGAATTCAAGAAATTGTGTGAAATTTTGCACCGAAATAAAATGTATAAACGCCATTCCTTTGTGAGATATACTTGTGTTGCGTTCTGCGTATTTTCTCATGACGAACCCGTTTCCGTTTGGATCTCTTAGCAAAACAGACATCACAGTATGAACATCAGGAGCAAGGAAGTCATACTGACCATTGTAAAATATATGAAAAGCTTCTAGTCTATTAGATGTGTAGCATGACTTCTAGTGATTCTCGTTCCTCTTTGATTTGTTATATTATTGTTTTATTATACCATTCATTCTTGTAACAATTTATACGATAATAATATATAACAGATCTTTCCCACAGCACCTATGAACAGCAACTAAGATGCAAATACAAATATAAGGATCATTTATAGAGGTAAATGAATGGTTACTAAGGTACGTGGTAGACACAGCTGAAATATGTAAACGAATGCTTGTTTGTGATTGGCCAAAACTGGAAAATATAAACAAATTCCTAACTCTGGTCGAACGGCTTTCCACGATATCTATTATATAAAAGAGAACGCACAAATCCTTTGTTAGCTCATCACGCTAATACGGCTGAACCAATTTCTTTCATTTTGGGGGGGTTATTAGGATTTGGACCCTAGATGGTTTTTATCATATCACTTTAATTTTTAATTACCAGTGTCTTGAGATAATTGACCATTCAAGTGTCCATAACGTACAAATCCTTTGTTAGTTCATCATAGGTATAAAAATAAACGTATTTATATGCAACCCGCATGACCGTGTCACTCGGCGGGTTAACATAAATGACAGGCGCTATAATGTTAACATTTACTGCAATTTGAAAGCGAAAAAGTAAAAATTATCTAAGTAACAAAGTTTATTGCGTTCCGGGGTGACCGCAGCGAAGCGGGGTGAACGCTGCTAGTTTAAAGATAACTTCTAGAAATATTTTTGATTGTTTGTTTTATATAAGTTTGTTTCCCTTACAGTTTTCCAACAACTATTTGCTTCCAATCAGGGGTAAAAATGAGTTGGAACACGGGAAGAAGCTGTTCCCCCACTTACAGAAAAAATATCTATGGTGCCCCTCCACTTCCTAAAAAATTACAATGGACAAAGATAGACACGAGAGGCTGCATGACGAGATGCGTTTCCAGATCCATTTTTGCCCCTGCTTCCAATAACTATTTTCTTACAGTTTTAATCTTACAGGCAATCTTGCAGTCAGACATAATACAAAAAGTTATTGACTGGGACGTGTTCCCCCGTTCCCCTCTTTAACGACGACCATGAACACATATAATAGCGATAACTGAAAATGCTATTGTCATCCATTACTTTGTAATTTTTCCCTTAAACGACTTGCGTTTTGGTGACTGTTTTTATTAGTCGAAATGCTTATGGTAATGATGGCAACGTTGAACAATATTTTTTGCGCAATTTCCAATTTTATTGCCTGCTCATTAAGGCTTTATCTGTGTCAACAGGTAAGGGAGTGAAAGTTTGCGCAATTTCAGTGCACCCGTGTTTGCTACTTTTCATAGGCTGCAAAATAACCTGTGTATAAAATTGTTGCAGAAAGTAAGATAAACTGAACAATGAGACTTGCTTTGCGTTGAGAAATTGACGGTTAGAGATACGATCAGCATCTCGAGATGATCCACGACGACAGAGAAGAACGTCTGCAGTAAAATCCAAAGTTATGGAAACAATTAGACGGTTGTCTGGATGGAGTTGCCTATTAAATGATGGTTGGAATAATTGCTGTGAGAGCAGGGTTACCAAACGTGCTGTTCTTCCCGGACATGTTCTCGTTTTACTTCCTGGAAAATGCGTCCAAGAGGATTTTTTTGAAAAAATGTATTTTATGTCTGAGTTTTTAAAGAAAAATAATAAGAGCAAGGTCGTTCATCACAAGTAATATCCAGAATGAGCTTGCGAAAGTACTGTAAAGAAACACCGGTGTTTTTAAATAATTGACGGTTTTGTTGTGTTTCGAGATTCGTTCTCCTGGTAACGTGATACGACATTACTTGTCATATCTTTCAGTTCAGTACTGTTTGCATAGATTTCAGTGTTTTCACTGTCAGGAATAAATCTCACCACGTAGGGATTTTTCGCGTGAAGAGCAACTGAGGGATTACGTAATGAACCATTATGTCCAAAGAACATCGGCTTCTTTGTATCATCTTTCTTAAGTAAATTTGTAATCTTTGTGATGCGTCGAGATATTTAATGTTAAATGTAAATCCATTCTTGGAGGGTTTCGTTTCAAATACTAATACTTGAAATGACGTGTTACTTTTTTAGTTGCAAGAAATTTGGTAACCTTGTGTCTTCAACAATCATATCATACATACATCAATGAGATACATCAGGGAATAGGGGAGAAAATGTGGAGTAAAACTTAAGATTACTTAATTCGAAGTAAGGAATTTTTAATTTATTATTTTTTTCTTAAATAAACTTACGGTTACCATTTTCTCTCAGAAAAGAAATACTATGCCTATAAAAAAGGTAAGGACATACGAGAGATCTTAACTCTTCAGCTATCTAGGTGTATATAGCTCAGTGGTTGAGCGCTCACCTCTAATGCGAATCGTCCCAGTTTGGATCTCAGACCATGGATTTTCTCTAGTATCTTTCATATCCTCCCACACTAACACTTCACCAATTCTTTCATAATCATTCATTTGCATTTATCAACCTCTCTTTTAGAGTACAGGTCATAAACGTTTGCTGTATCATTAAAATATTTCATATCCTTGCACAATCAATTTTCTTCTTTCATCCTTTATTGGTTATTGTTTTAAATTTACGTAACATACCATTTAAAGAAAACATATATAAGTTAATTGTAATAATAAATTGTTCATGTTGTAAAAGAACTTATTAGATACACAATACTCAATTTGTAATGTGGAATGAATAATACAACAATGCCCTAATAAGAGAAGCAGAATTAAAACCATCCAGCGAGGTCATTTGTTAGGCACAATATGAACAACAAGCTTATGCATAACGCCACCTACAGGACATTTGTAGAAACATTCTGAAAGTGAATGTTTTATCGATGAGCATATCAATAGTAGATTTAAAATTTGCTATCATATTATCACATTTCAGAACATATGATTTAAGTAAAAAAAAAATTAAAGTGAATTGAAAATGGCGGATTTCAAGGTGACGGCCATCGATAACACATGTACTAATACAGGGTTATTCAAAAAGAAAGAACAGATTTCAAACATTTATTTCTCTCAAACTACAAAAGATAGAAACATGATTCGAACGTTACGTGATTAAGAAAAATTTACAATTTATTGTTAGTAATTATGGTGTGCATCAATATGAGCACCGTGTGTTACACGACAAATGACAAAACGGTGGCTCATTTCTTGCCACACACGAATCAGTTGGTCTCTAGTTATCGAATTCACAGCTTCAACAATTCGATGTCGTAGACCTTCAAGAGTGTCAGGCATAGGAGGGATAAAAACGCAGTCTTTTACGTAACCCAATAGATTGTTCTTTGCTTGCTCGTGATGTGGATTTCTTTGGGCTCCTTTCGTAAAGTGTACGAATACGCTCGACATTCTAGTTCGATGTGCGTGGACGTCCCGTGCTTTTCCCTTTGCAGATGCAACCATCTTCTACGAATTTTCGATGCCACTCGTAAATTTGCTTATGATGCGGCGGTTGTTTATTAAATTGACGGCGAAATGCTCGCTGAACTGCAACAATGGACTCAAGTTTTGCCAAATGTAGCACAAAAAAAGACTTCTCCTGTGGTGACGCTACCATTTCACTACAGACAAACAACAAACAACAGCGCCAATGCGGCCGTGATTGGAACTTCTATCCGGGCTGTTTTTAATTGTAAGCTTTTCTTAATCAAGTAACGTTCGAATAATGTTTCTATTTTTTGTAGTTTAGAAGAAATAAATGTTTGAAATCTGTTCTTTCTTTTGAATAACCCTGTAGTTATTCCCCACCTGTGCGGCTATGTTCCTTTTGTAATTCTTTTTTTTTTTAAATCCTGCCTCTTATTTGGATGTTTCTACATGTCTCAATCACAATTAAACGTACATATCTAGTACTAATTTCTGAGATGTAGCCTCATTGATAGTGAAAGGGTAAAACAAAATACTATGGATTTTGTATTACTGGGGTTCTCTGTCCTTTAACTTCTTAATGATTCATTTCATCTAAACTGTTTGTAAACTGTAGAAATTGTGTAAAATACTTCTAAAGTAAAAATAAAGATCATAGTCAACTTACTGTACTCGCGTACTTTAGCGGCAAATCTTCAAAAATTCCTACCTGAAAATAAGCAAATGAAAATAATAAATATAAGATAAATTGTAATAATGATGTGAAATTATCAAATGTTCCAATAGAATTACACTAAAATACGGCACTTATAAATTACTTGAGAAGTAAAATTCAGGACAGATAATTTTTTTACATTGGATAGATATATTCATTTTAAAGTGCAATTTCATACCCAGTCGAAGATAGGTCGGAAGCAGAAAGTAACGTCTTCTCCGCGCCATGAGCATTTATTTACTAGTAGTTTCATTGGGAGATGGGGATCAGCATTTATTTATTGATTGATATATTTATTAGGCATACAGAAGAAGGTGACTTGAGCATGGTATGATGAAATGAAGTATATGATGAAATGAAGTTGAGTTGATTGTAGTTTAGCGTCCCTTTCAGCAGCGAGTCTATATGAGACGTGGACCTACTGATTAACGTGGAATCTGAACCACATGAGCTCCCGCCGGGAATCAAACCCGGATCTCTTACGCCAAAGGCGCGTACGCTAACCGCTTAGCCACGGAGGAGCACTATGATGAAATGAAGTAGACGTAACAGAACACACGGATTTGTGACGTTAGTTGCGACGATAACCGAACTGCGGCTACTCGGAGCTGATTTAGACACTTGGAGCCCTGTTATTTAGAAAAAACGGAGTGCATTCATGAAATTTGGTGCAATGGATGAATGGATGGCGACAATATATACGACGACAGGGAGTTATATTGAGCGGCGGCCTGATCATGTTCATGGATAGCAAGAAGGTGATCTAACGGTAAATACCCGTAACGTGGTAGTGCTACAGTCTGGCTTAAGAGTTCTTATGGAATCAGATGAGCGTCTGGTATGTGGCGTTGACTGTAACGAGAGCGAAGCTTGTATAGATGTGGTAAGAATGTTGATATGGATGTGCGACGGAAGATCTCTTGTGTTGGCGTCCGTGGTGGTAAGCAATAAGCAATGCTTAAGACATGGCATTCCAGGACTTGTAGTTTATCATAAAACTTCTGTGGAGTCGATAACCATGTCTTTGCGTAACAGCAGGAGGAACAGAAAGAATATGTGTAAAGAATGAAGATTTTGGTGTTAAGACTCCAGTTATTGACTTTCAAACTGCTTAACAAGTTGATCTGGTATCGAATATTAGCTTGCAAATTGGAGTTGGACTTTCCACGAGAGATGTTTGTCGAAAATGACATATCACTGACTATAACTACATTAGGTGTGGTGTTACTCTCAGGTCCGAGCGTGATTTGGAAGAGGTATGCAAGAGCTTTGAGTGGTTTGCAGAAAGTCCTAAAAAGTCCTGTTGAAGCTGTTCAAGAATGGTAGTTTATGTCGGCTATAATAATGTGTTTTAAAATTGAGATCGAGGTAGTAAAAAAACGATATGGTAAAGGCTGAGTGGATCAAACATAAATAGTTGCCAAAGTGGAAGTAAATGCCGGAAAATAAACTGTTGTGATCACGTGTTCAACATATTGATCAGGATACGGTTTTGTGATGTAACGACGAGGTAGTGAGTGTTTGATATAATAGTGGCTTCACCACGAGCACTAGTTTGAGAAAAATCAGAACGAAATAGATGGTAATGTGGAAAATAAAAGCCATTTGATCTATTAAGAAGGCTTCAGTTAGAGCAATGCAATCGACTTGGAATAATGATACTATGGTTTCAAGCAAAACTCTTATTAGTTTTATGCGATCTGATATTAGTATATAATAGATTGACGACTCCTCTATTCCTGTTCTTGTCCATCCTATCCATGACTGGTAGATTCTGAGTGAAAATGGAAATGTGAATAAAAGCTGGAATAGGTGGCAGCCATTTTAAGTTGGAAAATCTCGTATGCTGCTTTGATGGCGTGTGTAAGAATAGCTTCATATTGAAATGCAAAACATTCTGCAGTACTAATTAATAAATAGTAAGACGTTTTCTACATTTTGACAAGGTAGAAGCGAGGTTTGAGTTCCTGTTGAGATATTGGTTGAAGTGGAAGACGTGTGGAGGCGAAGGGGAACAACAGTCTCGAGTTACTCAGGCTGAGGTTTAGGCTTATCCTTACATTGGTAACAGTAAGTCGGATGATTGTCATTGCAAGTGTTGCACATTTACTGACTGATGACCGTCAATTCTGGCTGCCAACCGATTACCTTAAAATTTACGGTATTAGTGTTAACGTTATGGTAATAAGGCATACCGTAAATATTAAGGTAATCGGTTGGCAGCCAGAATTGACGGTCATCAGTCAGTAAATGTGATCTATAATTTTTTTTACAGTGTGACCAATGCTTTGAACATAGGATCCAAACAACAAATATAGTCGTGCTAGCTACTTGAACATACAGATCTATTACGGCCTGCTGCTCAAGTTTTCAGTCATCAATAATAATAATAATAATAATAATAATAATAATAATAATAATAATAATAATAATAATAATAATCTTGTTGCATGGGGAGCTTAGCAAGTTGGAAAATTATGAATTTTGTATCTATGACATGTCTAAAGAATAAATCTTTATCTTAAGTACAGTTCTACAACTAGCATCCACTTCAAGCCTTAACGAGTTTCACGATCCTCGCCAGTGCCTTGAACGTAGAATTTCGGGCAACAAATGTAGACTTGGTTACAGCTTCTACTGTTATCAATAATAATAATAATACTAATAATAATCTTGTTATGTAGAGAATGCTCAGCGAGAGCTTAGCAAACTCGGTAATGAAGAGCTTTATCTCTATGAAATGTCTGAAGAAGAAGGAGCAAAAAAAAAAAAAAGTTAACTTAAGAACACTCTCATGCAGCCAGCACCCACTTCAAGCATATTTGTTGTTTCTTCTCCTACATCTTTCAAGGATTCAGGGAATTTTGGGCTACAGCAAGACTTAAGTAGAAACACAAACACACACACACATGAGAAAGAACGAGAAAATGAGGAAAATGAAAAGGAAATATTCGTCTTTCTTTCCTTTCTCTCTTTCTTTGTGTATGTTTTCTTTCTCTCTTCATCGTTCCTTAAGATTAATTACTTCTTAAGCAAAACAAACAACTGGGACTTTTGCGCTAGGGAAGAATAACACAGGAATAACTGGAAGAAGGTGGAAGAAAATTTTAGGATGAAAATAGCTCTCTTATTCCTTTAAGTATCTTTTCAGATCCAAGAAATGTTAGGTATATTCCTAGCAAAGTTACGTGAGTCCGTGTTCAACAGTAGCACCGATTAAATTTAAAACAGAACAATACCCAATTTTCTGTCTTCTACCCATTAAAAAACAAAAGTACTTACACAGTGGTGGCCTTTATAGGCTGAACCGGGCAACCGGCTTGTAGCGTTATTTCAGGTTTTGCCAGGTTACAGGGCCAGATTGGCCACCGACGTAAGACTTTCATGTTTTTATTAGTTAATACTTTATTAGAATGCATATTCTTCTTAAACAAGAGGGGGGGAATCACCCCTGTCCTCCAGGCCGGTAACCAGCCCAAAAACATAGGAGAAACGGTAGAAGTTAGGAGGACCGATCCAACCATATTATAGTTCATTTGCAAGCCTACCGTGAAACTTTTAGGGGGGCAGCAAAAATTTAGGAGGGCCCTGCCCCTTATACCCCCTGGATACGGGCCTGTTGTCCTCCCCAAACGAAGTTCCTGGCAAGTCATTCGAGTCCCGCGCATGGAATGGCCCAGCGTTTCAGAATAATACTCTTGCTTTATATACAGTATAGGGCCTATATAAAATTAGACAACAGATTATGCAATTCACTAACATTCTGAATCTTAGAAAATTATGAATAACAACTAAACTGAATACAGTTCTGTATCCTATCTGCAAGACACTAACTTCCACTAAAAGTGATTTTTTTACAACTACTGCCTTCATATACTATTCAGTGTATTAGCAAGAGCTGTTGCTGTTCAATTCAGCCACTAATATTTCTGTAGATCAGTACGCATCGGGAAATGTTCTGCGATATCATCAATACACGCTTTTTAACACCAAGAAAGCTTCGAAGTTTAGCCAAAGCATTCAGTGGCTGGAAGAATCTAGTATGAGATTTCAAAAGAAGGGCTACCAACCGAATGGGAGAGTTACGTCAAAATACTTGCACCTTTGTACCGTGTTTCTTAAGTAATATGGGGCCTGTCCAGAAAGTCCCTCACTCTTCGAAGAAGTACAACTAGGGGCGGGGCGAGCGATGTCATTTTGTGCAGGTACTTCCGCTCCTTCAGTGTACATCCAGTTGGGGACTTGTGAAGTTCGTGTTACTTCTGTTTATTAACATATTCTCGCTACAAGCCAATGATTCGTTTTAGATAGCCAATTTTAGATTTTTGATCAGAGTGGAGGCTCTTGTTGACCTGGAGGATACAAATATAAAATTGTCTTATGTGTACCTCAGAAGGAGGATTTTTGAAATGAAAACTAAGTTGTCCCAACGTAAGGGTCAAAATTAGGAAAAGGAAACGTCAAAATCAGGAAAAGGTTAAAATCGACAGAGAAGTTCAGAGACCGAAAGAAGGCTTAAGTACCCAGATGGACGGGTCTAGAAATGTGGGGGAAAGTGAAAATGTATATTGAAGAAAGTGTAAAGGAAAAACTGGATGTACGAACCAGTAAAAGTACAAAGAAGAGAAATGTAAGTATACTGTATGTGTGAAGAAAGTCCTACTTGACTCCCTTCTACACAGCACCACGAGAGTACGATATGCATACGAAAGCTGTCATCGACGAACTCGGCGAACTAAGTCACCAATAAGAGTAAGACTAGTGTTGCCAGATCATACGTTTTCCAAGTACATTTTACGTTTTTATGGCATATTTTACGTTATACGTTTCTACTTTTGCCCGTAAAACAATTTTTTCCGTTTTTGAAATATAAAACAAATAATAATCATGGACATTTTAAAGATGTTTTCATATACGGTACTACTTCGATCTTTCTAAGTTAGAGGCATTGATTTTAAAAACACTGTCAAACAACAAAACCCAATGATGTATTCTGCAATAAATTGCAATAGGTTGTATGTTATCTCCTGTCTATCAAGAATCCCAAACGTATATTCCAGAATAATTTGTTTTTCACATCTACTTTAACTGTTAATTTTGTCTTTATCATATCCTAGTTTCAGTCGATCATCGTATACTGATGCCAGAAACTTAAGCTAGTGTCAGCTAATAAAAGTATAACTCCCACGTGGCTGTGAATTTTGATTTGTCCTGCAAGGAATATGGAAGGCATAAGAAAACATGTGGGGCTGTTAAGAAATGCAAACTCTTGTTCATTGAAATATATTTGAAAGCAAGAAAGATGTGTGTAATACATGATATACTTGGTTGGTGTACGGAGGCGATATGAGACAATGACCTACAGCTTAAACGGGATTGAACACATGATCTCCCACACCGGGAATTGCAACATATTATTTTGTGTCTTATGGGTTCCAATTATTTTTAATGAAACTGCCCCAGTTTCAAATAGCAATTATTGTACATTACTCTGTGAAAATATATATAATTTTTATATATAAACTCTGAGGTCACATATTTTCCTTTTTCCCCCTACAACATCGTAAGATCTCCCTCTTTTCTCTAAGAAAAAAAATATGGCAACTCTAAGTGAAACTGTTCTTTTATAACATTAGGAAGATCACAGTAGGTTGCAGTGGTGGGTCTAGGGGGAGGTAGGTAGGGAATGCTGTCTCCCAAATAGGCTACCTTTTTTTCAAACTCAGCTATTCAGTATTAAATTATAATGATTACATTATATATGTAATATATCAAATCTACCAACAAAAATACGACAAATCATATACGTCTATCACTTGTTATATATATATACACGAGACGTGTCCGGAAAGTAAGTATCGTTTTGAAAAAATACTGAAACAGATTTGTTTATGCCAAATTTATTTTTACATGAAAGAGCAGACGCTAAACTACTTTTCGACAGTTTCCACCAATGTTCAAACACTTGTCATAGCGGGTGACAACTTGTCCAAACCTTCCTCAAAGAAACGTCCCACCAATGAAGACAACCATTAACTCCACAGTGATTTTTTTTTTTTTTTTTTTTTTGCTTCGTCGTCACTTTTTAAGCACTTACCGCCGAGCTCGCGCTTCAGATACAAGAACAAGTGATAGTCAGACTGGGCCAAGTCGGGGCTGTCATACGGCACCATCTATTCTCACGAATTTTCTCATCTACTTTCCTCACCAACTCATCAGTCACAACACAAGGTCGCTTTCACGCACTTCGTGATTCGTCATGGATATTAGTCTGCTGCTCTTAAACTGCCTCACCCACTTTTGCACCATTCCGTCACTCATTCCATTTTTACCGTAAGTTTCTACAACTTGACGATGACTTTCGGCCGGCTTAATGTTTCTTGCATTCAAAAACCGGATAACAGAATGAATCTCAGTCGATGGGTTCAGCAATTGTTTTAAACATTGTACACGATCACAGGACCAGTACACTCGCGACAACTCAACCCTGTTGGCGACAGTGAAGAGGCAATGAATAAGTGAAACTAGCGTTCCTGAACGGAGCGCCGACACTAGGCTGCAGTGGCGTCAAACGAAACGATTACTTACTTTCCGGACACGCCTAATATATATTCTGTGTTAAAGTAACACTCCATACTCATCGTCCAGGAGGTGATCCGCCCCCCTCCAAATGACCCTTCTGGGTCCAGTACTGGTAAGTAGCGTGGTTGAATCAGACAGTGCTAAATTATGAATTAACTTTAACTCATACTCAACTAAATTTTGCCCAAATATAAGACATATTTCAGCCGATTAATCATATGATCAAGTTTAACGAAATTACATGCATACTTCTGGGAAATTGGGATGCGTACTTTCACAGAAAATCGATAATACGTGAACGTATATGGCGCTAAAAGTTGTGTTGTTCTTGCGAATATTAATTGCTCTGTGAAATAGATTGTTCACATATTTTTGCACTGTGTACGTAAAGAAAATTTGCTGTTGGTTATCGGGATGTGTTTTCTTTTAACAGTGACACCCCCTGACAGTTACGAATATACTACTTGTGAGACATTAGAATCACCCTGTGTGCTGCACTCTTCTGATCACAGGCGTAGCTAAAACTTTTAATATGATTGTACATAAAGGTATTTACAATCCATACACCTTCCCAATATAGCATTCTCAAATTCTTCATTATATTGGGTTTTAATTATGTTAAAATGTTGCTTCCACAAATTGAATAATTGTAGATAACGGCTCGTATGGAATACATGTCAATTGATGAATAAAGAATCAAACTATCGTTTATAATGTAGCAAGAATTTCGTCAAGGAAAGTGGGTGTTCAAGCTATAAGTTGATATTATTTCAGGTGTTTATACAGGGTTTTCATAAAGTCTATTTAATTCGCTTATAATTTACATAAAAATGCTCATATTGAAATCAAATAAAGTGCAAACGGTAGCGGAAGGATTAAATTTTTACCCAAACGCGACAGTTATGTCGGTTAACCTTCCCAGAGACATGGAAGGTTGCCTCACCTGAGAACATGATTGGCTGAAAGGAGAACGTTGCCATGTTCCAACTGCTTGAGCATAGCGTCACAGAAGTTGAACCGGATGTCCAAATCTTCATCATGCAGATCCTGGACTATCTTGATTTTGTAACCTTTTGCCTTGATCGTCTTCTTGGCTATCTTAAACACGATTGTCTGTGGAATTCCGAGTTCCATGGACCGTCTAGGAATCGACTTCTGTGGGCTGTTGATGATGCTTTCCCTTACCCTGCTCACTGTTGCAGGCGATGTTGGCGGCCTCCCACTTCGAGGACGGTCCAGGACGCTTCCTGTCACCAAGAACTTAGCATGCCACTTTCGGATTGCACTCTCAGTCGGTGCCGGCTTTTTTAACTCTTTGGTGAACTTTCGACACACCAGAATTGGTGATTTTAGCTCTGCGTACCACAGAAAACATTGCGCTTTCTCTTTCACCGACGCCATCTTTGATACGGTAAAAAAAAATAGTCTTCTCAGAGGAGTTTTTCATTTATTTATTTCTTTAAAAGACACACACACCAATACAGCTTACAACTTACTTTTAACAGTCAACATTGAAACAACAATGAAAACAACAATGGATGGAATTTGGTAAGAAACTGACCCTTGCCCTCCTTCTCCCTCTCTCAACGTGTTCAGAGTTGCCGCTTATCTAACAGTGTTGCCAACTAAAAATTTAATTCTTCCGGTACCGTTTGCACTTTATTTGATTTCATTATGAGCATTTTTATGAAAATTATAAGCAAATTAAATCCGTCCAGACTTTATGAAAACCCTGTATAAACATCTTGTCTTTTTTTTTTTCAAAATATTTTGTTAAATGGGAGGTTAACCCGGAAAATCCCTTGCGTACGCTACTGCCCAATAAAATACTACTGCTGACCTAGAAAAGAAGGCTACAGTTGCGCACACGATATTGTATTAGGGTAGCACACCCAGCATATCCCGTAGCTACTCCTAAAATTCAGATATTGACACGAACTCAAAGGTCTATGTTCTGGCACTGTCAACATGATCTTTGTTTACTTAAACTACAAAACTGACAAGTAATTGGGGCCTATTCCGGAAGAAGGGCACATAGGCCTATTTGCCCTTTTTTCCGGAAATCATTGAAAATGAACCGCCATATTATACTGTAGGTGGTACTAAAATTTCATCTCAATATCTTTATTTTTGGCAGACTGGCGATATTGTTTTTGTAAGTCTTTGCACTACTGTTTTGGCGCATAGCTGACTTCAGACCCTAGCAGCGGTAGCTTCTTTCTTATTTCACTGTTTAAAAAAGAAACTTTCAGAAATTAGAACAGTAGTATAGTTATCAGATGCTACAGGTGGACAAAACCAAAACTACAATAACAAAATGTTGTTCTTGGTTCGCTAAAGTTCATAAAGTGGAAATAATTTGTTTATATCCTGTGCGTGGACACTTGTTTAGCCAGTGCGACCGCAACTTCGGGTTTGTTCGAAACAAAATTAAAAAAAAAAAAAAAAAAAAAAAAACTCTGAGTGAATTGGATCTGCTAAGCCATGGTTAGAAGCCATCGTTATCTGTCGACAGAATCCATCTCCTTTTGAACTGGCAATGGATAAAGATTTGATTAAGGATTGGGCTCAGCTCTTGCCCCTTTCTTTCGTTCCAACCCATCATCAAAAACTTCAAACTACACCATTGTGTAATATGTAATAATAAAGTACATTGTATCAGGCGTTCTGCTGTGTTCTAGTACGTACATGCCAACATCTTATCTTTCAAAAACTTATATCGAAGAATTGGGTGATATTGACCCTAAGCCTGGCCCTTTTGTCGGAGTGAGCGAACAGAAATAGAAAGATGTTCGGTCCTTAATGAAGTTCTTGTCACCTGAAGACAGCAACTGGATTGAATATATATTGAATGAGTATGAAGAGGACTAAATCCATAATACATCTATTGCCACGGGTAATA
Organism: Thermobia domestica; assembly: GCF_964235325.1. Lineage (NCBI taxonomy): Eukaryota > Metazoa > Arthropoda > Insecta > Zygentoma > Lepismatidae > Thermobia > Thermobia domestica. The sequence goes on from NC_137461.1 coordinate 125,354,029, forward strand.
GCTTATATTTGCTTTATTTAGAATAAAGACATTATTGTGATGCACTAATAGTGTGCTATTTCTTCAACCAACAAAGATTTTTTAAAAAAGGGCACATGGCATTTTATACAAATCTATTATATAAAAGAGAACGTACAAATCCTTTGTTCCCTCATCACGCTAATACGGCTGAACCAATTTCTTTTATTTTTGGGGGGTTATTAGGATTTGGACCCTAGATGGTTTTTATCATATCACTTTAATTTTTAATTACCAGTGTCTTGAGATAATTGACCATTCAAGTGTCCATAACGTACAAATCCTTTGTTAGTTCATCATAGGTAAAAATAAACGTATTTATATGCAACCCGCATGACCGTGTCACTCGGCGGGTTAACATAAATGACAGGCGATATAATGTTAACATTTACTGCAATCTACTATGGTTTTTATCATATCACTTGAAAGCGAAAACTTCCGGGATGACCGCAGCGAAGCGGGGCGGGTTAACATAAATGACAGGCGATATAATGTTAAGATTTACTGCAATCTTCTATGGTTTTTATCATATCACTTGAAAGCGAAAAAGTAAAAATTATCTAAGTAACAAAGTTTATTGCGTTCCGGGGTGACCGCAGCGAAGCGGGGTGAACGCTGCTAGTCAATTATATAAAAGAGAACGCACAAATCCTTTGTTCCCTCATCACGCTAATACGGCTGAACCAATTTCTTTTATTTTTGGGGGGTTATTAGGATTTGGACCCTAGATGGTTTTTATCATATCACTTTAATTTTTAATTACCAGTGTCTTGAGATAATTGACCATTCAAGTGTCCATAACGTACAAATCCTTTGTTAGTTCATCATAGGTAAAAATAAACGTATTTAATGCAACCCGCATGACCGTGTCACTCGGCGGGTTAACATAAATGACAGGCGATATAATGTTAACATTTACTGCAATCTACTATGGTTTTACTTGAAAGCGAAAACTTCCGGGATGACCGCAGCGAAGCGCGGCGGGTTAACATAAATGACAGGCGATATAATGTTAAGATTTACTGCAATCTTCTATGGTTTTACTTGAAAGCGAAAAAGTAAAAATTATCTAAGTAACAAAGTTTATTGCGTTCCGGGGTGACCGCAGCGAAGCGGGGTGAACGCTGCTAGTACGTTTATAAATATATAAAATAGTATATATTTTTCACTTAATACAAGCTATTTATTATTCAAATAGATCTTTTATATAAAGAAGGCCTGTAATAGGTATTTGCAAGCTTATGTTATCGCTATATACTCTGATAAAATTTTTAAGGCTCTTTTCTCCATTCACGAAAACGGTCTATGTGCCCTTCTTCCGGAATAGGCCTCAATTGTTGTTATTACATTCAGTTGATTGTAATGTCTTTACGTATAAAGCTAAAGTATAAGATAAATATTTCAATGTCTTTCTGACATCACACGATACCAGAAAATCCTATCAAATATGATACTACGGTTTCCGTTTCAGGATGTCTACACAAACCAATATGGGGAGTTTGAATTTGAGACCCCTGTTTATCCTCTTATGTTTTGCATCTATCCTATATCACCCTGCATACTTACATTTTATATTTTCTGTGCCATTCTAATTTTAATGCTTTAACATTTTTGGGTCATGTTGTAAATCTATGTATACTATAGAAATGGAACCTAACGTCGTCTCTTACATCATAACAGAAAAAGGCTCTGAACCATTCGCAATGAATTTTTGAATATAGTTAATAATTATTTCGAAGTAGGTTTTCGGTGTGTTCTTAGACTAAAATTCGTATCTCAGATGGGGAGAGGGATTCAGCATTTATGTCAGAAATTAAGTATCTCACGAGTGTCTCATCTTAGATCAAAATCGGTATATAGATTCTTCGCCTAAAATAAGCGCACACGCATCACAGCATTATCAGAAATCCTACTTATAAAAAGGGTATAATTTTCTCTACTTTCAAATCGATGCTGCCTATCTAATCATCACGGAAAAAAGGTAAACTATACAAATACATTTTTGAACATAGCAAGCCGTTTCTTGATTTTTTAGCCCGCCACTTTTATTACAATAAGTATCCTACAAGGGAAGAAAGTACAAAATGTATGCCGAAAACATAATATCTCAGCAACCCCTTCAGTTACCCAGTATATAAACTCTAATTAAATATAAGGCTTCCGTGGCTCAGTAATAGAGCGTTAGCCTCTTGTGCATGGGGTCCTTGGTTCGATCCCAGCTCGCCCCAAGTGAACTGTGTGTTGAACAAACTCCGTATGCGTGGGTTTTCTCGGAGTTCTTCCGGTTTCTCCTACTTTCTTCATTTCATCACTTCATTCATTTCTCATCATCACCGTCTTCTTTAGCTTAGCCGGCAAAACGTTGGACGTAAAACTCGAAGATTTCAGTTCATTTTCAGATCCTATAATCTTTATTAACCTTCTTCAAAGTAGTTCTCTTACGCTTCCACACACTTCTCCCATCGGTCCTTCTACTGTTGGAAGCAGCGCTGGAACACCTCTTTTGGGACTGTCCGCAAGTGGTCCGTCGCTTCTGTACTGATATCTTCTCTGTACTCAAATCTTCTTCCTTTCAGGAGGCATTTTCAGCTTGGAGAAAAGTGAGAAATCACGTGTAGACGTCATGTCATTAGAGTAGAGGAGACTGATGAAGCAAAGGTGTGCTGTGTTTGTTCAGAAAAATCTGTATCAAATTTGAAGATTAGGCAGGTGAAGGTGAACATAGCTTGGTCACGGAAGGCCTGTGGAATCTTGTGAATGGTTTTCATTTGGAACTCTCCAAGATTGACGCAAAAATAAATGCAAAAACGTAGATCAAGTTTTCTAGTAGTTATCCCAAAAAAGTAAGTTCCGACACCGCTCAATTAAGCCTCTTCACTCATCCGCAGTCTGCCGGACACTGACTGCCTCTGTGGTTGGAAAAATGTGCATTAGAATCACCTACATACATATATCAAACCACGTCTTCTTAGTTACTTCAAAAAAATTAAGGTCGGGAATTTTTTGAAGAAACCTCGTATGTTTTTACAGGAAGACTACGCTAGATACAAGTTTAAATCTAATGCAATAAATTTATATAAAACATATTTACCTATATTTAAAATAATCATATTTATACTCGTTTCATAAGCAAGATACTACATCATTAGGTTGGACCTTTTCGAGAAATTTCAGGGGTCTATGAGGCCAATACATGTTTATCAGAAATGTTAAAACTTTATAGTTTCTTCTCCTATTTTAGTTAATTGTAAGGACTATAATGAATTACAAAAATGGATATCCGAATACAACTTATAGATATAAAACTATTCTGTATATTAACAATCAAATTTATTTAAATTGAAAATTTGAGATATTAGAATGAAAAATGTCATTATTCATAAGTTTCTACACTGTTAAAGATCATTGTTACTTCATAGTTAACTTTAAACAATAAACAATCGAACCGTTGCTAAGAATTAAGTTTTTTTTATTTGTGCGGTATGGTTAAAATGTCGTGTGAACAGGTAAGTGTCCCCACTTTTTTTTTCTAGTGGCGTTGAGGTTAAAAACGTTACTAGGAATGACAAGAGCATGTGTACAAGGACTAGCATGAATGTTAAATCAATATGCTAGTTTGTAACTTGGCTGTTAAGATTACTTAGGGGCAACAGAGCGAAGGGGAACAGAGCCCTGGAATAAATCCCTCCATGAAAAGGAAGCTTCGATGGTTGTTTACCTTAATGGTATCTTCCTCAGGTTCCTTTCCCCTTTGTAATTTGCAGGCCATGGGCGCTGAGGGCCTTTATACAATCAATTGGCATCTTCTCAGGCCGGGCAAATTCCCGAAAGATGCTTGTATAGTTAATAAATGTGAGAAATTTAAGATTATTTATTATTATTATTATTATTTATTGTTATTATTAATAGTTTGCTATAATTATTATTATTATTGCTAGTAATACTGTTCATTGTGAAGAAGCAATAATCTCACTTCCCTCTTACTAATTTCAGCCCCAAACTAAGTCTTTAAATTAGAACAAAATGAACAGTATTGTATTTTAATCGGAGAACTGTATTTTAAGAAAATTCTGTATGGAATATGTTATTTACAATTAACAGATAGAAAATTTCACTCCTTCACTATTTACTCTTTTCAACACCAAGCTGCAGAGACAATGGGAATGCTCAGAAACTTACGTCATATTTCATCACAACCGAATGACTTTTGTTCCCGAATAGGATTATCAGACGTGTTGTTTTACCCGACTATTGTCCTCTCTTTTGCGCCTTAATAAGGTCTGGACGAGTTTTAAGAATAACGTGTTTTTATAGCTACATACAATTGGGTTAACTTATAGATTTGTAATCGATTTAGTAAATATTTAGTTTCATAAATCATCTGAATTGACGCTGTCGTTTCTCGCCATGTCATTAACAGATTTGTCATGTAATCGAATCGAATCTAATCTAATATAAATGAAATAAAGAGTATGTTTGTCTGTCTGTCTGTCTGTGTGCGGCCTGGGGACCAGACGAGTGGACGAGAGTTACCAAATTTGGGCCAAGGTTGCCTTGGTCCAAGCCCCAGGCATAGACGAAGCGCTTTTTTTTTTTTCAAAATTCAAATCAGGGGGTCTCAGAAGTAGAAAGTAAAGTAGTAGAAAATGACCAATATTAGTGTCAAATTCATAATTTTCATGGTCACTGACATCAATGGTGAACCTCCGATCGCATTAACGTCCACATTCACCCCATCGGCTGCGGCCGGGAGTTCTCGGATGGGATACCAAGACGTATAAATAATTCAAAATATGACCGATATTAGTGTCAAATCCATAAGTAAACTAAGGGTTTTTCTTTCGCTGTTCAGTTTGTTTACATAGATATTTTATCTAACCCGAGAGAAGTGCGAGCATTTCAGCTAAGTATAATATAAATTTTATAGTGAAGTCTAAATCTATCCTCTTCGTAAAGCCTGTCTTATCAGGAAACTCCCTTTACAAAAGCTCCGTCGTTTCTCAATCATGACAATAAGGAAATAAAATGACTTCTCATTTGCCACCGACTTAAACTCCAAACATTAGGAATTCTGCAAAAGCTTCAATAAACATATATACCTTATTGTGTCACAGTGACGTAACTAGGGAGGGGCAAACGGGACGTGCTCCGGGCGCCGGATTGGGAGGGCATAAAATCGACCAAATATTTGAGGGAGCGTTATGGATTGGTTGGTCAGGGGGCGCTAAGGCGAGTTCTTGCCCCGGGTGACAACTAGCGTATTTGTCTAGCTGCTGTGTCAAAATGAAATAGTTTTTTTTTAATGAAAATATCATGGAATGTATGCATTTTTGAACATCTGAACACCGATATTCAAAACTTCTCTTTGATAAACTCCTTAGGAGGGAACAAAAAACAAGGCGGGCTTTGAAAAGCTTCTCGTCATACTTCGTCGACGTGTCTTGGAACGATGCTGAAAATGCTGCAGGAAACCGATTTGTTTTGCACACTATCTGATGGTGATTATGGTGGAACATATTTTTCAAACGGGAAGGAAACAAGAGATAACCGTATTCCGATTCTTGATTGAATTTAAATCCACTGAGTGGTGATATTTTGTAAAGCCTCGAAAAACATAAGTCATATTGCATGAATATCTAAAATATCTTTACAAAAGTCATCGAACATGTGTCTTTCACACTTGGGAGAAGAGACTTGATATTGAATCTACATTAAGGATCTAATGTAGATCCTTATCATACATCTAATGTAAATCTACCATACATTTTAGCTGTATTAAATCCCAAACTCTGACTAATGAGAGAAAGTATCTAATAGACTTAAAACCTACTAGTTGATAATGTCTGCTTATAATTGCATTATTATTACTCTTAAAAGGTATATTCGCAAAGTGTCTGCTTGGGAATTCATGCAAAATTGATTCAAATGCAAAATTCTCTGCGGCTATTTTACTAATTTTAGCGGCCCACATCGGTAATTTTCATGTTTATGGGCCTTCATATATATATATATATATATCTGGAATTCAGTCATATTCTACTCTAACGCTCGGGCACAAATATTGCTTTTAGCTTCTTTAGATGTAACTAGACATGACTTTGTGCATATGCAAAACAAATTGAATCAAGTACTGCTTCTGTGAGACATGTTACTCACCTCGGTCATTTTAGACCCACCACATTAGATTCAAGTCTCGGTTATGCAAATGGGAATAGGTGCAAGTGATACAACAAATTTATGTACAACTTTTTCGGAAATTCATTGATGTAGTTGAAAAATCCATTTGTCACAGAAGCAGTACTTGATTCAATTTGTTTTGTAGCTATATACCGACATTCATGTACATTTACTTCTAAAGAAACTAAAACCAACTTTGTGTCCGAGCGTTTTAGTAGTATATGATTGATTTCCAGATATATATAAAGGCAAATAAATGTGGAAATTACTGGTATTGGCCGCTAAAATTAGTATAATACACATTGGGTCGCGAAGAACTTTGCATTTGAATCGATTTTACACGAATCCCGAGGGGACACTTTCCCAATGTACCTTGTCAGACTGAATTTTTTAAAAAAAAAATAATAATTAATTTTGCTATTCAATCCATTGTTCATCTGTTTACTTCGTAATGAGAGAATACACACTAAAAACATGGATTTTATCGGGCCGCGAGTGGTAAACAAAAGAATTTCGCAGCTACCACGAAGGCATTTTTTAAAACAAATATTTTAAAACATTTTCTCTAAGCTATTATATTACACACGAAGGAATGTTAATGCGATCTGACCTAAGCAGGAAAACTAAAATAAAATGAGTAAAACAGAAATTCACTTGTGTCTTCTAATTTCAAAATATTATTTTGCAATAAATATTACTGTATATTCCAAGTTTGCACATATCTCCCTGAGCTACCTATTACTGCAATAGAATAACAAAATTTTAAAGATAAAATCGAATGATTGCAATTCAATCTAGTTTTCGTTTTTAGGATATAGATTTCTGCGCTTTCAGCATCGATGGCCATGTTAACCCGTCACGCATGAGGGATTTTCGGCGAGCACACTACACGGGGAAAGGGCAGAAAGGAAGGATTGGGGAAGGAAGGAAGCGGCCTGGGACCTGTAAGTTAGGTACCACCCCGACATTTGCCTGGTGTGAATGGGAAAAACCCAGGAAAACCTCATTCAGGATGGCTGGCCTGAAAAAGCTTTATACACTTTCTCGACTCAGTCCCCCCACCTAGAATCGAACCCGGGACCCAAACGCGTCAGCAACTACAAAACGTTTTCTTTTTTTTAAAGAAACAAAGTAGTTGTCATATTTTCTAACAGATGATATTAGTTGTTCTTAGATGTCGTCGCGAATTCTGCGTATGTGTGGGTTTTCTCGGAGTTCTCACATTTCCTCCAACTTTCTTCATTCGACCATTTCATTCATTTCTCATCACCACCGTCTCCTTTAGCCTAGCCTGCATAACCGTGGAATGTAAAATTTAAAGTTTCAATTCCATTCTAATTAAATATATGTTGACACATGTCTCACTGTTTTCGTGAATTTCATTTCTGAAGGGGAGTTAGAGGGACAATGCAAAAAATATTTTGAATTTTCCATTTTATATGCACACAACAGGCAAAATGGATAAACGTTTGAACTGATTAAATTAATTTTCGAACACTGAAGTTGGCCCTGAATTCTTATAATTTCAATTTAATAGAAATGTGTATCCGAAGTGAGGGAAGGAAGTAGACTTTTCTTAAAAAAATAACGACAGAATCCTCTGGAATTCAATTCTGAACGTAATTAGAATTTGGACTAAATGAGTTCTTTTCCATCTCACTTTGATTTAGATACGCATCCAAAGGGGGAATAGGGAGTTCAAAAATATCTTTAAAAAAATATTTTTTATAAACTTGTTCTTCCTGCGCGAGGAATGGTCATTTCAGCTAGTATGAAAGATTTTTTTTTGTAACCAATAAAAAATTCAAGTTAACTCTAGGCCTAGTAAATCACACAAACACACTACTTGAATAAAATATAATGTATTTTTTCTACTATCCTCTTTACACACACACACACACACACACACATATATATATATATATATATATATATATATATATATATATATATATATATATATATATATATATCAGTTCACAACGACAAAGATAAACGTTCACATGAGTGAAAAATAAAGACAGACAAATGCTTCCCTCCTTTACCCATACACAAATAATAGAATACAGAACACACATACATTCTGAGAAGAATGTTGTCCTATATTATCCAGACGTGTCCATAAAGTTGGTGAAAAATCCCTTCAACCCAAAACGGTGGAGCAGTGCTGTGTGTGTGTCTTTATTTTTATTTTATTTTTATTTAGACTAGTCGCTGAAGTGCACATTCCCGCCCCCCCTCCCCATCTCTGTTACCCGAAGTCTGTTTCTCATTTGTTTGAATGCGAAACATCATAGTCGGACTGTTCTTCATTGCAGGGAGTGTGTCATGTGTCCCACGACTATTCTGAAAATTTCTCTCTTCCCTCGTTCTTTTTTTCTGTCATAGTTCCCATCAACCTCAATTAGACATGAGTTTACCCGCACTATATATATATATATATATATATATATATATACTGTATACACCCCCTCGAGTATAATGAGAGTAAACGATTCTGTAACTCACAAGGCTGGCGTTTGTTTCTTTCGTTTTTTATTTTTTTATTTTTCTAAATTTCGGATGGGTGGAAAAACGTTGCTGAGAAGAAAATACGACAAAAATGCTGCTATATCTGTGTGCCCGTATGCATTTTGAGTTCTCAGGTGCATTGCATACTTACAGATATATATATATATATATATATATATATATATATATATATATATATATATATATATATATATATATATAGGGGCTGAAATATACATTTTTCCCCCTGTTACTAGTCGTAAGTGTGCGAGGTGCACTAGTGAACACAAATTGTGCAATATGTCATGTAATGTCTCCCAGCGCAGCCATCGGATACAAAACTTTTGTAGATATTCGTGGATGGGAGCTGCGTTCACTTTTTATTTCTTTTTTCTCTATCTTTTTTTTATCTTCTGATCTTTGCCTGTTTCAAAGTTTGGCATAATTTTTAACATTTCTGCAAATTAATCTCTCTTACTCTTTTTCTTTCTCTCTCTGTAGACTTTATGGTAAACATTGTTAAAAAAAAAGAATAAAAGAAAAACAACACTGTCGACGTTCTTCTGTAAATAGCTCCCGAATGGAAAATATGGAAGTGTTTTTTTTTTTTCAAAGGCGTTACGTTTGTATATGCGCTGCACATATACTATATATATAACAGTACGTACAATAGATATAAGTTTTGTAAAGCTGCACAAAAATTACAGTTAGGCGGCTTAAAAAAATGTTTCACAAAGAAATATTATTTTACAACACGCAGTTCCTTCCTCTGTATTGCTATCAATATTTTCACAGTTCACCTACCAATTAGAAAAGAAATTATTATTTAAAAAAAAACGGTCAATTTGAAAATCGACACTCTGTGATGTCACAGTGAGTCATTCCCTTTGTCTCTAAGCCACACGCAAACTGGCCGTATGCAGATGGAGAACTTCGAGCTTTCATAAAGGCAACTCGAGTAATGACTTGAAATTTAATTTCTGGGCGGGTGGGGAAGAAGAGGAACGAAGAAGTTAACATAGTCATTTCAGGTTTCACTTGGGAGGGACGGACAGGCTACCTGATTTGACCCTTGCTCTATCAACGGGGGAGGGGGGTACTATGTGTCCACCCAATATGTTTTTTTTTTTTTTTTTTTTTTTTTTTGTAATTACTCTTCTAATTATTTCTTTAAAATAACAATGTTATTGATGAACATGTTACCTAAAGCATATACTTTACGGTGATGCAAATTGAACCTTAGTGTGCCTCATAAATTTGCTATTTTAAGTTGGTAGGCACAAAGTATCCCTCCCGTTGGTAGATGTGACTGACACTTAGAAATGTCACTCCTAGATGGCAGTATAATAAATAGATGTATCCCGCTTTTTCTGAATTTGGCAGTTTAATCTTATCCCGTGTACTGTCCATTTCAGTCACTGTAGATATTTTCTGAGAGTTTCACGTTAGTATGTCTCATAAATTTGATATTTTAAGTTGATGGGCAGAAAGTATCCCCCCGTTGGTAGGAGATGTGACTTACATTGATAAGTATTACTCCTAGATGGCACTCTAATAAATATCAGTTAGTCCTCCAGTCACTGTAAATTTTTGAGAGAGTTTCTAATTTATTTATTTTGCAAGATATCTGTATATTTAATCTTAACAGATGGGTACAAAATGCCTCCTTCTCCTTGGTAGTCTGCGCTACAAAAATACCTAAGTAATGCGAGGGTTAAGTTCCCATGTAGAGCACCTACTTTCTGGTAAGTGTATCTACTCGCAAAGTAACCATTTTTCTAGGTGAATTGTAGCCTTCTAGTTCCATTACGTCAGATTTAGTATTTCATCGTGTAGTCAGTTATGTCCATTTTGTGGCAGGGTTATTTCGAAATAATGTTACGTTACAGATTAACGTCTAACAGGTCACACTTCATACAGGAGAGCTCCTCCGTGGCTAAGCGGTTAGCGTACGCGCCTTTGGCGTGGGAGGCCTGGGTTCGATTCCGGCGGGAGCTCATGTGGTTCGGATTCCACGTTAATCACTAGGTCCACGTCTCATACAGCCTCGCTGCTGAAAAGGGACGTTAAACCCAAAATCAACTCAACTCAACTTCATACAGGAGGCTCGGTGCAGAGCTGTAAAAATTCCCACAGTAAAGCACGTAACTCTATCTTCATAACATATACACAGAAATATTAATTAAAAAACAACAACTTAATATTGAAATATTCCAAATCCGTGTTTATTCACCAGGATATTATATGAATTTAAATATTAACTGTTGTCAAATGGTGAATAGCTAGTCAAGCTGTGCTTGAACGTAAGTAGATTACATGAAGTATCAACTCGATTATGCAGTACTAATATATAAAGAAAACGTGTGAATATTTATGACAATTTAATCAAATTAATTTGAAACTCTTTAGCAGCCCTTTTAACCAATTACATATTACACTTGGAACATATTTCTTACATATTATCATCTTCTTATATTCATCACAACTAACTAATCATAGAATACATTAATTATCCTCAAATCCTTCGTACCTTATTATATTATTCATATTAGATTCCGTCGAGGACCTAGATTAAATGCTCAACTTAGCCATAACTCAAGTCATTAACTAATTATTGCACATCATTTCTAAACCTCTGCATATCGAGTAGACAGAAGTTTATTGACGCAATTGCTACAGCTGACATAGTCTTACAAGTAGTTATTTGATTCATATTTACAAGTATTACGTATGTCTTCTGGAAACAGAATTTGGAATCACAGTCGGAACTAACTCTCTTAACTAAATATTTGAGTTGTAAACCAATTAGCAATTTAGATACAGTTGGTTGTTTACCATAAGACGTTTGATCCATGGCTTTTATTCTTTACAGATGCATCTTCAAATTTATGCGACATTCAAAATCATAAACTTATTGACAGAGTTTTAGAAATAACTAACCACATCTGACTATTAGTGAGCACTTTTAAAATCAATAGTTTGTTTATTTACGATTTCGATTCGAAACATTTATCGTTTTAATACGGACCAAATGTCATATTGCCACGCTTCTAAATTGTTATATAATGCGCTGTGGTTCAGGTATATAATAGCGGCGCATTACACCCAGATTTTCAGTAGTATATTTTTATCCATTACATATATATATAAAAAAAAGGTAACAGCTCTTTCTTCAACAACATATTTACATTCTGATCCCTAACTGGAACGAACTCGGGAAAACTTTCATCTTCTTTGGAATTTGGAGACTATTACTTCGAGCTAAATAATGAAAATAATCACATGTAGTGTTACAACAAATCCATTCATGGGTCACGGTGACTCACTGGTAGGATGCTCACTTCAGGCGCATGGGGTCTCCGATTCGATCCCAGCTCCCCAAACGGATTTGTGATGAACAAACACAGCATACGTGTGTTTTCTACCATTCCTTCCGTTTTCTCTCACTTCCTTCATTCCATCATTATCATCCATCTCATTGTCTCTCTATGCTTTTATTTCGGTTCGTAATTGTGGAATATTAAACTTTAAAAAAAAAATATTCCTGAAAATACAGTACGGCAATTAAGAACCGAGACTGGGATTGTATAAAATAAGTTAATAACAAATTAAACCAACTTACCTCGGTTTATTCAAAGTAGGAACCTCCTTTGTCGACACAAAACTTTGGTCGATTCAGTAAGCCTTTGAATGACTTCTGGAAGTCTTGGATACAAATAATATTCAAGGTCCTCGCTAATGATTTCTGGACGGTGTTAAGATCTCAAAAGAGCAAGTTTTCAGAACTTCAGTTTCGAAAAAAAAAAGTTTCTCCTTTTACAGTAATTATTTCGAACGGCATCAGAGAGTTCTTGGTGGAGCAGGGGAGGAAACAAGCCAAGAAAATGAACTTGAGTGTACAAGAATCAATGTTATCAGTGTACAAGTAGTTATGAATACTCGAGTGATATATCTTCAAAATCGCCGACCTAAAATTATTGTTATTATCAGTTTCCCTCTATCTTCTTTTACGGGTATAAAGGTTTTAGCAGTTATGATTAAAACATAAGCTTTTAGCAGTTATGATTAAAACGACTTTTCACAATTTCATAAGTTTGGTTTTCAAACTTTATCTGATGTTCCTCATATACGCGGAAAGAGATAATATACCAAATGGCTTATGAGTTTTACGTTTATTGGAAGCCATCTATTTGATATGATGTGATACTTAATCTTTTCACTTTTTCGAATTAAAACCCTTTGAGGAAAGTAACATTTGCTATACTTTATCACTTTGTTTCTACTTGTTAGGATTACGTCAAATCACGATATCTTTGTATCGCGTACGTCAATCAGTACGTGTTCGATACTACGCTACGTTCGATATATATTGACATGCCCGTCTTAATATGGGTTATTACTGTTGTACAGGCCTCCAAAATATGTTTGTTTTTCGATGTTTGTGATAATCTAGCGTTCTAAGATGTAGTAGTGAATGATAAGTGTGACATTAGAAGTGTTTATTTAACATCTAGACTTGAAATACGCAATAACCTGACATAGTACTATTTTTTAAATATTTAACTTTATGTTAAGTTGACAACACTGTTAACGTGATGGTATTGCCTGGTACGTCAGACACGCATGTGGTAAACTATCATAAAATTTTATGAATTTTTATAAAAGTTAGAAAACCATTTGAAGATAAATGGTCCACCTTGTATACAGAATATATCTGTGACTGTGCGTCTATTTTATGCGTTGAAGTATTGACTTTTAAAATTAGATATTGACATTTTTATACTATATACATTAATCAAACACGTAAAAAACTGGTAATAACATAATGGGAAAGCAAATGTAACTACATTTTTAATACTTGAATTCGATTTTTTAAAATTAAAATAATGTACAAATGAAGGAATGTATGTCTATTGTAATCTCAGAACTATATATATATATATATATATATATATATATATATATATATATATATATGTTACTCTTAGCAACAGCCAAAAGTTGCGATAGATGATTAAAAAAAATAACTATGTTCGGAACGTTGAAAAGAAAGGAGAAAGTAGGGGAAGCAATGTCAGTTCTGATTTAGTTTTCCACCGAGAAACTAATTACAGTTTACATGCACACCTTCATTTGCGACCTGAATGACAAAATGACAAATAGTTGTTGTCACAAGCATTGCACTCACAAACCCACGCACATTGATAACCCTCATTGCACAAATATACGCATACCTTCTTTGTGAACACATAGTATGTAGAGATACGCACACGTTTAATCATATATATATATATATATATATATATATATATATATATATATATATATATATATATCGTGTACCGTGCATGTACCAAGAGGTTGTCGATATTGATTGTGTACTTCATAGGATTCTAACAGGGATTTAAATCAGGTTCAAATAGAATCAAATTCGCCTACACAAAATAACGATTACGGGTCCTACATATACAGGGAGTTTTATCAAATGTTGCAACTTCAAGCAGCGCAAAAGAACAATTGGAAACCGCACTTTCACATAAATGTACTCATATCAAGGGCTTACAAAATGAGAGGACATCAGGAATGCCGAGTAATAATAGTGAACTCAACATCAGGTCATTTTGTGTGTCTTTTATTCACTAAAACTTTTATGTGGTAATAGCCACACTTGCAGGTAGGTAAATTATGTGTAACTTCCCTTTCTTTCTCATAATAGCAATAATAAAACTAATTGAGAGAGGAACTTGTTGTGAGTTCACTCTTATTAGGAAAGTTTACAATGCATTTTTGAAAAAAAAAGCTTTATTGAGTTTCCTCTAATATTCGGAATCCTTCATATGTACCCTTGTTGCGGGTATATTTTTGTTAAAGTATATTTTCAATATCTTATTTCGCTTCCAAAATATTTGAGGTTGCAACATTAGAAGAAATTAATATTGCTTACAAAACGAAAGATTTTTTGTCTCGTCTCAAAATCGAAAGGTAAAGAACCTTTCTTAAAGTCGAGGATGATGAAATATTTTAGAAATTCGTAGGCAACACAAGTTCATACAAGTTGTAGATATCAAACGAGGAAGAATTCTAGCAAGTTCACGATAAATGAAGAAAAAATATCTTGTCATAAATTTTGTAGGTCTACATACTTTTCCAAAATGAGACCAGAAAAGTTTTGAGACGGGACCAGAAAGCTTTTCAAGAATCGAGAAAGAATTCCGCAAGAATCGAGACGTAACGGGACTTCTACAAATCTAAGAGATGAGAGTAGAAAACCTTATTCCTCGTATCATGGGCATCCTTACAAGAAATACTCTGTACAATAAAAGAAAAGAATTACTATATTGACTTAGTGCTCCTCGGTTTGTTAATGATTGAATTACGAATCATTTCACTTTGTAAAGTTTTGAGATGATCCTTTAGTAACTGGGGTTCCCCTAGTAGACCGAGACTCGCTATCATCAATGAAGAACACACTTATAAATCTCAAACAGGTTCATGATAGATCAAACTCATTATCCTCAATAAAACCTGGGTCAGCTTGATCTCAAGTTTATTAACCTTATTGGCCTCACCTTAGCTCTTATGGTTTGGATTTGATATCCTCAATGGGTTCCCGTAGTGTAGGAGGCAAGGAGTCACAAGAGGCTTCCAGCCTTCTAAACGGGTCAATAACATCGGTCAATAACGATCATTTTGCACAGAAGTATCCGTGGTACCTCATCACTTTATTAGGCAGGTGACAGGCTATTATAGCCACCCCTACCAGAGAAAAGGGATTGGTTGTGTTTCAAATGGGACTATCTACTTAGCAGATAATCTACTTTACCCATTAGTGCCGATAATGTACACTCATGTCCAAAATTATTATCGCATGTCTATAACTGTCTTCTTGTAAGAATATAATTTGATAATGATTTTGCAGGGTACTTTTAATACTGATACTATGTGTATAATCGGGAAACAGGTGTTTGTGGTAAATTTCATAGGAAAAGAATTATAAATACGAAAATTATAATAAGTAAAACAAAATGTTGCTAAATGGACAAGAGAGTTTTATTTTCGTTTTATTGTTCTTATTTACTGCTCTTTTGACCAAAATTTGCCACATACATGTCTTAGCCGAAACATTATAAGAAATACCAGGCGAATTCGTTATCAAATTATATTCCTCCAACAACATATTTATAAACATGCGACAATAATTTTGGACATGAGTGTACTTCCGTAAAATAAGATAGATATGATTTAATACCCTCTCGTCCCTACTAGGGAGGGAAGCCTTCGGAATACCTCCAAAATGGGCGACTAAGTTCCCCCTTGGATCCAGAAGGTGGTTGGCTGGGTGTTTGCGCGGTACGTTATGGCGCTTTAGCAAAGACAAGAAGGTAGGCTGGGTCAGGATCTGAGCCCAGGGTTCCTAGTATGGGTTGGATTCCACCAAACTATGGTCACACCGTGGAACATGTGACTTGGGGCTACATTCTTCAAGAGGGAGATGAGTTTGCTCTATAACTTCAGTTCTTATGATAGTAGACCTTCGCTGGGGGGAAGGGTCTAGTTTAGACCATAAGGCAGAAGGATTTTTAAGCTTTTGGCACTGTTGCAAGTATATGACAATTGAGTCAAATGGCAATAAGGAACCGGCCATACTTATAAAAGATCAGTCTGTAAGGTAGGTTACCCTTAGATGGTGACCATTAAAGAGCGCTGTTAGACACTCGATTCACCTATCCTCTCGCTTACGGTCTCCCTCACTAATCATATGGATTCACGAGCTCTAGCGTGCTATCAACTTATAGTGCTTCCACTTACACACTGTCACACTCAATTATTGAGCTCAAGAGCCGGGTTCCTGAGTTTGCCGAACTTCTGTAAAGTTGTTAGTTAAATTTTTGTTTTATGTGATATATGTAAACAACTACTAATGTCACGTGAGAAATAGTTTGTATGGTGTATTAATTTTAACATTGAAACCGAAAGTCGTAGTAGATGTCTACCTCATCCGGTTTTAGGAGAGATATTAGAGTGAAGATAAAATATATTCTTGGGACGATTAATTGGTTATACAAGAGCACTTCTCGCTATCTACTATCATCCGACTCAATAGCGATCAAGCCGGATGTGGTTGAATTATTCAACTTTCAATTTGAATAAATGTTCAAGAGAAAAGATGGTACCTATTCGTAGAACTTCAAATCGTTTCTAAAAGAACCGCTTCTCTCTATCTGTTTTGGGTTTTGAGCTATTTAAAACAATACTAAAGCCAAAACTCGTAGTGTATTTATATCACTTCCGGTTTTAATACAGAGTTAAGGATGGAAATGCAATGTACCAGTGTTATTGTAACGCTTAATGGATTGCATTAAGGCTTAATTATGATTTTTTTTTAAATGTTGATTTGATGTCTCAAGAAGGATTCTACTTTATTCCTTCCCTTCCATTAAAAATAGAAGTGGTAGAAATTTGACACATATTGTACCATTTTATATTTCATTTTAAATTAACATTTCGTATTTTGATATATTTTCTAACGTGGTTTGGTAATGTATTTTAAAATACAGAAATAGTACTGCACATTTGAATACGAAACTCTGACTGCTCTACTTTCATTCTTTGCTAACACCAATTTTATTTGCTACTTCAGTAATGAAATGGAGATGAAAAAAGAGAAAAGATAAGTAAATGAGAAGAAAAAAAAGAAAATATCCCTTTCACAGCAGAGTGATGTTGAAGGATTTTAGTAATATTGGGAGACCAAGAAAGAAGGGAAACTTTGGAAATAAAGAAATGGAAAGTTTTTTCTCTTTTCCACTTTCATCTAACTTCACTTCTTCGACAGCTTGCCTTTCCGATGATGCAAGACGCGGAAACAGAAAAGAAAGCCAAGACCAAACATGAAATCGATAGCCATTTATTGGAAATCGATAACTTGTATTTTTCTTACGCTGCCAATACGTTTATATATACCAGTATACCATGGTGTTATGTTTCGTGTGTGTGTGTGTGATGTTTACCATTTCTCCCAGTTACTAAAAAAATAGTTTGTGTATTGGAATTCTTCCTCTTAAGATGTTAAAACAGATATGGACCAGCATTAATACTTTCTAGTAGTGTTGTTTACGAGACGAGAAATAATATTTTTTGTCACGTCTCGAAAATTTTCTCCTTTTGTTTTGTAAATTTAGGGTGGTCAATCCCGGAATTTTTACTTTCCGGAATCCGGAAAGTAAAACAGAAAACCATTCCGGAATTTGGAAAAATTCCAGATTTCGGAAAAGGTCCGATATTCGGAAAAATCCGGATTTCGCAAAAATTTCGGAAATTAGAAATTTCCGAAGGCAGAAAAATTTCGGACTTTTTTCCGAAAGCCGGAAAATGAAATTTCCAATTCCAGAAAACAAACTTTCCAGAATCCGAAAAATGTTGGCCATCCCTAATTTAAACTACATTGAGGGTCAAGATGCCGAATATCGGATGGTTTCCCAATATCGGATACCGAGAAATATTGCATGTAAGGTGCTGCAGGCTAGCGGCCGTTATCGTAACTGCATACCAATCATTAGGGCATTGGACACCTGAGTTATGATATCTCTCGCAACATGTTTATTTGTGTGGTGAAGTGTTTTGTGATTTTGACCTTATGGAATATTTCTAATACTGCAGTTGATTGCCTTATGTCGTCCCTAAAGGTAATCTAATCATATTCATACTATAATTGAGGAGTTCTATGCATAGGCCCTTTTTAAGGAGATTGCATTTTTAAATTCTTTGGTATTAACTCTATAAACCTGAAAAAATTCATTGCGATATCGTCTCGTTGCCGCAGTAAAGGAATAGAGGTCGTCGTGAGACGAAAGTGAATATCTGCTGCAGTTATGTTGGTGGGGTAGTCTTTTGAACAGCGTTGAACACTTCGCATTGTGCCTAGCACGAGTTTGCATGAGTTCGAATATAGTCCGAAGAAACAGAAGAGACAGTCAGAAGGTGATTGTAATTCAAAGAAAAAGAAAATAAACTCAGGTAATATCTATATCACAAGTAGTAGCAAAGATATACCCGAAAACTAATTTGTACTACTGGACAGGTGTAATAAAAGTAAATGTTGCAAGAACTTAAATGATGAGGAACAGGAAAAGCTGTTTGCTCATTTTCCCGGGATGGTTCAAAGGAACGACAAGATGTCCTGCTGTCAGGCGTACTACAGAGTAGCCGTACTCAGCCAAAGAACCAGACGTACGTAGTTTGTCCCCTTTTCTGGACCCAGACGCTGTTGCTTTCTACAAGCAAGTGTTCTGTCAGGTCCAAACCGTAAACCAAGAACCAGACTGCGGGCATGCAGAAGATCATCTTCAAGAGTATATTTAACTAGCCCTACATAACCCATAGACTGTTTCCAGTGCCCATACTTTTACATGTGCTGTTTCTGCATAATGTATGGACTACTTTAATGTATTATTGTTACACATATAGTGTTATGTTTACTTTATACTGTGTACCTTACTTTGCAATTACGTTTCCTAATTCATTTTCACAAAGTGTATCTCACAAGTGCTGCGATACATATACGAGAGAGTCCTGCAAAGTCGTTCTTTCTAAAAACGGCCTATGTAAGCTTTCATATATAAACATTCATATTTATGTTATATTGAAACAAAATATTAGTTTCTTTGTATTTTGTGAAAGAAAACGAGTAAATCTATGTTTTTCTTGTAGGTTTCACTGTACAAACGTTAAACAAAAAATGCATCTATGTTTGAGATGTTTACATGGAATTTTCTTAAAACATGGTTCCCGTTATGGGTCCTTATTACATAGAACACCTCAATTATAATATAAGTTAAGAAGAGTAGTTTTAAATTACATGATGCTTTGGTAGCTCGTTTCTGTTTACATGATGTATATAGTTGAAACTTGCCACACGACGTACGTCGCCAAACATCGGATAGGACAGGGGTTCCAAATATCGGATATCAGATATTAGGGAACGGTATTGCTGATGTCATTCTTCGATTATTACAGATGATAGAAATCGCTTGAAGGAAGTAGTGAAATCCTGAGGCAATGCTCCAGGCTGTTGCTGCCTTTAAGGGAAAGAAAATGGAGTTCCTCAAGACATCCAAAATCTTCAATGTATTGTTCACAGCCGTATAAACTTGACAAAGGTGGTGATTTATGGATACGATGTATCCAATGGCTTAAATGGGCACACAAACTATGTGTAGTCACTGATCCTACGTGGAAATCCTTTGTTTGTGATTTTTGCCAGTACTTTAACTTCTTGGCAGATCCTATTACAGATGAGTAGAACAACGTTTAGTTACAAATAAATCTACATCATTAGAAAGTACCCTCTATTGTTGAATAATGTTCAAGAACCAGAAACTCTGCATATTTAGAAAGTTGTTTGTTTGGTAGAACAATGTTTAGTTAAAAGTAAATTTACATATTGAAAACGTCTAAGATTTTGTAGAACAATGTTCAGTTAAGATAAATTTACATATGTATGTTTAGAAAGTAGTTTATTTTGTAGAACAACATTTAATTAAATCTACATGTTTTGCAGCTTTAGGTGTAAATATAATTAAAATAATGCACAGTCTTCTCCAATTGTGGTTTTCCTTAAATCATTCTCTTTTAATTTCCGTCCGATATTAAGAACCCTTACTATCTGATATTGGGCTAACTTCTTCCGAACTGAGAAAAATGTCACTTTGTACCAAAGTGTATGTATCTTTCTTTTAATATTTCTTTATTGCTTCGAAACTTCCAAAATTATAATCTGCAAAGATAAGAGAACATTTAGAAGAGGCTATATCAATGAAATATCTGTTGGTAAAGTTTTTATTAATTTATTTTCAAACAGTATCCGATATTCCGCAGCTTTCCTATATTATTAGAATCAGGGATAAAAATGGGCCTGAAAAGGTAGGGCGACGCATGACGTCACGCCGGCTCCTGTGCCTACTTTTTCCATTGTGATTTTGTTAGAAAGTGGAGGGACGCCAAGGAAATTCCCTGGAAGCAGGGAGACGGCGTCCCCCCGAGTTCCCCCACACTTTTACCACCTGATTAGAATATATCCTGTAATGATTTGTGTTCCTTTAACTATTAATAAATAGTCTTTATTGTATTTGCAGAATCACTTATCAATTAATAGGTTTTTTAAACTATGATTTATGTAATATAAAACAGGGTTTGAGATCTATGATTTAAGTAAATTAGTGTTGCTCACGAGACTCCTGACATTTCTTGTCTCGCACCCTCTCGAAAATTAGACGAGGATAGTAATGTTTCTAGTATTGTCTTGAATTTTCCTCGAAAAGAGAACACTACATTCCAGCTTTAATCTCAATATTATTTCGATGAAAGTCAAGTTTTACGTTTGTTTGCAAGTCACAGTGTTTCGGGTTTAAAATCTAGATAAAAACAACTAATTTTTATACAACGCTATCACTAGCAGCACACTTGATAGGCTAATCTTCGACATGGTGTAAATTGGCGATTACAATTAGCATACTTACTCATAGTCGTAAAAAAACATTCTTGCTTTGATTGTTATTTTACGTATAACTTAGGAACCAAAGATTTACATACCATTTACATACCATAAGATTTACAAGCTTATGTAGCAGGTCAATGTCTTCTACCATCACTGCCAAATTAGACTTAGATCAGATGAATTTGATTAAATTTGTACTATTATAGCCTAAATAATGTATCGGGTTTAAAACCAATGTATATGCAAACCCGATGAATCATTTAGATTAACCATGTATTTTAAGAGTTAAATCAAATAAAGTACTAAAACAAAAATTCAAAATTGTGTTGGCCGGACGTAATTTAAGGTGCATTGTTGGCCAATGAACACTTTGTAGTCACTTGCCCAACAACCGTATCGACTACGCATTTTAATTGCAATTTGATCTCTTTTGTTGAGGCCACGTTGGCTCTTTCATTGGCTGAATAAATGCCATACAGTATACTCAATTACAATATATAGTCAATCCTGGGAGTGTTTTTTTTAATTATTATTTTACTGTTTCCCACTGTTAACTGTCTGTGCTTCTAGTAACTATAGTGACCGCAAGGAATCGTGAATCCTAAACTCTCTACACTAATCATAGAACTGCTTTGTAATGCATCGGAAAAAATCGGACGATTTGTGGTGCTGCCTTACTAGCACACACTTGAGAAAACGTGAAACCACAAACGTGCACTAACAATGTTGCCAAACTTAGAAGACATGACGAATGAACGACAAAAAAGCAGCACTTAAAGAACTATAACACAAACACTAGTGAGAATTAAATGGTATCGTTAATAATGCCATAAATATAAAACAACAATGAAACGAAACTATACTTAATGGCAATCCACAGCACTGTATTCTCAGGAGATGTTCTCCGTAAGACGACACTGACAAAATTTTATGGATCTGGGTTCACGACCGGAACAGATTTTCGCATTCTCTTGTATGCTGAAATTGGTAGATCTAGGTCAAACTTCACAACTCTTAGTGATCTTCGTGATCTTAGTAGCACAGCAAGCAAGTATACGAGGCTCATCGAGTCAAGTCACCTGATCAAAAGCAGTGGTTCTAGCAAATATGAGAATCATAATGCGTTAACAATATATATATTTGGTTTGAAATAAAGAATCCTTAACATTTTTTCCTAACTGATTTCATTAAAAGATAAAAATCGTCGAGCTCTTGGAGTTATGTCTTTTGTAGATACCAGAAATTTTACAAAGCAAAGTTGAATCCATGGTTTGTAGAAATTGAACACTTATAATTACCCAAATAGTGAACTTGGTTACGGCAATATAGTCAAAAAACGTTTTACAAGAAGTGTTCCCTGTTATATTTAGTCACAAATATGGTGATTATTCGTGTATTTAGCGCACATATATGTTGTATTAAATGTGTTATTGATGTCAAAATAATATCTTGCAGTAAAATTTACGTACAAATAGGAAGCACAAAACAAATTATCTCTCCTCCCTGATTTGAAGTTCACTGCCTGTTCTCATTCTCCAAATATAAATATCTAGTTTCTAATTGTATCCCTGACGTAGATTTCCAACCACTAATACACTTATTTCATACATTATAATGTTAACTAAACTTGGTATGAATGTTGAAAGAAAAGTATGTTTCTGATAGCCCAGTGGTTATAGATCAACACGTTGATGGAGAGACTATTACTTCACAGAACTTATGCAACCAAATTTACTTTAGTCAGAGGCGGACATGATATCAATAGAATTGTGAACCATATAGACACGTTTTGGTTCGAAATATACGTTAGAAAAGGAAAAGAGTAAATGTATCTCGTATTGCGTGTTGCCTAGAAGTTAGCATCTTGGAGAATTACATCAATCACATGGATAAAAATGGGATACAGAGATTCCTTATTATCGTATCAAGGTCAAGCAAATCGCCTGAGCTTGACTTTTTTAACTTTATACGTACTATGTCATTCAACCAACATCACTCCTATTTCCTTTACAAATGTATATACCTATTACATATATATATATACAGGGATCCAGGATTTTCTGAAGGGGAGTGAACAAATACCTACCACTACATTTTAATTAAATTTTAATTTTTAAAATTCTTTTAGGCATCTGTGATGTGAATGAGGAATTGCAGTGGAAATGCTTAGAGTCTTGTTGCTATATTTACTGCTAGCTTCTCATTTTAGATAGTGCTCCTCCCCCAGACCCCCGTATTTGCTTGGTCTACGGCTTCTCATGTCTTATGTATCAAGTTTTGCATTAAAAATGAATTTCATTGCATTTGCTCTTCATATTTTCTGCCCAGCTGGATGTTACGCCTCCACACCCCCGTCTTTGCTCGGCCTACGATATCCCATCTCTTAAACCCACAATTCTACCAAATTTCAAGTTTCTTTTCCTATTTTAACTATCTAAAAGATAAGATTTTCTATCCCAAGAAAGTGCCTATTTAAATAGCATGGGAATTTCTTCAACACCCTTTAGACACCTTAAAAATTAAAAATGTTCACTTTTGGTAATTTTTCTATCGTTTGATTCCGGAAGGCTACAATCATACCGAATTTCATCATTATAATCTTGCCGGAAGTGCCTAAACACTTTGGGGTGTAGAAAATGTCCCATATAAATAACATGGGAAACATTTTTTAGCTCTCCATGAAATCACTCTAAAGTTGGAAATTTTTATTTTTACTGATTTACTTAGGTAACGCTAATAAATTGTACAAGCATACCGAATTTCAAGTTTGTATTCCAATCTCAAGCACCTAAAATATGATATTATAGATCCAAAAAATGCCTTTTTAGATAACGTGGGGAATTTTTTCATCTCCCATTTAGACCCCTAAAAATTAAAAATATTCACTTTTGGCAATTTTTCTGTCGGTTAGTTCCGAGAAGCTACAATCATGTCAAATATAATAATTGTAGCCCTAGAGAAAGTGCCCAATAATTTTGGGGGTGTAAAAGGTGTCCCATATAAATAGCATGGGAAAGATTTTTCAGTTCTGCATAAAACCACTATAAAGTTGGGAATTTTTATTTTTACTGATTTACTTAGATAACGCTAATAATAAATCGTACAAACATACCGAATTTCAAGTTTGTATTCCAATTCCAAGCACCTAAAATATGAGATTATAGGTCCAAAAAGGCCCATTTAGATAACATAGGGAATTTTTCATCTCTCCTTTAGAACCCCTAAAAAATTAAGAATATTCACTTTTGGCAACTTTTCTGTCGGTTAGTTCAGAAAAGCTGCAATCATGTCAAATTTAATCATTGTAGCCCTAGAGGAAGCGCCCAATAATTTTGGGGGTGTAAAAGATGTCCCATATAAATAACATGGGAAAGATTTTTCAGTTCACCATGAAACCACTCTAAAGTTGTAAATTTAAAATTAGATGTTATACGACAATCATGCCACTCAATATGTTCAAACTGATATTAAAATGTATCCTTATTTAGCTCTTCATTATCACAGTGTCACGGTGACAACAAACAGTATGATTGATACGATATAACCTAGAATTATAATTAAGTCTTAAATGATACATCGCATAGAAATGAATAAAATAATATGCTTGTTGTGAACTCTTATGCTCTTATGCTAGGAAAAATGAAAATTATTGAAAAGCAAAAGTTAGATATCTTATGTACATCGTATTTACATGTATGTCGCTTACATCGCCACACTTGGAAGAAATGTCATCTCTTAGACTTGTGGCGTGTTTAGGTTATTGTTACTACTCAGAAATGTCAGTTCAACTCCAATTAACTTTAGGGAAAGATATATATAACTTCTGAACATGTGATGCTCCAGTTTTCGCTTTTACATCACAATTTTTCAGGTCACTGATGTTTAATGGTGTTTATATGTATATTTAACCTGTACAGTTATGTTTATTATTTGTGTTTCAATGTTATTTGTTAGTTTAAATGTATTTTGTATTAGTTGAGGTAATCTGAACCTGCACCGAAGGTTACAGAATAGTGATTGGCAGTGCGAAATAATTTTGGTGCCAATGTATATTTGTTAAAAGAAGAAGAAATTGTAATTATTACGAAAATATATGTGAAATCTCCGACAAGAAAAGAAATTTAACAACTCAATTTTCAATCAAATTTCCTGGATTTTGAGAAGTTTCTTGCAGTCAGAAAACGAACAAATCTGTGAATAATTAAAGTAAAATTACTTTAGTATTTGTTGATATAAATAGAAGTGATAATGATGCATGAGTAACTAAGCATCTCCGGCAGGATTATCCTGCCACAGCTAAATTCTCCCAAATGTTCTGCATAATGTGTTAAATCATCTTGAAGCCAAATCTAAATTCTTGTGTAAAATCAGTTATCAAATCTGGAACTTTTAATTGAGTTTTAGTAATCCAAATATTAACATTTCGATAATCATTTCATTAAATGCGCAGATGTTTGTGTCCGACGTTACTCATAGTTTATGTGCAATGATCGTTAAGGTAATTGATAACAGGAGAATCAACAGCCAATATTGTGGATCGATGGTACGACTTTAATGTGGATTATAATGAATTTTTTGGAAGAAATGAGGGCTTGTGTATAGCCCGCTCCCCCCAGTTCTTTGTCACCGGAACTGGAAGAGTCACTACTAATACTACTATTACTACTATAGATACTACTACTAATACTACTACTACTGCTATTAGTACTACTACTTCTACTACTACTACTTCTACTACTGCTACTAGTACTACTACTTCTACTACTGCTACTACTACTACTACTTATATGGAGAACAGAACCCAACCAACCCCTGCGGGGCTTCTAACCCGTTCCTACTACTACTACTACTACTATTGCTACTAACTACAACTACACCACCAACTACTACTACTACCGCTATTACTACTACTACTACTACTACTTATACTAAAGCTTCCTTACCACAAGATTTACATCTTAAAACTTTATAACATGCAATTCCGATTCATTATGAACTAATATGAATTGTTAGAATCACTATGATTCGTTAAAAATCACTGGGGGAGCGGGCTATACTCAATCCGAAATGAGGATGAGTTTAATTGCTTGGTGCGATTTTATAGCCATAAATGAGGTATGAAAGGCGACGAGACTTGTGTATAGCCCGCTCCCCCCAGTTCTTTGTCACCGGAACTGGAAGAGTCACTACTACTGCTACTGCTGCTACTACTACTACTGCTACTACTACTGCTCGTACTACTACTACTGCTACTACTATTACTACTACTACTACTACTACTTATATCGAGAACAGAACCCAACCAACCCCTACGGGGCTTCTAACCCGTTCCTACTACTCCTACTACTAGTATTGCTACTAACTACCACTACTACTACTAGTATTGCTACTACCACTACTACTACTACTGCTGCTACTACCACTACTACTACTATTGCTGCTACTACTGCTACTTATATCAAAACCTCCTTACCACAAGATTTACATCTTAAATCTTTATAACATGCGATTCCGATTCATTATGAAGTAATATGAATCGTTAGAATCACTATGATTCGTTAAAATCACTGAGGGGAGCGGACTATACTCAATCCGGCGACGGTTTTGAATAAGTATAAAAATGAAATAATAAATATTTGATATGAAATAAATCAATAAATAAATAATGGAACTACGTATGAAGAAATGAATACATAAATAAGAGAATCATAGAAGTGAGTAAATAAATAATCTAAATAATAGATATTAGGCTACAATCTAACCAGCGCAATTATAATTCATAATTAATTACAAAGGCTAGCTGAATGACATATATATATATATATATATATATATATATATATATATATATATATATATATATATATATATATATATATATATATAATCCACTGTTTCTATTATTTGATTCCTACAATATATATTATGGTCTTAAAGCCATCCACTGTATGATACAGCCGGATTCTCCTAGAGTATTTTACTATCTAAACAGTTGTAATCAACGAGAGAAGTCCAATAAATCAAATCAACTATTGTCACGACCAGCATTTTAGCAAATTGAAGATCGATTATGATAATGCAATTATACCATCATATGTAAAATCTTCATTAACGCAAAGAATAATTTGTTTGTTGTTATTGATTATTTGACACTTCTGTTGAACAAAATATAAACCATAAAAAATTAAAATCCAGTTGTTGTTTACATGTTTAAATAGTGTTTGTGCAGAAATAGTTGTTTTCTTATACTACAATTTTAAATCTATTTCCTTCATATGCAAAGGTCTGGGAAATCTTAGGTTACATTGACTCTCTGGGGTAAGGTCAACTCGTTCGACGAATCTGGATGCGTTGAAGTATATCTTTCTAGAACAATGTTTCTAGTGGCGACTCAAGGGCTTTAGTAAGTGTCACCTATCGCCTGTCATAATGATCACTATCGATAGCGTGGCATTACAAATACTATCAAACCGTTGCGTGAACAAAAGGGAGCAATACAAACCCACTACGAACTCATGCTAATACTTTATACAGATGAAAATACTTTTATTGACAAATAAAAATACGATATTTATGTTGTCAATGCAAATTGAATAAACTCAAAGATGTAATTACCATATGCTCTTGATAAAGCTTACTTTTCATATTCCAGGACACTTTTCCTCAAAAAATAACGAGTGATAAAAAAAAAGTTTTATAGCTGCTTTATATTTACGTCTGTGAAATATGAACACACTATTATTATTATGTTTTTAAATGGACGAAGTGAGCAGATTGCCACAGTACAAAATTGAATTAAACCGGCCCTTTTGGTATGTATGTTAGGACACATACAAGTCGAACTATTTTCAACATTGACTGATTAAGTTCTTTGGTTTGCATTCTTCAATGGGCGATCATGCCATTGATAATCAACATTTACCTGTTGAGAGTATTGGACAAATTGCGATCTCGAGCAACTACTCTTATATTCAGCTGCTGAAATTGCTGAGTATCCCAATATCGAAGATATGGGATTTTAATCCGCGTCTTATTCGGCTGGTGGACTAAATCATCGGTGCCATTTACTTTGCGTTGCAAATAGATAAATAGGAAGCATGTTTTTTCTTGTGTTTTGTATCTTACAAATTTCTTCATACAATGTTTGCTTCTCATTTAATGACTCAGTACCCACAATATGGAGAGAATGACAGTATTTAATATCAATCAAATCAGTCACATACCAATTTTGAAGGAGGTTCATCTCGATACCATAATTAGAAGCGCCTATATTCTATTTTTCTTTCAGTATGATTAATGTAATACTCCATTATGTTTACGCCTAGATAATATGCAAAATTACACTTGCTTTGTTTTTCTCAACAAAGACAATTTTGGAGCATATGCTGTTTGTAAATATATTGCCAAATCTTTGTTTGTCCAGCCCCGAATAATGTTGGTTGCATAACCGATGCATAAGTAAGTCTGACTTTCAATGTATTGACCTATAATGATAAGGGAAGTCAGAAATACACACTTTCCACTATATATTTTCAGTCATTTCCTTAAAGCTGCAGTTAGCTTGGTTGGATGGACTACTTACCAAATGATTCAACCATCCTTTTCCCTTGGACTATCTTAGTTTTCACTCTCTTTGTTTCGTGAACTAAAAGGTATTATACCAAAGTTTTCTGCAGGGTTCTTTCTTCTTTCATATTTGTTTTTCAAAAACAACTGAATTAGGATTACTCGAAATGTGGTTTAAATATGTATGGAAATTGTGTGAGTAAAAAATAAAATTATATAATTTTATATAATCATAAATTATATAATTATAACCATTATATAAAAGTAAAATATATCTATTAGAGTGCAGAACTAGTTTAGTGTTAACTTCCTATATAAATGAAATACTTCTTAAATATTTGTTATTATTGAATAAACAGGTTTTCGACAATCTACTTAAAATTTTAGTTTATGTTTGGGTAGAACATTTGTTATAAGGTAAAGAATTAAATAAAATTGATTTCATCGTAAGTCAATAGCATATACTACGTGTGTAAGAATGAAATTAAAACCTACTTGCTTTTGCAAAAGCTTTGTGATGAGTAAAATAAATACTATATTCCCCGTGTGACAGTGACTCAGGTTCAAAGAGGTCATCTCCAATTCGAAGGGATACTAATTCTATCTCAGGATATATAAGTTTGACATAAATAACATAGAGATTATGAATCTTCTCGTGGCTCTCCCCTTCCATGCTACATTCTCATTCCACTATCGTTCACGTTCTTTAGCCGCTGGGCAAAATTATATGTCGTTGAACTCAACTAATAAAGACGTATTTTATTGAAGGTGTTTTTTTTCCTTATTCTATGCTTCGTTAGACACTCCATAAAGAACTATGTTAATTAATTAGTCTCTGAGTTCTTAGTTATTACTTTGTGAAGATATCAGACAGGTAAACAGGAATAGTTAATATGAATATCGAAATGAATGCGAAAGCAAATGAAACATGGATGAAATATCAAAGAAAGGTTTTAGTTGATTATGTTCTCTTATGTGTTTCTAAAAAATGTTTATGAAAATAAAGTAAAATTGAGGAAAACGAAGCTTACAGTACAATGTTCCTGATAATTTTCCGATTTAAATGCCTTTCATGTATCCGTTAACAAGTTCCAATACACTTTCGTATCTACTATGTCTGCAAGGATTTTCTTGTTCTTTTTTTTATTTGTCGTTTTGTTTGTTTTGTTATGTATCTCACCTTTGATTTATTAAAGCGTTTCTACCCTACTAATTGATTGAAACTCTTCTTTTAATCTTTATGGGAATAATTTTGTTTTGCTGATTAAATACGTAATAAATAGTATTTTGCGAGAGAAGTAAGTTTTCTATAATATGTAACCAAATCTTGTTGCTTTTACGAATGGCAGATTTAGTATTAAAATCTATTCCTTCTTCTGTTGCGTTTTTGTAAATTCCTCTTCTACTTCAATGGTAATTTTAATATTATCTTTCCCTTAATATTGATTAAATTTCGAGGCATGACCCAAGTTATATACAGTGATACCATGTTTCAAGCTGTGTGCGCTGATCCTGGTTTAGTGGTTAGCTCGATTGACCATGGTGCGCATAGTCTGGACTTCGAGTTTCGATGGGACGTCATTAAACGCATAACAGTGGTCTGGCTTATATTTTAAATTGTAAGTTCGTGTTTTACATGGCCACGGTGTCGAAAACGACGCTAATCTTTAAGAAAGAAACATAATCTAAAGTGATATATAAGTAACAAGAGATCATTTTAATTGCTATTATATATAATGGAAGCAAATACAATCGATTGATGGGAAAATAAAATTTTATAGTTATTATAAATTCTAATGCAGAAAGATTTTTTGCACTGCAAGAAGAAGATTTAAATAATTTAAAATCGAATGTTTTAACATTATGGAAATTCCCTTCATTTTCGTCTTTAGAAGCAGAGATTTCGAGTCAGTTGCAACATGTGTTCACTAATATTTAATGAATAGTTCACAAAGTGAATCTCATATCTCCAACTTATGACAATTCTCACATTCTGCATGTTATAAATATTTATGAACATAAAATCGGAAACTAAACTATTATAGTAATATAGATTCATGCTTATTTTAAAGCTGAATTTTTAAAAACGCTTAAATGCGTTGTTAAATGAAGATTTTATATGCTGAGTTTTACATCCATAATCTAAGGGGTTTTATAGAAGTATTCTGTTCTTGGCAGAGATTTGAACCTCCTTCTCTTCCAATCGGATATGTATACCAAAAATCCCATTTTTATCCCTTTCTTCCACGGCAAAAGTAGTTTCTTGCCTAAATGTCATATTCTTAGCTGTACTAATATGATTTGGGCGATGATAAGTGACTACTTTTTAATCTTTTTACAATATTTAATAATATAGATCAGTCATTTTCAGCTAAATCACAGCTCCGTGAAGTCACAGTTCACTGCTCCAGTTCTCAGTAAAGTCTTCACATAGAGCAAGGACAAGGCAGCAAACCTAGCATAGGTAGAGGACATTGGCGTCAGAAAAACAGAGTAGTCGATGGTTTTATATATACATATACCTTGGATTTATGACTAATCAAACGCTGTCAAACTTGTTTTACCACATTCCACTTAATTTTCTTCTTCTCATTTCTTGCTCAACCTGCTCTCTTTCTCCTTGCTCTGATCGTAAATGTCCACTCCTACGTCACACACCTATATTGACATGTTGGAAATTGATTACTGGCTTAGATTAATTGTAGTAGTAATTGGCAATGGAGGGCATTTGCTCATACAAATTTTGGAACACTACTACTGGAAAATTAGGCCAACGAATATTCTTCCAGCTTGAGAAAGAAACGTAGTTTAGTTTTATTCATTTGTATTGTATTATGTAATTCCAAATTTGGGTGACAAGGTTGCAACGACCTTTTCCAACCGCAAGATAAAGGTATTATAGAAGGGTGATTCAGAGGTTGCACGGATTTTTAGAAGTAGGAAAACATGTATGTCTAAAGATAAAATTAGAGGAAACCTGAATATAAATCGTATTGTGTCCTTTAGAATACTTCATGTTAAGCTACGTTCTATTACGTTTCCTTGCTTAGTTGTTTCTAATTTATTCTTTTTACCATCATTTTCTCAATATTTCAAATTTATTTCCTATTCTGCACATCTATTTTGTATCATTCATTTCCATTCTCGTATTTCCAATCAATTGGTTCCTGAGATTTTTCTAATTCGTTTATTATAGAACTCCATCTGAAAAAACAAAACACACTTCCGGTTGCAGTTCTTCATTCACGCTATCCGTTTGCTTAATATGTTCCCAATTCGTACTTTTACTTTACTTCCAGCACAGTTACAAATATAATGACGTCCCGCTTCACTCCAGTATAATCTTACAAAAAACTAGAGCAGGTTTACATAAAGAGGTTACTAACCACAATTTTCAGCATGTGTATATTTTCATTTCTAGGTGGACCTATGAGATTTTGAATAACACAAGTGTTCTTACGGGTACACGCTACTTGGTATGATATTCAAATTTTTAGTACTTCAAGATTTCATTTCATTTCAAATTTTTAATAGGTATTCACATTATTTTGACCACTCCCTATATATTCTCAAGTTATTACACAATATATTAACATTCTATTTGTGTAAATTTGGATATGTTTAATATCCATTTAAGCTTATATTAAGCTTATAAAACCCAAGTACAATAAGAGAAATAAGGCAAAGTAAGAACAGGAAACTGGAATTGATACTGGGATATGCTTATTATGAAACTTTTTTCGATGGGAATACATCCAATATTCTTCGAAACTGTGGGAAGAAGCTCACACACACACACACACACACACACACACACACACACACAAAAGCATTATATATACACTCTTGCTTACTTGTATGTTTCAAAGACCAGAAATTAAACACCAATATTTCATTACTCTTTAGTGGTGTCGAAGCAAGGAAAGACGGGATATGAAAAGTTTCTCCTCCTTTCAATGTTGTGAAGGATGAAAAAACTGTTCCGACGGAGCTCATTCACAATATCTAAGTATCAATAAGTTGGTGCGAACGTGTGTAATTGTTTTATGATTTTGTTTCAAGTGTTTATGGGCTACACTACAAAACAAAACGAAGAGAAACGGTAGGAATTACACATTTAATAGACTGTTTTTTAAAAACTATATTCAACTTACACTAAAAATTCACAGATAAAAACTCCCATTTAGATTTCTACTGAAATACGTGTAGACAGCTTCTTTAGTAGTATTTATACAGTCGAAGAACCATGAAAAGTAATAAATAAATAAAATAAA
The DNA here is from genome assembly GCF_964235325.1 of Thermobia domestica. NCBI lineage: Eukaryota > Metazoa > Arthropoda > Insecta > Zygentoma > Lepismatidae > Thermobia > Thermobia domestica. The sequence continues at coordinate 125,387,071 of NC_137461.1, forward strand.
AATAAACCTACTGAAGCGTACTTGTCATTTACGAATAAAACTGCGACTAGCCAAACAGTTTCAAGCATTTTGATTTGTTGTACCTACTATGTATATAAGTAATAGGCGTATATCACGAAAAACTAAAGCTGTCTTATGCATGCAGAGAAAAGGTTAAAAAGAATAATATATCCGTCTTAAGCATTTAAAAGTTTAACTAGGTTACAAAATTACTATCGATTTTCATCAGGAAAGTTACTTTACGCGCATCTACCATTATGCCACAAATACATTCTAGTAAGTAACCAACGTGTGCGTGGATTTTCTCGGGATTCTTCCGTTTCCTCCCACTTTCTTCATTATACCATTACATCCATTTCTCATCATCACCGTCTCCTTTGGCCTATACAACATAAGCATAGGATGCAAAACTTACAGATTTCATTTCATTTCATAGTAAACTAGCAGCGTTCACCCCGCTTCGCTGCGGTCACCCCGGAACGCAATAAACGTTGTTACTTAGATAATTTTTACTTTTTCGCTTTCAAGTGATATGATAAAAGCCATAGAAGATTGCATTAAATGTTAACATTATATCGCCTGTCATTTATGTTAACCCGCCCCGCTTCGCTGCGGTCACCCCGGAACGCAATAAACTTTGTTACTTAGATAATTTTTACTTTTTCGCTTTCAAGTGATTGCAGTAAATGTTAACATTATAGCGCCTGTCATTTATGTTAACCCGCCGAGTGACACGGTCATGCGGGTTGCATATAAATACGTTTATTTTTACCTATGATGAATAACTAACAAAGGATTTGTACGTTATGGACACTTGAATGGTCAATTATCTCAAGACACTGGTAATTAAAAATTAAAGTGATATGATAAAAACCATCTAGGGTCCAAATCCTAATAACCCCCCAAAAATAAAAGAAATTGGTTCAGCCGTATTAGCGTGATGAGGTAACAAAGGATTTTGTACGTTCTCTTTTATATATAAGATAATCAGAATAAAATATTGGTTAATGTAGATATATTTTATCTCATAATTTCTCATTTTTTTATAAAAAAAATAAATACACAATTTCCATATATATTATTAAATGTTAGAATATTTTGTAACTGTGTGCAGAATTGATTGTGCAACCCACTATAAAGAACCAGATGTAAGCAACATATTAAAGAACATAGTTTCTAAATAAAGGCAGAATAAAAAACAATAGAAGAGATAAACGACCACTCCAGTTAGAAAATGATACCATTGTATGTATATGTGTACGCACATACACACACATACACACACTCTCTCTCTCTCACACACACACACATAGACACATATTATATATATATATATATATATATATATATATATATATATATATATATATATATATATATACGCCCATACACACAATGCACCGGCACGAAAATTAAACAAAAACAAACAAACAAACAACAAAACTACATACAGCAAGCAAATGAAAAGAAAGCAAGAGAGAAACAACAGTTGAAAAAATAGGTTAAAAGAATCAGATATTAATCCGACCTATATGAATGAAGGTCTATGCTGCATGGTTCCACCATGAGAGATACAGTTTTATCCCCTATCTCTCTGACGCAGCTGATAAACTGCTGAATTGTCATAAAATAGGCTTCAGAGAGAGAGAACATGGCAAGGGACGGATAAAGGGTGACAGAATAAGAGAGTGAGAGAGGGGGAAAAAACGGTCCCTGGATTTTAATCCCAATGTCGACAGCACTGTCGTGGTTGGCAAATATGGAAATCATACGGTGATCTGCAGCGAGACGGATTAAATAGAGAGAAAAAGACGAATGTAGTTTTAGTTTGTTTTCGAAAATATCTGTGGTAACTTTGGTCATTTTTCCACCTAACCTCTCAAAATCGAGACTTTTTATTATTCTGTATTTTTTTTTAAACAAAAAGGGAATCTTTAACTTGCATTTGTCTAAAATTGTCACATTCAGGAACAAACACTGAAGATTAAAAGATTAAAGATTACTTTTTTTAATTGCAAAGGCATTTTTCAACATCATATAACTAAAATATTCAAAATTTTTAATATAAAAGGAAAGCATGAGTATCTTCACGACAAATAGCTATTTGACGGGTCAAAGTATAAAATAACATGCTTAGTTCTTTATTATAAAGCAGAAAGATAGGCATGTTATTGTGCTGAAGTAGTCTTTCCATGGGCATCTTTTTACCAGTTTGTTTGATGTTAGTAATAAGTAATTTTACAATAGCTGAGGAGTTGAAAGGAAAATTTTCATGACACTAGTAGGAAATAAACTATAGAATATTTAACCAAAATTTGTGGTACTGGGATATCATATAAGGGCTAAAAGTATTTTCGAATCGAACTGATTATTTTTAAAACATTTCTCTTTATCCATTTCTATAATGATGTATGAAATGGGTATGAATACCGTCATCATCATCATCCTAGATATTCCCAAATTATACGCAGGTTACTTGCTGTAAATGACAAGTTCTCACGCTCCACGGTCTTCCGCTAATCTCTTGTCTTCACGTACGATTTCTCTGTTTTGATATCGTCCATTAACTGTAGTCCCCTTCGCCCTCTTCCTCCTTTTCCTGCAACCATATCCTCTAAAACATCCCTAATGATAAAGTTCCTTCTTAGCGAATGTCCCAACCAGTTTCTCTTTCTCTCTTCAAGAATATCAAAAATTGTTCTTTTCTTTCCCAACCATTTCTAACACCCGTCCATTTCATTTCCGCACAATCCAGCCAGTTCTCTCCATTATTTTCCATACCCACATTTCGAAAGCTTCCAGTCGTTTTTAATCATTTGTTTTAATCATCTTTCTGATCCATACAGTACAATACTCTACACGAAGCACAATGAATACGATAGTAAGTTTTATTTCATATCTAAAAGTATCTGACATACTTCTAAGTTCTTAAGTATTCATAATGACTCTACAAACGCACGATCTTGAAGAAGAGGTCGCGGTGTCTCAGAGATAGAGCGCTCACCTCTGATGCAAGAGGTCCCCTGGTTCTTTCCCAATATGCGCCAAATGATTTTTGTGCTGGACAAACACCATGTGTGAGAATTTTTTCGGGTTCTCCCGTTTCCTACCACATTCTTCATTCCACTACTTGATTCCTTATCGTCACTACCGTCTCTTGCAACCTCGAATTATAATCGTTGGACGTTAATGCATAGATATAGATATAAATAAATTATATTGAGAAAAAAGGCTAATGAGGTGACAACTGAACATGTTCCATTGTGCAATTATTTATACTGCTTGTGGTAACGAGTTTTTAAAATACTATTGAACCTAATTTTTGTTCTTTAGTCCAAAATATGGTTTAGAAATGACATAAATTCCTGTCCAACATAAGCTAGCAATAAAATGGTAAAAGTTATTCTGTATTTTTTGTATTGTTTTATTTTTTCATAACAACCAATTAATTTGTTATAATAAAAATTCATTACCTTTTAATCAAGGTCACACGTGACTTTAAGGTTACAGTACGTACTTTGAGTGCGGAAAACCTGGGTTCGATTCTCGGTGGAAGGTTACCTGTTTCGGATCACATGTTGCACTGTAAGTCTATATCTCATATAGCTTTGACGCTGCTAGGAACACTAACTCCCAATCTAACCAACCATCATCCTGAAAATACTGAAATTAATATTTGTATCAATAAGGCATTAATTATTATTGGCAATTGTATTTTGCAGACGTAGAACTTTTATATTCAATTTTTTGTTTCTTTGTTTCTGTTTTGACGTCTCTTAGCGGCACTGAGGCTTCCTTAGATGTAAATCTAGAGAAGACCTCAGGGAACCGAATCTGGAGCTCCGACGTCGAGGACTCGTATGGTAACCATATAGTCATCAGTTTAGTCTTTTAAAGTTTGTTTCTGAATTGGATCTAAAATCACAAATGTTAACTGTAAAGCGGAAATACCATCGTATTAAATGGAAGGAGATGGCGAAATGTAAACTAGTTATATATGTTCATTGGAAACGGCACATCCTCCATACTAAACGACAAACTATGATGTTCAGTCGTTATGGAGTAGTGAGCGTAAAAGGGCATCGCCTGCAATCGAAGCGCCCCCCAAGTGTGAACTACATAATGTAGATGGATTTGTCCAGGCAGTTGCTGAATTCCTTAAAGAATTTTAAGATCAGACAGTTCAGAAACCATATTTTATCCCTTTCACGAATCACAGGATTTATGCCTTCAGCTTTGTCTTCTACCACAGATATGTAGCCTTCACTTTTCTCGTCGTGTAGATAAGTGGATCTTTGTTTAAATTATCTGTAGCACCTGCAATTATCTATACCAGGGATGGAAATAAGCACTCGCCCACTCGCCAGGGGCGAGTGGTTCATCGCTGCGGGCGAATATTTAATATTATACCGAAGGTAAATAAATGATTTATATTGTGAGATGTGGGCTGGTAGCTTATTCCTTGGGCGAGGAAAATATCGTTGCTTATTTGCATCCCTGATCTATACAGTTTCCATCCTACTCCTTCATTATTCGGCGATGTGTGGCGGCTGTATTTTCACCTTTCCGCCTGGAGAAATCGAATTACATCTTGTTGTTCACACTTGACGGACGCTTCGATTGCAGTCGATACGGTTTCACACTTTCTATCCGACAATGCTTAAACACCAAGTCTATCTTTTGGTATGGAGGATGTGCAATCTTCAATGAAGCAAGTTTGACTAATTTGGGTTTTGCCATCTCACGCGGTTCCCTTATAGTGGCTTAAGGGAGGTTGAAAGGAAAATAAAACGGCTCTCACAATTTGAAAATTGTATTTTACTTAATATGATGTTAATACATAATCATTGAAATGAATTAAAGTACTATTAAATTTGTACATAATGCTAATTCATTTCGAAAAAAAAAACTTATGGGATATTTCATCTGGATTTGAGAGGGAAAAATTGGAGAAATCACATTAAAATTCCAGCTAATTTTAAAGAAAACAGAAACACAGTTTCCCATCTAAGTAAAGGGACTAAAATAAATAAATTAATTAAAAATATATAGATAAAGCAGTTATTTAACACTTAACTTAAACGTTTCATTTCATTGCTTTATTAATAATAAGTTTTTGTTTCTCCGGCGATGCACTTTGTGTTTCTTAAGCTATGGATTAATTAGATTACAGTAGTTTCTTTGACTTACAGGGCACAATGGCGAAAAGTTCAAGTAAATGTTATACTATATTGTAACTTACAGTAGATAACGGTGGAAAGTTCAACTAAATGTTATTGTAACTCTAGGGATATCATAGTTTTCCACTCCTGTTCAACTTACAATTAATACTCTTACATTAGAAAAGGAATCATTCCCTCCTTCATGTTAAAATCGTTCATTGACTCCTTCCAACCAGATTTCAATTTGAGTTGATGCTACCAGTCAAGTAACGACCAATCGAGTCGCTTCATCTGAGATCAAAGTAGGGTAATAGCAGAGAATCTATTAATATTGTAGCTAAGAGAACGTTCTAGTTGAACGTATCTCCTCTATAAATATTACATTATAGCTCCCAAGAGAATTCCCTTTTTTATTTATTTATTTTTATTTTTTTTAAAGAGAAACAATCACCGTTCCCTTAATTGGACTTTGATGGTACTGTAGAAACGCATCCTCAAGGGAGAGATGACTCCTGGCTGGTCCTTTATGACGATGTTCAATGGCGCACAGGTGCTATTGAATCGAGGCGAGCTTTCGTCTTCTTTGACTATTGGAATCACACTCTCCAGCGAGACACAGAGAGACAATTACGTAATTTTATCCTTCAGAGCAGTCTCGCAATAGCAGCAGCATACTGCATTGATGCTCTTTGCTACGTTAAGAACCCAGATAGCTTCGATCCTTCGTTTAAGATTGCTACATCGAAAATGTCTTCGGGTTAAGCGTAAGAAGGTGGGGTGCAGTAGGAAGGGTGAATATGGTCCTAATTGTTAAAACGTTACTGGAGATAACTGAACAGGCACAATTATGTAAATTAGAGAACAGAGAATATTGAAACGCGATCTTAGGGGGATAATTTAAGTAAATTCTCTCCTTTGCTCTAAGTACGTCTGAGGTAATTCTATTTCCATGAATACGAAAGCGATAAACTGTTTAGTAAATACTGAAATCTTACCTTCTCTTAGCGAGAAAATGGAATTATACTGTTAAGTTCCTTTGTAGTTTTCACTTTACTCCTTTTATTCTTTATTTCTATCTTTCTATCTTTGTAATTTTAATATTTTTATTTTTAATATTATGTATGCCATTTGACTTTCTTCTGTTGAGGACGATCATACGAATTGGGCGATTATTTCCTGCGGTAACTATGAAGGAATATTGGAGTATAGCAAAGAAATCTCTGTCATATTCTTCCTCTGAATATGTGATTTTGCTATGCGAATTGTAACAGTGTACACATTATTTTTATCTGTATGTTTCTGTTGAAGTAATTTATGCGGAGTATTTTATCTCTTACTTAATTTGGTGTCAACTTTAATGTTAAGCAAACAACACAAAAATAAGTATTCCGTGAACTATTTCGTCCTGTATTTGATTTCTCTGTACGAATAATCACAATGGTAGTACATATCGAACCAGGGGTAAAAGTAGATCCGAAAAGGTAGGAGGACGGTAGGTAGCGGCATGACGTCACGCTGTCCCCCTGAACATCTTTGTCCATTGTAAATTTTTAGAAAGTGGTGTGGCGCCGTGCATATTTGTTGGAGGTGGGGGACGGCATCCTCCCGCGTTCCCCCTCGATTTTACCTATGTATCGAACTCAATTTACAGCACACGTCTGATTTTGACCAAATATGACATGGAAGTAGGCTTACTCAACTTCCTCAGCATGTGAAATGTATTTTGGTGTATGCCTTTGGTTCAAAAGTTATTGGTCACCAAAGTTGATATTTGGACTTAGTTATATTTTTGAAAAAAGAGAGAGAGAGAGAAAGTATTATTGCTATTTTGATGAAGAATTAAACGATAATGTATGGAACACAGTTGTTAAACTCGTTAATTTGATGTTAACCCTTAAGCAACGCAATTTATCCTTATAATAATGATTTCCTAAAAATAATGAAAGACCATTTTTCCATAATCGGGAAAGTCATTACTACTTTGTTAACTTAATTGAGAGCCCGCGGGGACTCAGTGGTAGACCGTTTGCATCTAATGCATGTGACCCTTGCATCGGTCCCAGCTCGCACCAGGTGGGCTTTGTGGTAGACGAACAGCGTGCGCGTGGGTTATCTCGGGGTTTTCCCCGATTCCTCGTACTTTCTTCTTAATACCATTCCATTTATTTCTTATCATCATCGTCTCCTTTAGCCTAACTGTGGGACATAAAACAGAAATATTTCGCTTAGAATGTAATAAACTTATGTTAATACTCATGTTTTCGAACTTCCTTAGGGAGCGTTTGCTGCAGCCTTAACTGCTTTGATTTTACTATGAATTCTTCTGCACACATACATCAATGCAACAGTCTGCAAGTGCAAAACCATCCCTTGCATTCAAAATAAGGGTACCGAATTTGCATTATTACGAAAGGCATAGGCCTTTATCTGGGATTTTATCTGTCATAATCTGCAACTGAAACTCAGTCGGAAGTAGTTTGACACCCCACACTTACGTTAGGTATAGGGCTAGAACTTGTCCTTTACAGCATACTCAAAAAACACAAAATTGTATAATACTATTGGTGTTGTCCAAAAGTGAGGTATAATTACATAACAATCTATAGATGTCATCAAGATTAGTAAAACGATTTAAGTAAGTGTATTCTAAACAGTGTTGCCAGATCTACTGATTTTGCAGGAGATCTCCTGTTTTTTCTACGTTCTACTGATCTACTGCGAAAGAAAATGAAAAGTGATCAATCTTCTGCTTTTTCCTTACTTCGAGAAGTTGAAGAAATATTATTATTATTAATATTGAATTTTCGATGTTTCCTCACATAAAAAGACGAAATTTCTCTGTTATAATACACAAAGCTCTGTAGAGCATATAGTTATAGAGCTTTACTGCATATAATATGAATCCAAAGAATACAACTGTACGTCATTCTCTATATGCATTATGGTTAGCGTTTTTATGACTTTCTGTAAGATTTACAAGTAAGTGTTGTTTAAATTGGAACTTGGGCTGAAAGAGTGGCTTAGATCGTTTCCCCGCGATCGTCAGCAAGAAATCGTCTTACGCCACGGTCATGTGTGACTGCACAATATAGCTACATTATCGCTACGTGCATGAAAAGACATTTTCCCACTCCACTTTGCTCTTTCACTACGTTTTACTTTACACATGTTTGTATCAAATAATATTAATATAAATCGGGATTTTTCACTTTCATTTGCTCAACGTAGTTCATCGGAAATGAATTCTGGATTGCTTGTTTTGACTACTGTCCCCTTAATAATGGCAAATTTTATTGGCCCCCCCGGATTTACATTCAAACGCCGCCACTGTATGTGTCTACTGCTTTCTCCTGTTTTTTATCTTCGAATCTTCTGCTTTTCCGACTGACTGGTCTGGCAACACTGATTCTAAATCTTCGTGTCTGGTTTTCAAAATAATAATAATAATAATAATCAGTGGCGTATTTAGGGGGTTCTTCCGGGCTTAAGCCCCCGAAACAAAATCAAAAATACGCCACTAATAATAATAATAATAATAATAATAATAATAATAATAATAATAATAATAATAATAATAATAATAATAATAATAATAATAATAATAATAATAATAAAAGTGTTGTTTCATAGTGTGAATCTACGGTAGACTTTCAAACAATGTGAATTCAATTCTCAAACTTGAAGTAGTGCATATATAACTACTGATTGAAATACATTAATAAGATCAAAGAATCTGTTCCAAGGGCAATGAATCCAACTGTGGCCCTGCGAAGTGTAGTCGCTAACGCTCTCGCCTTCCGTACGAGTGGTCCTGGGTTCGATTCCTGGTGGGGGCACTTGGTCGAAAAAGTGATAAATGCTTTTTCAGGCCAGTCATCCTGAATGAGCTTATCTAGGGTTTTCCACATTCACACCAGGCAAACGACGGGGAGGTACTAGGCCTCTTTCGTCCTTACCTTTCCCCAGATAGTGTGCTCGCCGAGGAATATCACTCCTCTTACATGACGGCCTAAATGGCCATAGATGCCGAAAGCCCAGAAATCTAAATCCTGAATCCCACTGAATCCATAGTTGAAAGCAATTATACAATATACCTTACTGTTTTTGTTTTATTGTGAGAAAGACTTTTTTTTTAAAAAAAAAAAATGAAAATCGTTACTTTAAACCACTTTCGATTTCAATATTGTTAAGCGAGGAGATAGAATCTACTATTAAAGAGCTGAATCGATTACAAATTCTGCATCTGCATCTCAATATCTCTGACCGTTTTTGTTCTACGGAAATCAATTTTGAAACCGGAAGTAATAGTAAAATTTCAACCACTTCTGGTTTTGTTAGAGTATATATACGGGATAGTGACGATATGTTGCCTTAAGCCACTGAACCGTTTCTGAAGAAAACGCTTCTTACTATCTGTTACCGTTTTCGTTCTATGGTAATAAACTTTGAAATCGAAAATTACTAATTTGAAACACTTCCGCTTTGAATAAAGAGTTAACGGTGTGAATAATACCCATCCTTCGGACACTGAATCTACTGCAAGAAACCAGATCTCGATATCCCTTACTGTCTTTGCTCTTATTCTTGTGAACAGGTAGATGGATGAACGGACAAAGCTGTTCCATAAGATTTGCAACACTAATGCATAGCATACTTTGCAAGTCTAATGCTGGAGAACAACTTCTATTTGTAAACGTAACATTGAATGCAATACGATAACCAATTGGCCTATGAAGAAGAAACTGATATTGACATATAACCTCGTGAAGTTTCTCAATATCTCACTAACAAAGTGACAGTACTCTTGATAAATAATGACATAAATATCAAAAGTATGATTAATACATCAATTGTTTTTAGAGAGAAGATGAAACATATTAAACGATAAATCACATCGAATCAACAAAATGAGAAACTTTAAGACAAATTTTCATGCGTAGTTTTCGAGAAAATCGTAGGAAAAACTAATTTTATACCACTAAAAATTATTTCCTTCTTTGTCAAATAAGAACTGATAATTTTTTTCTCCTAGAACATATATTTGTTAATTTATTACTGTATATGTACAAAAGACTATTTACTAACATATCTATTTTTACAACGCATGCACTTCTAACAGTGACATAAACACTTTTAACAATGACACACAGCTCTCACAGTGACAGACTTGCACTACTTTGTAATTCCACTTTTCAGAACTGCTTGCTCCAAGTGTTACAGATTTATGGCACTCAGTAATATCTAAGACAAATTTTAATTACGTAAAATATCGCTGAAATATTTATGTGTTACTGTGTTTCTCACTCGATACATTGCTTATATACAACAAATTTACAGTTCTAAGAGCAGTGGCATATCTAGAAGATAAAGACTGGGGGGGGGGGAGGTAGTGAGAACTCAAACTATGATAGGTATGATATGAGTTTACAATTTTTCAACATCTGCAGAAGTTTTCATGTTAACTCTCTCCCAGTGGATATTACGGCTAGTTTGGTCACTGACATTGTGGACCTCAAGTGTTATTTTGCATGATGCATAACCTAAAAACTGGAACTGAAACTATATCTAATATTTCAAACATTTTCCCAATAAAGAATAAAATGCAACTATAAACTTACTATAAACTTTCAAAAATATATCGATATAAATTGTAGTTTCAATTATTTTTCTCCTAAAAAAATACAATTAATTAAAATTCAAATGTTTCTCAAACTCAGGAGGAAATTGTCCCTGTGTCCTCCCAAAATAACGCTTCTGAGTTGCAGTTGTTGTTAATCCATACTGAAATCCAAATCATCGTATCAAAAAAAAAAAAAAAAATACCTTTCTTTTGTTCCTTAGAGTTAATTTTAGTTACCACTTTGAATAATATTTTTCACACTTTTTTTTAAAAAAAAAAAGAATTGTTTTTCATCAAAATTTTAACATTCAACTTCTTTTCTTTCTTTAACTTCAGGCAAAAATAAAAGAAAAAAACTGCTGAAGAACTTCCTATTAAAGCGGAAGGTCTGAATATTACAGACTGGAACACAATAGTGAAGAGTGAGAAGAATAGGGCATGGTATTGTTGGTGGTAAACTTGAGAACATAGTTGAAAAGTTCTAAAACTTCCATTATGAGGTCAGACTAGTTTTTTTTGTTTGTATCCGAAAGAGGGCGTTGATGTTCTCTTCCCTCACTACAAAAGTTCTCTCTGCAACTCTCTTACACTCAACCCTTACTCATTTTTTAAAATGTTTTTTTATCTTGAATTCATAGCATTAACATGTTTTTCTGGTTAAAGAATATTTTCATAACTACGAAATGAAGTACTAGGAAATCTCTGTACAATTGTCGAGTAAATAAAATTGAAAAAGGGACGTATGATGAATGTAGAAGGTGGATCAAAATTATTATATCAAATAATAACTCTCCATCTTCTTCTTTGATTAACGTAATGCATTTTAAGTTACTATTACAAAATCATACATTCAAGAAGAACATGTGTAACTTGACAAAAATGACTGTAAATTTCAAGTTTATTTCACGTTACTACAACATTCTAATCATTGTTGACAATGATTAATCACTAATTTACTTGTAATGATGAATTGAAGAAATTTATTGTAGAATAAATTATGTACAATGTAAGACAATAAGATATTTTAAAATCAAAAGTTCCAAGAACGTCAGGAATTATCTGCAGATAAAATTTTTACAACAATGTTTCAAGAATTATTATAAGGATCACGCTAAGGGGCCTCATAAGATTACGCTAAGAAACATTATACGATCACGCTAAGGGGTCTTATAAGATTGTGCTAAGGGACATTATAAGATCAGGCTAAGGAATGCTATAAGTTTACGTTAAGATCACGCTTAAGATTAAGCTAAGGTGCATTATGATATCCCGTTAAAAAGCCTTATAAGATTATAATGTTAGTACGTCCGTCCCTCCGTTACTCCACACGACAACTCTTGAATGAAAGCTAATTATTGAACTGTGTATTTTTTTTACAATAGATAGATAAAGCAATTATTTCGGTTGAGTTTGTTAATGTAGTCGTATCCATTCACATCTTCACGGGTAAAGTTTACTTTAATTGTGGGTATCCATATCCCATGCATGGAAATCTGTATTGAGATTAGATTTTTTTTAGGTTAAAAGGTAAAATATATTTTAAGTTAAAATTATATTTGAAGTTAAACATAAAAAAATATTAGTTATTTTAAAAACTTACACAATTGAAATATGATATAATAAATAAAGCCCAGTTCCACTTGCGTGACCCTAACTAGAGTTTTGGCATACAATAAAGGAAATGAATTGAAATCTTTAAGTTTTACGTCCCACGTTATGCCGGCTAGGCTAAAGGAGACGGTGATTATGAGATATGAATCAAATGGTGGAATGAAGAAAGTGGGAGGAAACTGGAGAACAACGAGAAAATCCACGCACACGTTGTTTTCCCACCTCAAATCTCACTTGGCGCGAGTTGGGATTACAACGGTATGTTGTATGTGTTGTACTGTTGTACTATTATTTATCTGTACAGGTCTTAGAAAGACGATCAGAGGTCGTCAACGGAGCATATTTTGTAAAGAAAAAGAAAAAGGAAATTGTAAAGATTATTATTGCTCCTTAGTTACAGTATTAAAAAATATAAATAAGAGAGGTTGTAGAGTGAAAGATTACGAAGATCTCAGAAGAATTGATGTTCAAGAAATTAATGGTTTGTAATAGGAATATTAAACGAAGGTATAAATAAATAATATTTACGTTCCAATGTTCTGTTATAGATATTGTGGCTGAAGAGATATTTATTAAGAACCAGCAGTTACATAATTAAATGGTGCCGGAACCTGGGAGTTAGTGTATCTTCCGAAGTAGAGTAACAACGAACACAATTGAGCCCAATATTTATGTTACTATACTAAGAAGTGGTAAACGAATAAACCGAGGTATGTCGGAAACTGAAGGTGTCCAAGACAGACTTATGCAAAGTGGTAGTCCTGCTCCTGAAACCGTGACAGATCTTTTAAAGCAGATATCATGCCAAATGAACCAACTTCAACAGAATCAACAGAAGTTCCAACAAAAAATGGTTACTCAACAACAATTTGAGGAGTTCCAACAAAAAGTGGTTACTCAACAACAATTTGAGGAATTCCAGAATGTAACCCATCAACAATTGGAGGAGTTCCAACAAAAAATGGTTACTCAACAACAATTTGAGGAATTCCAGAATGTAACCCATCAACAATTGGAGGACTCCCTAAAGCAATTGCAACTTAAAATTGAGGAACGACTGGAAGATAAAATGGATCAATTACAATGCAAAATAGAAGGTCAATTGGAGGAACAAATTTCTACGAGATTTAAGCAGAATGACCAAAAGATGGAACGAGTATCCCAAAATTATACTGAGATGCAGGATGTGGTTAAAGCAATGGAATCGGTAATTAACGAACACACCTTTCACATCCGAGAACTTCGAGAGGATATGAATTGTTTATAAGAGTGGTACCATGCTACTAAGGAAGAGCACGACGGTGGACATAGACACCAGTCCCACAGTGGACATAGAAATCAGGCTGCGTATAATGGATTAGAACCAGTAATCCCTCATGCTGGTGGATATAGAAATCAGTCTCCTTTTAAGGAACCAGAACCAGTAACACCTCATCGAGTTTTGGAGGATAGTGAGTCTTCGGGATATAGTGAAGGAAATATTCATCCTATAGGAATTCAAAATATTATGGTAAATATTTAAAATCCCACAATAATGACAAACCTTTGCGATTTAGCGAGGTAAAATCATTGACCAAATTTAGTGGTGGACCCGATGAGATTCCTGCACGGGTATTTATCGAGAAGGTTGAGGACGAATGTGAATTAATAGGAATAAAAGAGTCAAAATTGTTGAAGATACTTCCGCACGTCCTATAGCCTCCATGTTTAACGTGGTTCAAAGCAATCTGAGAAAATCTTCATGCTTATTCAGATTTTAAAGCTGCTCTATTATCCAATTATGAAAACGACTTTATGCTTGCCAACAGAGATGCTTTATTACGTACCAAAGTTTTCGATCCCCGAAGTCACAAGAATGTCACGGAATTTGTAGTATCGACATATAATGAATTAAAAGCTCTAAATCCTAATCATCCTGAATCGCGTATAATTGCTTCTATTCGCATCCTATTGCCGTTCCGATTGCAACAAATGTTAATGTCTGCACAATGTGTCAATTTTAGTCATATGGTCATGCAAGTGCAGAACTTTGAGAGTCAATATTTGATGCAGAAGAACAATAAAAATCCCAATAGAGGTCAGGGTAATGTTAGCCGCAATCCTATTAATTATGCTCATGTTCGTAATCTAAGTGTACAGAATGGAAATAGCTCCCACACACAAGGAAATGGAAATCGTCGTTTTAATGAACGAGCGTGTAATGTAAATAGTACCGGTAATTCAACTCAACCTAATGGTAGAAATAGTAATAGGAATTTCAGAAATAATTATCGAAATTATAACCGTAGTAACAATTACCATAATTTTGCACAAAATCGTTTTGCAAATGTCAGGAATTTCGTAAATAGGAATCAAAATATGGTAACATCCTGTGAAAGACAAAGAAGTACTATAGATTGTGCTATCCAATGCTGCTTAAATGCGCCATTTGAACGAATAACTTGAACCATTAAAAAGACGTCCGACAGATTTGTATTAGATCGACCTTTGCTTACGCCTTGGGTAATGTGTTCTTTATTCAATTTATTAAACTGTACGTTAAAAATATATGTAATTTGTGAAATATTACGAAATGTCGATGAAATAAAGTTATGGTAGCCTACCGAAAATACTAGAAAGAAATGAATGGACTAAGTCAAAAATGTAGTTCCTCCTGAAATCATAAGTAAAGTTAATATAAATAATGTATAAAAGAGGGAACTTAATCTCAAATGAGATACATGCCGTATTTTATAATAATACAACTTATTTATTGTGTTTTACTTTATGTTATTTTAACTTTAACTATTTATCTACTATGGCAATTATTTCTTTCAATGTTAATGTGTGCTATATTGTTTTATTGCGTTCACAACACTATAATTACTCCATAAGCACTTTCTGTGTTCTATATGTATATTCACGTAGAATGTTTAGTCCGTGTTTACATCCTACTGATGTTAAAGGAATTAAAAGAAAAAATGGATTAATTTTAATAGAAAATATATTTATATTTAACTCTTCGCAGTTATGCTAAATTTCATGAATTAAACTATATACATTATATTAAATATATCCCAATAAATGTACAAATAATTGTGGACGGTATTATTGAAATAATAACACTTCTGACCAGAGTATATACACTTGTTTATTAAAAACTAAATTCCAGTGTAACAGTTTCAACAACGTAACGTTGTCTTCATCAGACACTGAGTTGGTGTCTGATGAAGACAACGTTACGTTGTTGAAACTTACACTGGAATTTAGTTTTTAATAAACAAGTGTATATACTCTGGTCAGAAGTGTTATTATTTCTTTAGTGAGCTCCAGAGTCGTGATGGATAGAGTTGCACGGTATTATTATAGTTATTTTTCTGTTGATGCACCTTGTTATTTATATTATAATGTGAGGCCAAAGAATATGCTTAATTATGCGATTAATGTATGATATTGATATAAAATGTAATCTTATATATATACAAGGGTTATTCAAAATGTGTATTCTCGTACGGTCCAGGATTCTTTTCATTTATTGTTAATAAATAAATGAAGTCCATGTTCGTGACGTCAGATACAACGGTATGTTGTATGTGTTGTACTGTTGTACTATTATTTATCTGTACAGGTCTTAGAAAGACGATCAGAGGTGCGTCAACGGAGCATATTTTGTAAAGAAAAAGAAAAAGAAAATTGTAAAGATTATTATTGCTCCTTAGTTACAGTATTAAAAAATATAAATAAGAGAGGTTGTAGAGTGAAAGATTACGAAGATCTCAGAAGAATTGATGTTCAAGAAATTAATGGTTTGTAATAGGAATATTAAACAAAGGTATAAATAAATAATATTTACGTTCAATGTTCGGTTATAGATATTGTGGCTGAAGAGATATTTATTAAGAACCAGCAGTTACAGGATTGAACCAGGAACCCCATGCATCGAGGTGAGCCACCGCGGTCCTATATAAATGCAATAAAAGGTTTGAGAACTGTTATTGGTTTACATAAGACCATTCATATACTTCCAGACACGATGAGTAAGATAAATATTCATCCACGTATCTTTACCGTTCTAATGTTCTGCGTTATTTATCTGCCTACTCTCCTTAACATTCGTTCCTGATCTAACATTCGGTCATGATAGCTGTTTCCTTGTATAGGCTACCTAATAACTACCTAATAGTATTTGATTTCATAAGGCATTAGAAGATGATTTTTATATCTTAAAACGCACTGCACGAATTATTGATTGAATTCGTATTTTAAGTACTCCGTCAGTACTGGGGCTATATAGGATGATCCCTACTTTAAATTGGGATCTGTGCGTTCTTAACTGTCGTATTTTTGATGTTCTACCTTTTTACTCGAATCTAGGACCCTTGTGCATTCAAGATATCCCTCTAAGCACTAGAAATAAAGACATAATATCTACGTACTATATGGGCTTATACTTATTAAATTTATGGAAACACCTATAGTTAAAAACACGTCTGATATCACGGTTGACAACAGCTAGGCGATGGTCGCAGCACCGGGCCGTTGCTGATAGTATAATAGAGCAAAGTTCGTACTACGTGAGGAGCAGTAGAACGGCAAAGAGCTTGGGCGTCGTCGTCTCTGATTCCAAAAAGTGAAAATTACTGGCGTTCAATTATGTGGTGCAAGCGTCACAAATTGAGTAATATATTGAATGTGTAGCCAAGGGAAGCATTTAAACTTATGACGGCCTACAAAACTCATGCCACAATCACGTCGGCAAAGTGCAACAATGGTGGGAAGAAAACCATCAATGACAGATTCCTCTTAGCACTAAATGAAATATTACTGAAAACCGTTCTCCAACTGCGATGAAGGTGATAGATCACACAGCCTGTGTCGACTATCAGACTGTGCCGCGAGTAGCATGACATGGACATACAGGGTGGGGCTGCAGGAGCGAAATTACTGATAAGTTACGATAACGCTTTAGCAAGGTGTCAATGGTACCACGATCATGCAACGTGAATCACTGATGACAGGAAACATTTGATATAGTCGAATGTGTCATCATTCGTGTTATTTAAAATCACGAGCCATGTTCATGTGTGCTGAACGCTCAAAGAAGCGTATCATCTCTCCTCAATCATGAAACATAGGACGGCTCTGTGATGCTGTGTGCCCTATATCCTGGTCATCGGTAAGTGTTTCTCTAACGCTTGCCGGTTGCGTCACTGCGTATGATTATGTAGCGATTTTAGAGGACCATGTTATGTTGTTTCCGAGCAATAACGAAATATTTCAGGACGAAATTGTACCCATTTCCACAGTTTGAACTGTAGCAACTTAGTTTGAGAAACAATGAAATGAAATTTACAACACACATCCTGGTACACCCAATCTCCGGGTTTGAATATCTCTATCTTATGAATATCTCTATCTATATAATTGAATCTCTATCTTATGTTTAGAGAAAGAATCCTGCGGAGAATTCCACCTCCATCTTCTCTCACGGAATTGGGTAGTGCAATGCACAGGAAATGTAATATTTTATTTGCTGCCATTCATGACCTATATAGCTGAATTGCACGTCGCATCAAAGCTGTTGTGAGGGGGGGAAAGTGGTCCAACGCCATATTAATCTGGTTAGGTTAAACTTTTTTTGGGGGGGGGGCTTACCATTAAATTGAGTAGGTATCTACAT
Source organism: Thermobia domestica (assembly GCF_964235325.1). NCBI lineage: Eukaryota > Metazoa > Arthropoda > Insecta > Zygentoma > Lepismatidae > Thermobia > Thermobia domestica. The sequence continues at coordinate 125,405,123 of NC_137461.1, forward strand.
ATTCCTGTATGATTAATCTTTAATTCTCCTAATTATAAAGTAGTAAATCCGCATTTATGCATAATAAATTAATCTCTCATCAAATCTGTTAAAGTGAAAAGTAAGAAAACAAGAATTCTTTCCATTCAGGTTATCTTTTACTGGAATCACAGTCTCAACTGGCGTTAGCAATTATTTCCAATTGGGTGTTTTATATCGTTAAATTTTGCTTCCCCCTTCTCAGCAATACAAGAAGATAGTAAGGAACATGCAGTAAATCTGGCATTGAAAAAGACCAGTAGTGATAAGCAATCAAGAACATCGATGTCAGCTTGCAGGCATACTGTTGCTTACAGGTCAATGACCATGCATCCATTATCAGTAGTTGTTTATTGCAGTCCCTTATCTTCTATCTTTCCGCTTTTTCTTTTGAGTCCAGGCTCGTGCTCATGAGGTGATATATTAAAATTACAACAGAGAAATTATATGGATATCTATACGGAAAACACAGTACCACAGAGCGGCCAAGTGTTACCGTCATGACGTGTTCCCGTGGCACTAGAAGGTACTACTGCTTTCGTTTATTGGATGTCAGTGACATCTGTTCATTTGGTTCTGTACATCCCTCCCTCTCCCCAATGCTGGTGGTGAAACGTAACAAGACGCGTCAACATTGTTTAGGCCTATTTAGACCACCTGTACGTGGATTACTTACACATAACTGAATATATACAAATAAGATGGGTCAAAATTTTTCTTGAGTTCAAGGGTGTAGAATACTTATAAATATGAGTTTGTCTTTATCTTTCTGCCAATTATAAACCCCTAGTTTTTCTTCATACATTGCCAAGTGGTCAGTGACAGGATTAAAGCATAATAAAAACATTATATTTTGCCCATAATATAAATACAGAAAGTGATATTTCTCTTTACTATACCCTAACACTCATGGAATTTGGAGGCAAAATGAAATATGTTCTCAGGACATTTGGATGTGTCATGAGTTATACTATATGCAAGCAACCAATATTGAATTGAGGTGTTTTAGAAATGACCGACTATATGCTTTAAAATATAACATAGTAATAACGAAAAGTATATATTTATAATAAATTAATTAGCTGAAAAGTATGTAATTAGTCATTATTTTAATAAAAAAACTCTCATTAGATTTCGTTCCAATATTAGAGATAGTTGTTCAAAAAGACATACCATTTATCTTAAGCGTAAGCATAAATAATTTGTTTGTGTTCGGGGGAGAGGCTATTGTAATTTCTGAAAATTTTCAAACATCTTTAAACCGTAAATCACAAGAAGTTTGTTGCTCTTCAAACTAATCAAACTTAGCTAGCAATTTATTCCAGACCAATTAGAAATGAGTATCTATGTATAAAGGAGGACGATGAGATTAAAAGAGAGGAGGAGGAGAGGGTAGTCGTTTTGAATCAGGAATCTGGCAGTTTTCATTTTCTTCTTCTCAAACTGTCTAATTAAAACAAGTTTAAGAGAGGGAATCTTAGATTACTTTGCCCTTTTCCACGTTACACGTCACAGACATCGATGAATGGCGCGGGCATTAATAGAAGCACTTATTAAAAATGGAGTCGAGAAAGAATGGCGCTGCACTAAGTGGAAACATCGGTGAAGAAAACGAAAGCAAATGTTTCTCTTCGAAATGATAATATAAGGGTCCAAAGAATAATCATAAAGATTGCAAATACAAAAATTAAGTAGATTTTTTATATCTATGATGAGAAAATAAGATTAATTTGAATAGCGATAAGTAGGAATAGGTAGGTGTAGTTATGACAAAAACTGTCCTTTATTTGATTTTATTACTTTATTTCTGTCCAAGACTGGTCTTTAATTGCTAATTAAACTGCACTTATTATTTTATTTCTTTCCAAGACTAGTCTTTAATTCCTATTTAAATACAATTTGTTATTATATTTCCATTCAAAGTGAGCCTTTGATTGCTATTTGAACAGTATTTATTATTTTATTCTGCCCAAGACTGGTATTAATTGCTATTTAAGTACTATTTGTTGTTATATTTTTTATCCAAACTTGGAATTTAGCTGCTACTTGTACAAAATTTATTAAAGATAGAGATGAGATAAAATGACGCTGCACATAAGTGAAAACATCGTAGAAAGTAGAAAACATCGGTGAAAAAATGAAAGTAAATGTTTCTCTTCGAAATGATAATATAGGGTGTCCAAAAATGATCAGAAACGTTGAAAATACAAATATTAAGTACCTTTTTTATATCTATGATGAGGAAATAAGATAAGAAGATTAATTTGAATCGCACTAAATGAAATGCGTCTACTTATAACAAAAGCACTTCTTTATAGAATATTATTTTTTTCTGGCCTATACTGATTTTTAATTCCTATTTAAACTGTATTTATTATTTTATTCCTGTCCAAAACTAGTCTTTAATTGCTATTTTAAAATATTTATTATTATATTTCTGTCCAAGACTGGCATTTAATTGCTATTTAAACAGTATTTATTATCTTATTTCTGTCCTACATTGGCCTTTAATTGTTATTTAAACGTATTACTTTATATATGTCCAAGATTAGCCTTTAATTGCTATTTAAACTGTATTTCTGATTTTATTTTTGTCCAGGGCCTATCTTTAATAGCTATTTAAATAGTATTTATTATTTTATATGTGTCCTAGATTGGCTTTTATTTTGTATTTAAAAATATTTATTATTATATTTCTGTTCAAGACTGACTTTTAATTACTATTTACACATTATTTGTTATTATAATTCCATCCAAAATAATGGCCTTTAAATGCTATTTGAACAGTATTCATTATTTTATTTCTGTCCGAGACCGGTTTTAAATACTTTTTAAAAATTACTTGTTACGTTTGGGGCAATCCAAATGAAATCGACCAATGATGGTTACTGACAAAATTTAGTTTTTTTAAAATTAATTCTTTACCTAAGTTTGTAGCACATCATTCAGGAAGTTGAAAGCGGGTATTAATTTATTTCTTAGCCGCGCAGGTTTTGTAGCGGCCATTTTGTATAGGCGCCTGAGCGTATTTTGAACTTTCCAGATCATTTCGTTAAACACTGTAACTTTTTAGGTTTTTAAGATATTAAGTTCGAACCAAAACCAATGAACGTAAACGGAGTGGACAACATTCTGTGTTCTGTGCACATTGAGGCGTACTTCAGAACGTCGATAGAAAAGGCTCTGAATATTGCGGTTGGAAAACCTAGAAATGGTCATTTTGGAATGTTCATTTTGAAACAAAATAAATGATACTCACCTTCAATTTTTTGTCTACATAGACACTAGATATCAGACAACGTCCCAAACAAGTTTCAGATCTGAGAACCATATACTTAATTTTTTGAGGAATTTTTAAACATTGCAAATTTTCGAAAATCGTATATTTTCATAATCAAATATCTCAGGAAGGACACAAGTGAAAAATTTCACATTTGCATAAAACAGATTATAGTTGTTCAGTAACAAGTCGCTAAAATTGCATCACTGAGACTAGAGTGATTTCTGAGTTATAAAGGAGTGGGTATAAACTTTGTAGCAAAAGTCAAAATAACACGACAGTAATGTTTAATGGGTAAAGTATGCATGATTTATGAATCATATCTTGTACAAAAATGAAACGCCTGTGTTATTTCTTTTCTGCCTATAGCGCTGCTGTTAAGATATCAGTGAGGTAAAAATTGATTAATTTGTGTACAGAGTACGGCATGAAAGTACGACCTGTAAGAGTTGTGAACTCTGTGGGTGTGAGTTTCCGGAGAACCTTAGTGATTGGTACCCACACTTTGTCATTCGTAGATAGTTTTAAAAAAGGTTCTTGGGACATGGGGATGGAAAAAGTTAATAAAAAGATCGTTAGTTTCCTGACTAATGTCTTTAATTCTCCCAATCCACCATTTCTCGTTGCAAATACAGGCTACGGTATCATTAGGTGCAAATGACAACATGCTATATTCTTCATAACATCTGATTTGTGTTTGCGTCAGAGATATAAATCTATGATATGATCTGGCAATGATAATTCTTTTACAAGTAGCAAATCTCGAATTTCTTGCTGTTTGACACCACTTCTTCTGATGAAAAATAGATAAATTGTATGTCTGAGACACTATCAACACAAAAACAACATATATCTGTTAAGCTGTTAAAAACGCGAATTTCCCATCATTGCAACAACTTATAACTCAGAAATAACTCAAGTCTCAGTGGTGCAATTTTACTCACTTGTTACTGCCTAACCATTGTCTATTTTATGCAAATTTGAGATTTTTCACTTGTGTCTTTCCTGAGATATTTGATGGTGAAAATATACGATTTTCGAAAATTCGCAATGTTTAAAAATTTCCAGACAATCAAGTATACAGTTCTCAGATCTGAAACTTGTTTGGGACGTTGTTTACTATCTAGTCTCTATGTAGACAAAAAAATTGAAGGCGAGTCTCATTTATTTTGTTACAAAATGAACATTCCAAAATGGACATTTCTAGGTTTTCAACCGCAATGTTCAGAGCTTTTTCTATCAACGTTCTGAAGTACGTCTCAACGTGCACAGAACACAGAATGTTGTCCATTTCATTAACTTTCATATGGTTTTGGCTCGAACTTATAATTTTTAAAACCTAAAAAGTCACAGTGTTTAACGGAATCCCCTGAAAAGAGCAAAATATGCACATGCGCGTATACAAAACGGATGCTACAAACAAACCTGCGGGGCTAAAAAATAAATGAATACCGTTTTCAATTCCGTGAATGTGGTACAATCTTAGGTAAAAAAAAAAAAATAAATAAATAAATTTTGTTTGCACTTTTGACCTGGAAATTGGTCGATTTCATTTGGACTGCCCCGTTTAGGTTTTTAAATTCTGTATAAATTACGAACCAAAACCCTGCATACAATCATGTTTCATATGCACGTATATTAGGTCAAGGCTTATCAGTATGCTAACTTTGATCTCGGTCAGATGAGTTCGATGGTTTTTTTTTTTTTTTTTTTTTTTTTTTTTTTTTTTTTTTTTTTTTTGAAAATATATAACAAACTTTAACCGTCCAAAACTCGGATATCAAAAGCCTGCAAAACGCAATATTTCTTACTATCATATAGCAGATTAAGATAAACCACGGTGCCAAGCTTGATTCAGTTCGGATGAGTTATGAGTAAATTAATGTGATATATAATGTTGTTGATTTTTCAGGGAAATATTTAGTAAATTTTGAAAAATTTGTTTATAAATAAAAGTAAAGTATTTGGTCTAGGAATTAATTCGTGCGGTTGGTACGCACACATTGAAGCTGTAGTACAAACACAAAATACATAAATACCTTAAGAAAAATATTGTCCATCGCTAGCCACCACTTTCGCCCATCTGTCAGGCAATGTACGGATTCCGTGGCGAAAGAAGTCCTCATTCTTGGAAGCGATCCAGTCAGAGACCCATGTTTCGATATCTTCTGAAGAAGTAAACCGCTGTCCAATCAAATCGTTGTTCATGCAATCGAACAAGTAGTAGTCCGAAGGAGCAACGTCTGGTGAATACGGCGGGTGGGGTAAAACTTTCCATCCGACATTTTCTAAATAGGTTTTGACCGGTTTTGCGACATGTGGGCGAGCGTTATCATGTTGAACAATAAGTTTATCATGTCTGTTCTCCCATTCTGGTCGTGTTCTGGCCACAGCTTGCTTCAAACGCATTAATTGTCGTCGATAACGTTCTCCATTCATAGTTTCACCCGGTTGCAGCAGCTCATAGTACACCACACATTTCATATCCCACCATATGCACAGCATAACCTTTGCACAGTGAATATCTCGTTTTGGTTGTGATGGACCTGGTTCACCTGGTTTCATCCAGGCCTTTTTTCGTTTAGGGTTCTCGTAATGGATCCACTTCTCATCACCCGTAATAATTCGATGCAGAAACCCCTTTCTGCTCTGTCGTTGAAGCAGCAATTCGCAAATGGTTTTTCGTCTTTCAACGTCTCTGTCTTTCAATTCATGTGGAACCCAATGTGATATCTTTTGAATCATTCCCATGGCTTTCAAGCGTTTGGAGACTGTTGTTTGATCAACGCCTAATGCTGCTGCAAGTTGTTCCTGCGTTTGACACGAATCCTGCTCGAGCAATGCTGTCAATTCTTCGTCTTGAAATTTTTTTGGCTGTCCAGCTCGCTCTTGGTCTGCCAAGCCGAAATCACCACTTCTAAACCGTGCAAACCACTTCTGACACGTTCGCTCAGCTAGAGCATGGTCACCATACACTTCCACCAAAATACGATGACTTTCAGTCGCACTTTTCTGCATGTTAAAGTAATGCAACAGGACACCCCGCAAAAACACTTTATCAGGCACAAATTGCGCCATGTTCACTTAACTACAAACTGGTGTTGTTGACGCTTTAATCCACTGCCCTATACTACGAACGATACGCGATGACAGGGGTTTGCAACACATGTGTGGATACACGGAACTGTGGGACGCTCCGTTCGTTGCGCCATCTCTTGTCCACCCGCACAAATTAATTCCTAGACCAAATATATTATTTAACACTGGTAGCGTCGTCGCTAACGCTCTCGTCTTCGATACGAGCGGTCTCGTGTTCGATTCCCGGTGGGAACACTTGGTCGAAAAAGTGTAAAACGTTTTTTTAGGCCGCTACCCTAAATAAAGTTTCCCTCATTCACACCGGACAAATACCGGGGTGGTACCTAACTTAAAGATCCCAGGCCGTTCCTTTCCTTCCTTAATCCTTCTTTTCTTCCCTTTCCCTGTATAGTGTGCTCGCCGAGGGACGTCATCCATCAAACGTGACGGATTAAATGGCCATAGATGCCGAAAGTCCAGAAATCTGAAACCTAAATTTAACACTGAATGATCGTTATTCCTTCTCCTACTTCCCCCTCATGCCTAACGCGCGACATTTCTGCATAAGCGGTCCAGGTTTTTATTTCCGATGGAGATATTTGCCTTAAAAAAAAACAAAAAACAAAAAAAAAACAGTGTTAATTCAGATACCACTTTAAACACTAAATCCCGATAAAAATCCTCATTGCTGACTATACTCCTTAAAATCAAATATTTCAAGCCAATGAGAACAGTTCTGGTCACACCATGGACTTATGAATGTCCAGAAAAAAAAAATCATACAGGGTGCGTTTTGCAGGAAAATATTTAAAAATTTATTGATTTTTTAAATAAGTAATCAGTTCTTTAAAAGAAGAAAAGTAGGTTTCAGAAAAGGTATAAAAGTACACTAAATGACTTTCATAATAGAACAAAGATTACTAATCAAGACTTTTTTTTTTTTTTTAATTTAAGCGCTCATACTACAAAACAGAAAGTATTATCGCAAACCAACTGCAGGAATTCTGTTAACAAGGAGTATCGAGAACACTTACTTCCAGGTCCACTTCCGATATGAAGTGTTTCAGTGATAACAGCGCTCACCTCTGATGTGCAGTTCCCTGGCTCGATCACAGACTACATGAGTTTGTAGTGAACAACATCGTGTCGATGGATTTTCTCGGGATTCTCCCCTTTCCTCCCACGTTCGCAATCGACCAATTCTTTTACAATCTTTCACTTTAATTAATAATTCGACTTCTTTAGTGGAACCCACAGTTGCTCAGTGGTGCATAGGGTATTAGGTTCTATCTCAGCTCGCGCCAAGTGAGTTTTGTGATTCACAAACACAATGTTCGTGGGTTCTTTAATTGGGGTTCTCCTGTTTCCTTTTACTTTCTTCATTCCTCCATTTCATTCATTTCTCATCATCACCGTCTAATTTAGCCTAGTCGGCATAATGGCGTCACGTAAAACTTAAAACATTTTCGACTTCTTTAGCTTCATTTGCATAATTGTAGGGCGTTAAAAGATTATTCATCCTTATTTCTCAAACTTTAATTAAGCGTTGAAAGTAAATTTATGGATATGTGGCTTTTCAATAGGATATTCAAGTACATGAGTTTCCTTACATGCTAAAAGAAATATTAAATGCGCATAATACCTTAAATTAGATTAAAAGATAATATTGATAATAGTATTTCACAGTAAAACAGAATTGTGTGATATGGGAATATTGCGCTAGTAATTATCTCCTTTTCATTTTGACTCCCTCATTCTTTTAGACACATGTGCATACCACATTCAATTTCCTTCTCGAGGTCATGATTACCCAGTCTTCCTCTCTCTCAATACCATTCCAATTACATCCAATTAAAATTCATACTATATAATTTCTTCCGGAAATTCATGATCATTTCTACGAGCCAAGTGACGCATGCATGTGTTAATAAGGGGATATGGAATTCACACAAAATTACACACGCATACACAGTACATAAATACATATATACGCATATGCAAGTTACACTATTGTGAAAGTCGCACACTTGGTACATACACAATCCCGTTTACGAACACTTCATTAGCTATTTATTAATTGGTAACACATGCATACAGTTGGAATCATTAACGTCGGCTAACCCCACAGAGACATTGCATTATTTATAACACACGATGTAGAAGCAACCAATTTTGTTTTGTTCTAACAGAAGTGTTTGGTAATATATCTCAACAATAGTACTGTTGTCAAGCCAGAAATACTTATTCTTGTTAAAGTTTTCAGAGTTAATATCAAGGGCTAGGAACCTTAGCATTTTTCCTAAACTGAAAGCTACTAATATGCAGTCTCTTGATTCATAAACAAGAAGCATGTATTTTGCACTTTTTCTACTTCGATAGTTCAAATCCATAGGGCTCTCACATATATAGGAATTCGTAGCTAAACAATCATGAAAAATTATGGATGCAACTACATCCTCTGCACTCGAAATCCTGCAGGATATCGGTCATCTGGACCCATGAAAGTAAATCTGCGACGTGCTAACTCCATTCCAACTAACCACTCCAGCCAAACTCTATACAAAAGGACGCGACTGTTACATCCTTAAACTAATCATCATGGTACTCAAGATCATGATCATACAAGATGATCCAATAAAACCTGCTACATTTAAAGGCTAAAAAAAAAAAATAAAATAAAATAAAATAAAATAGAAATAAAGGTACTACAAACAGAAAGGTGTTTATTCAAAAATTTAAAATGGTGTTGTAAACAGTTTGGAATAACGAAAAATTCTTACACCTTCCCTGGAAACAGTACCGTGCCTTGAAAGGGGCGCAAAATTCAGGAGGGAAAATGAAAAGAAATATATATCTATATAATGTGACAAAAAGTGCTTAAAATCAAGGAAAAGCACGGTTTATTTTTGAAAAGTTTCTTACTCTTCGCGCCAACCATAGTGTCACTTCGCGAATGGTCTGTCGACCTGATTCATATGTACGGGGAGGAGGGTATAGCGCTGTCGTACACTCTCCTCCAGGGCGCTGATTCTCCACGGCACGGCACTGCCTAGAAAGTCCAACAGCAGCAACATGCTTCTTTGTAGAACGTTTTTGGGACTGCAGAACAGACTGTCTCACAGCCTCAATACTTTTAGGGGTAAGGGCACTTATTTTTAGGTCGGCCAGCTGCTTTTCTTTCCCAACACTGAATTCGGTGGTCGAAATTTACGACTCATTGCCAAGCTAGTCTTCCGGTCAGGAACATTTTCATTGCGTGAAATAGCAAACTTTAAGCAAAAAGCTCTTGCACGGTAATCAAAGATGTGCTGTTTTGAAACAAAACAAAAGAAAATCGAACCGCGATGAGCTCCAACCAAATCATAATTATGACTGAAAATATCAGGGGAGTGTGAGTTTAAGCGACAACCCTCACTTTTCTCGCCCCCAACTGACAGCGCTACAGCCGAAAAAAATGTGGGAGATTTTATTGGGAATTTTATTAACAATAATTGTAGTGTCAGTTGTAGCATTTCACAACACGATAGAACAGAGGAATCGAAATTAGAATAATTTGATTACCATTATGTTTTCAATACCATTTTATATTTTTGAATAAACAAATTTCTATCTGCAATATTTTTAATTTATCAGCATTTAAAATGTGGGAAGTTTTATAGCATCACACTGAATTGTGACACAAAGAAGAGGCAAGAATTCAACAGAAGCTAGGAACTGTCGACATCAATGTGTTACAACAAACTTTGACTTTGAAAGGAAAACATGGTTGATTTCGTTGCCATGACCTTTTTTTATTATATCCTAATGGCACCTCATATTTACGATAGACACTGGCGTAGCAAGCAAGTTGTTCCAGGGCGTCTATGACATTTTTATGGGTCGGGGTTTTTAATAATAAAAGCAAATGGTAAATCTTCTCTCTGAACACGAAAGCATTCAATACTCATCATATCTATATACATATTGCACACATATATACATAAACTTTATTATTATCATTATTCCAAGATGTTACATTTTTCTCAAACGTGGGTCGTAACAGTGTGTGAAGTTATATCACTGATTGTAGCAAATGTAGGAACAAAATTTTCGTGTGTAAACAAAAATTGATTTTGTAATTGTACTTATTTCTGATTGCATTTAAAAGTTTTTAGAAAAAGTAAGATCCAACTAAGATACCCTTACGCAATAGTATAGTGGTAAATTTGTAACTGTATATATATATATATATATATATATATATATATATATATATATATATATATCCAGTTAGACTACTGAGAGTAACGAAGTGGATAATTAAGTTCAGTTGTTTTATTTATTTTAATTTATTGACATCGTTTAACATTTCTTTCACCTTTATTAATAAAACGTTATAAACAGTTCCATGCTGTGGACATTAAAGAAGTTTAATACATATTTTTAACAAATCAATACAGTGAGAAAAAGCCGTTATCCGAAGAGCGATATATTATACAAATATACGGAACCAATTTGTTTACTACGGAAATCTGTACGAAGCATACGTTATCCATATAGTACATACATACTGTCTTTTCCCGCTTGGATGTTGCATTATGATGCTGCAGGATGTCTGGCATCTAACAATCGTCCGTATATTACATACGTATACATATGTTACATACATCAGCTATATGTTATATCGCCCCTTTGTATGTGAGATCTTTTCCGCCTATATACAGTCCTTTCTTTTATACGGAAAATATGTATAGATGGAACACTTATAGCCAGTTATAGGAAAGCCAGTTATAGGCTACATTGGCTGCAAGATGTTACATATAGGCATACTTAATTTCCAAAAATTACATGATTTACGCATGAAACCTACGCTTTTATGTACGTTAATTTTTTGTGTCTGTGAACACTATTTGGGACGCAGAAGATCATTTAATGGGGCAGGTTACTACAGTCTTTACTGTATATAGACATGGTAAATTAAAATTTCATAAATATAAAAGTGATTATTTTAATACGTTTTGAATATAGGAAAACGAAAGAGATTTAAGTAAAATGTTGCGAGAAAGGTGGGGAAATGCTGAAGCAGAAACGAAAAAGCGGAATAACACTATATCTAGTGTAGTTGAATGACATAATGACAATTCACACTTGGTTAACTCCTATGGCAGGGATTATATGTATCTATATATGTACAGCTATAGACTTCCAGATTTACTTTTATTTTCAATTTTTATGTTTTGTCCCTTATGCAACACTGCGGTTATGAAAGACATGACTTTTACAGTATTAACCTGCAATACGAACAAAGACCAAGGGTTAAAATAAGTTCAGTTGCTGGATCTAAAGACCACTATACAAAATCTACTTTCACAGTCCGCTTTTAGACATAATTTTGATGCAATAGATCTTCAAATATTTCCCTATTTAAAAGATAATTTTACAGCACACTCCTTACTTCTATTTAACTTCTCTCAAAAATTGTAGAAAAAGAGGATTGTAAAAATGAAAATATATTTTTTTCTACAGTTCTCCTTTATTTGATAACTAAGTTAGTTGTTCCGATCTTTAGCTCTAAATCTTTAACTGCCAATCTCTACTCCTCCAAAGAATGTTTTCATTTTACTTTTCCGTGACTTTCTTTAAATTATCTCAAAGAAATGCATCCTATAAAATTGTAATAGAAATCATTTACGAGCCATAAATATCTCGTCCTCAAATTTACATTATCTTTCGTTTGAAGAATACTTTAAACGTGTGTGTGTATATGATTTAGTAGAAAACCCATTATTGGAATTTTTTTTTCCTTTTAGCATTTAAGCAAATATACTTGAGCAAACTAATAATTCTGCTATCTGAGAGACCTGTAATGTACCATTACAGTCGGGGGAATGACATTTTTGTTTGTAGTCTTTTCTTTTTTTCGTTTCCTTTCCTTTCCTTTCCTTTCCTTTCCTTTCCTTTCCTTTCCTTTCCTTTCCTTTTCTTTTCTTTTCTTTTCTTTTCTTTTTTTTGTTTGTGCATTTCAGACCAACAAAGTTTGCCTAGGCAGATAGAAAGTTTTGCAGATCACAATGACAGCTAATATTAAGCAGTTTCTTGAGTGATTACTTTGATGTGATTATTTTTACTTCCTTATTTTCGTTTTCGTTTAACGTTTTCTTATAAATAAAATCATTATCACAACAAAAATTTGTGCCCCATGCGCTCTCAGTCGCTGGTGAACTCAATTAATATTCATCAGACTTACAAGATATATTCGCAAAGTGTTCCCTCGGGTTTCGTGTAAAATTCATTCAAATGCAAAGTTCTCCGCGGTCCAATGTGTATTGTACTAATTTTAGTAGCTTATACCGGTAATTTGTCTATTTATGGGTCTTCATATATTGAGAATTCAATCATACACTACTAAAACTCTCGGATACAAAATTCCCTTTACGAGGAAACCTATCCAAGTGTAACTCTGACTTCGAGTAGAGACCATGGTCGTTAGATACCTTGTCCCAAAAGAACATAACACGAAAAGAGATACATCCTCGATCACAACAGTTGCGAAGATATAAGCGTGAAAGGTTCGAAATTGAGCTTCATACTATACATTACAAAGTAAGATTCCGGGTCAGATTTTTCGGAAACGGTCGGGTAAGAAACACAGCGAATACATACCAAATTTGTGTGGGGAGCCCAGCACCTTTTGACTGAAAAAATTGTGTCTCCGGGGCACTCGCAGGGTCCCAGGCAAAGTCCAACTCAAAATTTGCAAGAACGGGGGTCAAGTAGCATATTGTATGAAAGCTATTGTTAAATAAAAGAAGACAGGACAAATCTCAATTCTCTACGATAACCCTGTGCAAACGGGCAACTGGTCAAAATGTCAATACAAAAAATGAAATGAAATGAAATCTTTGAGTTTTACGTCCTACGGTTATGATGAGTAATGAGGCTAAAGACGACGGTGATGATGAGTAATGAATGAAATGGTGGAATGAAGAAAGTGGGAGGAAACGGGAGAACCCGAGGAAAACCACGCACACGGTGTTTGTCCACTACAAAGTTCACTTGGCGGCGACTGGGATCAACCAGGACTCCAAGCACCAAAGGTAAACGCTCTTTCACCAAGCCACAGCGGCCCCGAAAATGTCAATGAGAAAATCTATGACCACGCTTCTAAATCCGTAAAGTTGCGACAATAACAAAACATAAAATCAGGTTTAAAAGCGGAAGGTATTGAAGTAAAGCAAATTGCTGCGGAGTTTCTCTCCCAAAACCACCCTCCGATATATTTTATTTCTGCACCATTATTCCAGTTTTCTCCAACCCCACTCCTCTCCAAGCTGCTTCACGGTTCCAAGGTCACTCCTTTTCGTCTTTACGTTTCTTGTTCAGCAAGTCCCCTGATAGAAATTTCACAGCGCAATCTGTGAATTTGGGGTCCCGATGCGCGAAGCATATACCGTTGCCTTTTGACCTTCTCACCCTCCACGACGGTTGCGATTGACAATCTATCCTTTCTCTTCTAGGACACAAAAATCCAATGGTCTTGGTTATTCTATGGTTCATTGGTAATTCGAAGTCACAAATATAAGTGTGACTTCGAATTACCAATGGACCATTGAATAAGGTCCGTTGTGCGATTCTGTGAGAGATTCTGCAGCAATTTGCTTTACTTCAATAACTTGCACTTTTAAACGTGTTTTTTCTGTTTTGTTATTGTCGCAACTTAACGGATTTAGAAGCGGGCTATAGGTTTTCTGATGTAGGTTGTATTGACATTTTGATCAGTTGCCCGTTTGCACAGGATTATCCTAGAGAATTGAGATTTGTTCCATCTTCTTTTATTTAACAATAGCATTCATAGAGTATGCTACTTGACCCCCGGTTGCATTTGCAAATTTTGAGTTGGACCCCGCCTGTGACCCTGCGAGTGCCCCGGGGACAAATTTTTCAATCAAAAGGTGCTGGACTCCCCACACAAATTTGATATGTATTCGCTGAGTTTCCTTACCCGACCGTTTCTGAAAAATCTGACCCGGAATCTGACTTTGTAATTTATAGTATAGAGCTAAGTTTTGAATTTTTCACGCTTATATCTCCGCAAGGGTTGCAATCGAGGATGTATCCCTTTTCGTATTATGTTCTTTTGGGACAAGGTATCCAACGGCCATAGTCTCTACTCGAAGTCAGAGTTACACTTGGATAGGTTCCCTCGTTAGTATCTTTAGATGTAACTGGACATGAATGTAGGCATATGCAAAACAAATTGGATCAAGTACTGCTTCTCTAACACTTGTTAACCACTATGGCTGCCATCTTAGTTCCTCCATTTTGGATTCAACTTTCGATTTTTCAAGTGGGAATATGTGCATATGATATATCAAATTTATATAAAACTTTCTCGGAAATTCATTGTTGAAATGAATTTTACCCTAGCTTGTACATTTGGAAGGTATTTCATGTTAAATGGCAGGTTCTTCATGAATATTGAACCAAATAGAAAGTTGTACATGGCCCCGTGTGTATATGTAATCTTTTACGTGATTCGTTGTTAACGAAATAATTCTCTGAAGGAGAACAAACGTCAATACGGAAATGGTAGGTCTTCACCCAAATCAGGTCGTATCTGAATTTAAATTGGACATTTTGACCATAATACAATACTTCCTTAACAATAATCACTCACTGAAATGTAATGAGAGTATGACACCAATGTTGTGAGTGTATACCTACAGTATTTTGTACAGTAGTTTGTGTATACCTATAGTTTTTTTTAGTTAGAAGTTGTTTTAATTTGTCAACACCAAAGACGTAAAGTGTAACTGATATTACTATTCGCGAAGTGCCTGGAGGGATTTAACATGCAATACCTTCCAAATGGTACAAGCTGATGTAATGAGGAAGCTAAACTTCACTATAGACCCCTACTAATGATTTTACGAGAAAATTGTACATGAATTAGATGTATCACTTGCGCCTATTCCCATTTGAAAAACCGAAAGTTGAATCCAATGTGGCGGATCTAAGATAGTGCCTGAGGTGGGTAACATGTAGTAGAGAAGCAGTACTTGATCCAATTTGTTTTGCATATGTCGACATTCATGTCCAGTGATATCTAAAGAAACTAAAAGGAATTTTGTATCCGAGAGTTATAGCAGTGTATGATTAAATTCTATATATATGAAGACCCATAAATATGCAAATTGCCGATATGGGCCGATAAAATTAGTACAATACACATTGGGACGCGGATTACTTTGCACTTGGATCAATTTTACACGAATCCCGAGGGGACACTTCGTGAATATGCATTCTTATAATAGTGGTACACCTTTACCTGCACAGTACGTTTGTGAAGTATTTTTATATACAGTCCTTTGATTTCAGAGTTATTAACTATCAAAGTTAACGTTGGGATTTTTTGAAAATTTGGGTTCTATTCTCTTCACTGGCCGAGTTGCTAGCGCGCGCTCACATTTGCTGTACAGATTCCCGAGTTCGCTTCCCAGTAGGGGAGTATTGAAATTTCAATACATAAACTCGATATGCATCTTCAACTCGGTATATCCCATATGACCTCCGCGTTCAAAAGAGACGCTAAACTCCAAAGTACCTACCAACATTTGGTCCTTCATTTCTGGAAAACATCTCTAAATACTTTCAAGTGAACTCACCCAACTTCATCAAACTTAGCACTGTAGTGATCCTTAACCTTCATAGTATCTATCCTCAGCTCGGGAGACATAAGTTTGCTTCTCGGTGGGAGCTCATGTGGTTCAGATCCCACATGAAGCTGTATGTTCACATCTCCTATAGCATCGGTTCTGAAGGAGACGCTGAACTACAAATAAAACAACCAATCCGTAATTCGCATATTAAATATTTTAGTTGTTTCACTTTTGAATTATAAAGTTAAGTATTACCAAAGTTAAAGTTTAGATTTAGTAGAATTTTCGAAAATGAAAAGGCTATTTAGACCAACCATAGAACAAATCTATTAGAAGTTAGTAAAGGTAGCTATGTTGCAAATGTATTATGTGTTAATAATTTTAAAAAATGCTAAAATGTATGAAGGATTGTAAAACGTTAAGTAAATGTAATATGTACTTATAATAAAGATTTGCTACTATGAAAGACAGTTACCAGTAAACGTTAAATGATTGAAGTGTGTACAGTTAGATGTTAAATGAATTTAATGTGTATTGATAATAAAGATTTGCTAAAATCTATGATATACAGTTAAATGTTAAATGAGTTGAGAGTGTACTAATAATAAAGATTTACTAAAATCTGTGAAAGACAGTTAGATGTTAAATGAATTAAGTGTGTACTGGTAATAAATATTTGCTAAAATCTATGAAATACAGTTAGATGTTAAACGAATTAAGTGTGTATTGATGATAAAAATTTGCTAAAATCTATGAAAGATAGATGTTAAATGAATTTAGTGTGTATTGATAATAAAGATTTTCTAAAACCTAAGAAAGACAGTTAGATGTTAAATGAATTTAATGTGTATTGATAATAAAGATTTGCTAAAATCTATGAAATACAGTAAGATGTTAAACGAATTAAGTGTGTACTGATACTAAAGATTTACTAAAATCTGTGAAAGACAGATGTTAAATGAATTTAATGTGTATTGATAATAAAGATTTGCTAAAATCTAAGAAAGACAGATGTTAAATGAATTAAGTGTGTACCGATAATAAAGATTTACTAAAATCTGTGAAAGACAGATGTTAAATGAATTTAATGTGTATTGATAATAAAGATTTGCTAAAATCTATGATATACAGTTAGATGTTAAACGAATTAAGTTAGTATTGATAATAAAAATGGCTAAAATCTATAATATACAGTTAGCTGTTAAATGAATTTAATGTGTATTGATAATAAATATTTGCTAAAATCTATGAAATACAGTTAGATGTTAAACGAATTAAGTGTGTATTGATGATAAAAATTTGCTAAAATCTATGAAAGATAGATGTTAAATGAATTTAGTGTGTATTGATAATAAAGATTTTCTAAAACCTAAGAAAGACAGTTAGATGTTAAATGAATTTAATGTGTATTGATAATAAAGATTTGCTAAAATCTATGAAATACAGTAAGATGTTAAACGAATTAAGTGTGTACTGATACTAAAGATTTACTAAAATCTGTGAAAGACAGATGTTAAATGAATTTAATGTGTATTGATAATAAAGATTTGCTAAAATCTATGATATACAGTTAGATGTTAAACGAATTAAGTTAGTATTGATAATAAAAATGGCTAAAATCTATAATATACAGTTAGCTGTTAAATGAATTTAATGTGTATTGATAATAAATATTTGCTAAAATCTATGAAATACAGTTAGATGTTAAACGAATTAAGTGTGTATTGATGATAAAAATTTGCTAAAATCTATGAAAGATAGATGTTAAATGAATTTAGTGTGTATTGATAATAAAGATTTTCTAAAACCTAAGAAAGACAGTTAGATGTTAAATGAATTTAATGTGTATTGATAATAAAGATTTGCTAAAATCTATGAAATACAGTAAGATGTTAAACGAATTAAGTGTGTACTGATACTAAAGATTTACTAAAATCTGTGAAAGACAGATGTTAAATGAATTTAATGTGTATTGATAATAAAGATTTGCTAAAATCTATGATATACAGTTAGATGTTAAACGAATTAAGTTAGTATTGATAATAAAAATGGCTAAAATCTATAATATACAGTTAGCTGTTAAATGAATTTAATGTGTATTGATAATAAATATTTGCTAAAATCTATGAAATACAGTTAGATGTTAAACGAATTAAGTGTGTATTGATGATAAAAATTTGCTAAAATCTATGAAAGATAGATGTTAAATGAATTTAGTGTGTATTGATAATAAAGATTTTCTAAAACCTAAGAAAGACAGTTAGATGTTAAATGAATTTAATGTGTATTGATAATAAAGATTTGCTAAAATCTATGAAATACAGTAAGATGTTAAACGAATTAAGTGTGTACTGATACTAAAGATTTACTAAAATCTGTGAAAGACAGATGTTAAATGAATTTAATGTGTATTGATAATAAAGATTTGCTCAAATCTATGATATACAGTTAGATGTTAAACGAATTAAGTTAGTATTGATAATAAAAATGGCTAAAATCTATAATATACAGTTAGCTGTTAAATGAATTTAATGTGTATTGATAATAAATATTTGCTAAAATCTATGAAATACAGTTAGATGTTAAACGAATTAAGTGTGTATTGATGATAAAAATTTGCTAAAATCTATGAAAGATAGATGTTAAATGAATTTAGTGTGTATTGATAATAAAGATTTTCTAAAACCTAAGAAAGACAGTTAGATGTTAAATGAATTTAATGTGTATTGATAATAAAGATTTGCTAAAATCTATGAAATACAGTAAGATGTTAAACGAATTAAGTGTGTACTGATACTAAAGATTTACTAAAATCTGTGAAAGACAGATGTTAAATGAATTTAATGTGTATTGATAATAAAGATTTGCTAAAATCTATGATATACAGTTAGATGTTAAATGAATTAAGTTAGTATTGATAATAAAAATGGCTAAAATCTATAATATACAGTTAGCTGTTAAATGAATTTAATGTGTATTGATAATAAATATTTGCTAAAATCTATGAAATACAGTTAGATGTTAAACGAATTAAGTGTGTATTGATGATAAAAATTTGCTAAAATCTATGAAAGATAGATGTTAAATGAATTTAGTGTGTATTGATAATAAAGATTTTCTAAAACCTAAGAAAGACAGTTAGATGTTAAATGAATTTAATGTGTATTGATAATAAAGATTTGCTAAAATCTATGAAATACAGTAAGATGTTAAACGAATTAAGTGTGTACTGATACTAAAGATTTACTAAAATCTGTGAAAGACAGATGTTAAATGAATTTAATGTGTATTGATAATAAAGATTTGCTAAAATCTATGATATACAGTTAGATGTTAAACGAATTAAGTTAGTATTGATAATAAAAATGGCTAAAATCTATAATATACAGTTAGCTGTTAAATGAATTTAATGTGTATTGATAATAAATATTTGCTAAAATCTATGAAATACAGTTAGATGTTAAACGAATTAAGTGTGTATTGATGATAAAAATTTGCTAAAATCTATGAAAGATAGATGTTAAATGAATTTAGTGTGTATTGATAATAAAGATTTTCTAAAACCTAAGAAAGACAGTTAGATGTTAAACGAATTAAGTTAGTATTGATAATAAAAATGGCTAAGATCTATGAAATACAGTAAGATGTTAAACGAATTAAGTGTGTACTGATACTAAAGATTTACTAAAATCTGTGAAAGACAGTTAGATGTTAAATGAATTTAATGTGTATTGATAATAAAGATTTGCTAAAATCTATGATATACAGTTAGATGTTAAACGAATTAAGTTAGTATTGATAATAAAAATGGCTAAAATCTATAATATACAGTTAGCTGTTAAATGAATTTAATGTGTATTGATAATAAATATTTGCTAAAATCTATGAAATACAGTTAGATGTTAAACGAATTAAGTGTGTATTGATGATAAAAATTTGCTAAAATCTATGAAAGATAGATGTTAAATGAATTTAGTGTGTATTGATAATAAAGATTTTCTAAAACCTAAGAAAGACAGTTAGATGTTAAATGAATTTAATGTGTATTGATAATAAAGATTTGCTAAAATCTATGAAATACAGTAAGATGTTAAACGAATTAAGTGTGTACTGATACTAAAGATTTACTAAAATCTGTGAAAGACAGATGTTAAATGAATTTAATGTGTATTGATAATAAAGATTTGTTAAAATCTAAGAAAGACAGATGTTAAATGAATTAAGTGTGTACCGATAATAAAGATTTACTAAAATCTGTGAAAGACAGATGTTAAATGAATTTAATGTGTATTGATAATAAAGATTTGCTAAAATCTATGATATACAGTTAAATGTTAAACGAATTAAGTTAGTATTGATAATAAAAATGGCTAAAATCTATAATATACAGTTAGCTGTTAAATGTATTTAATGTGTATTGATAATAAAGATTTGCTAAAATCTATGAAATACAGTTAGATGTTAAACGAATTAAGTGTGTATTGATGACAAAAATTTGCTAAAATCTATAAAACACAGTTAGATGTTAAATGAATTCAATGTGTATTGATATTAAAGATTTGCTAAAATCTATGATATACAGTTAGATGTTAAACGAATTAAGTTAGTATTGATAATAAAAATGGCTAAAATCTATAATATACAGTTAGCTGTTAAATGAATTTAATGTGTATTGATAATAAAGATTTACTAAAATCTGTGAAAGACAGATGTTAAATGAATTTAATGTGTATTGATAATAAAGATTTATTAAAATCTAAGAAACTCAGTTAGATGTTAAATGAATTAAGTGTGTACTGATAATAAAGATTTACTAAAATCTGTGAAAGACAGATGTTGAATGAATTTAATGTGTATTGATAATAGAGATTTGCTAAAATCTATGAAATACAGTTAGATGTTAAATGAGTTGAGAGTGTACTGATAATAAAGATTTACTAAAATCTGTGAAAGACAGTTAGATGTTAAATGGATTAAGTGTGTACTGATAATAAAGATTTGCTAAAATCTATAAAAGACAGTTAAATGTTAAATAAATTAAGGCATACTGATAATAAAGATTTGTTAAAATCTATGAGGGATAGTTAAATTTAAAAAAATATATATACTGATAATAAAGATTTGCTAAAATTTGTTTAAGGACACTTAAATTTTAAGTATATGAAGTGTGTACTTACAACACATATTCACTAAAATAACTGAAGAGTGATTATTATTATGATTATTATTATTATTTTCGATAGGAAAGCTTACAAATGTTTTTCTTTCTCTCTTTCTTTTCTTTCCTTTAGTTAATTACAACTAATTTGTAACGGGGTAGAAGACTGAGTATAAAGGAGATATAACCTTCCAGCAAATTCTTTTAGAAAATTTAACTGTATACATCCATTCCTATTTGATTTGATGTTCTAGCAATATATCAAGCACAATAAGTATATATTTCCGTTAAATATGTCATAAAATTTACAATGTTTGCACTTTGTATGCGTCATACAGAAAAAGAAACGTACGTGACACGTAAAAATGTAGGTTACATGTGTAAATAATGTAGTTTTGGAATTAACGTACGAGTATGTATGTATAACGCCATGTATGTAACATTCTGCAGCAAAGCTATAACTGAAAACGTATAATACTTTCTGTGTAAATGTTCCATCTACATGTACTTTCCGTATGAAAGAAGAACTGAATATAGCTGGTAAGGGTCTCACATACAAATGGACGTATAACATACATATACGTATGTAATATAAGGGAGATTGTTAGATATTAGACAGCTGCAGCGGCATTGATATAACATGTAAGTATGAAAAAGGCAGTACGTATGTATCATATGGATAACATGCTCCATTCATATTTCCGTAGTAAATATATGGATTCCGTATATTTCTACCATATACCGCTGTTCGTATAACGGATATTTCTCAGTGTGGTATGTGGTTTGATTTCCAATAAAGGTAGGAGAAAATCTGAACCTAGGTAAGTACTTTTTCCACATCTCATATTATAATCATCTGGGTGCAAAAGAAAGTTTATACATACCTAACAAACAAATCTATATTTCAGCTTTATATGCCTAACATTCTCTATATTTTGTAAGTGTAAAGGAAAGTGAAGTAAGTGAGTGGAAGAAAAATAGAGGAAGAACTGAATAGAAAGTACAGAAGGAGGATAAAGCGATGGATAGAAGAGAAAAGAAATAGAAAACCCGTACAATAGTGCCTATGTTATGTCTGTAGAAGGCATTCCCCCTTCTTTTTTTTTACAAGTCGCCATACATTGTCTTTCTTCGGAGCCGTTCTTGTGGAATTGATCTTAGAAATCATGGGAACATTCGTTCTTATACACCAATTTAAGGCCTGTTCCTCAGCTGCTTTTTTATTACTACTACTACTATTACTACTACCACTAGCACCACTAATGTTCTTTTTTCTTTTCTCTCCTTTCTGCTGTCTCCCAATCTTGGAAATGGAATGGAAATGCCGGAAGATGCTTTCTTCAACCTCAGAGCTGCAGCTCTCCCATTTCTGAATCAGTTCAGAGGTTTCTGGTTTGCCAATTTTCCCCCTTCTTTATTTTTCTATTCTTTCTTTTTTTATTTAGTTTCACATTCTTCTTTTCCTTTCACCTTTAGTACAAGTCTCCAATTTCTACTCTTTAATTATTTCTTCTACTTCCAATCCACTTCCCTTTTCTCTTTTCTTTGCGTATGTACTTTCGAAGTACACATATGCTTATTGATTCTGGACATGAAAGGTTATTATTTTTTTTTAATATTCAATATTTCTGAATTGTATGTTGATTTCTTCGTTCTATATCTAAATGGGAAAGTACTCATGTGACCCTTATTTTTATATCCCACTTTACATGCTGGTTATGTGTTGAAATAACTATTATATATATTATGGAAATTTTGTGTGAATCATATGTGTGGAAATTGTATATGCATCTTATACACAATGTTTAACAATTCCCAGTATATAATGCTGATATGCATAATTCTCTCACCCTAAGTGCCAATTTAGCGCTAACATTAAGCTTTGGGATTTGGGCATCGGGAACCGTAAATTTTTATGTTTACAACCAGAAAGAATACCAATTCTTCCACCATAGAAAAACTGAGGATCTCGTAACGTCAGTGTGAGCTTCAGAAAAGATTAGGAGGTGACCATGTAAAAGTCGTATTAGACAAATTGAGTCTTACATTAAGTCTTACTGGCAGTAATTGGACCAGCAGACTTCAAATTAATCCAAATCTATGGAGAAATCATATCGTTCCAATAGAAGAAAGACACTAGTTCATCAGTAGAGAAGTTACTGAGCGAGAGATATGTACACTATGTGATTAAAAGTATCCGGACACCTGGCTGAAAATGACTTACAAGTTCGTGGCGCCCTCCATCGGCACTGCTGGAATTCAATATAGTATTGGCCCACCCTTAACCTTGATGATAGCTTCCACTCTCGCAGGCATACTTTCAATCAGGCGCTTTAAGGTTTCTTGAGGAATGGCATTCCATTCTTCACGGAGTGCTGAACTGAGGAGAGGTATCGATGTAGGTCGGTGAGGCCTGGCACAAAGACGGCATTCTAAAACATCCCAAAGGTATTCTACAGGATTCAAGTCAGGATTCTCTGCAGGCCAGACCATTACATGGATGTTATGGTCGTGTAACCACTTCGCCACAGGGCGTGCAGTATGAACAGGTGTTCGATCGTGTTGAAAGATGCAATCGCCATTCCCGAATTCCTCTTCAACAGTGAGAAGCAAGAAGGTGCTTGAAACATCAATGTAGGCCTGCGCTGTGAGACTGTCATGCAAAACAACAAGGGGTGCAAGCCTCATCCAAGAAAACACGACCACACCATAACACCACCACCTCCAAATTTTACTGTTGGCACTACACACGCAGACAGATGACGTTCACTGGGCATTCGCCATACCAACACACTGCCATCGGATCGCCACATT
The DNA here is from genome assembly GCF_964235325.1 of Thermobia domestica. NCBI lineage: Eukaryota > Metazoa > Arthropoda > Insecta > Zygentoma > Lepismatidae > Thermobia > Thermobia domestica. The sequence goes on from NC_137461.1 coordinate 125,429,109, forward strand.
GTGTACCGTGATTCGTCACTCCACACAACGTTTTTCCACTGTTCAATCGTCCAATGTTTACGCTCCTTACACCAAGAGAGGCGTCGTTTGGCATTTACCTGCGTGATTTGTGACTTATGAGCAACCGCTCGACCATGAAATCCAAGTTTTCTCACCTCACGCCTAACTGTCATAATACTTGTACTGAATCCTGATGCAGTTTGGAATTCCTGTGTGATGGTTTGGATAGATGTCTGCTTATTACACTTTACGACCCTCTTCAACTGTCGGCGGTCTCTGTCAGTCAACATACGAGGTCGGCCTGTACGCTTTTGTGCTGTACGTGTCCCTTAACGTTTCCACTTCACTATCACATCAGACCTAGGGACAGTGGACCTAGGGATGTTTAGGAGTGTGGAAATATCGCGTACAGACTTCTGACAGGAGTGACACCCAATTATCTGATCACGTTCGAAGTCCGTGAGTTCCGCGGACCGCCCGATTCTGCTTTCTCATGATGTCTAATGACTACTGAGGTCGCTGATAATGAATACCTGGCAGTAGGTGGCAGCACAATGCACCTAATATGAAAAACGTATGTTTCGTGGGTGTCCGGATACTTTTGATCACATAGTGTATGTGCTACCAAATTCACTTAACAGATACACCATTACACGCAGCCTTTTGATTCAAGACACTAAATTCAAGTATTATACAAAAACTTGTTTAATATTTCATTTATCTTGCATTTATTTAAATAAGAAGTTACGCTACCATCGTGTAGTTCGTACAAAATGCAATCTTGAAGGATGAAACATCTTGTCAAAATATAAACTATCTCGTCTGCAAACATAGCACCTTTTAAACTTTGCAGCAAAATTAACATTTGAGCCAAAATTTCCATAGCTAGTTTTCGCTGCGAAGTAGGGACATTTTAAATCAGTTGTAAGGACTAAGGTAAAATAATTTTGGCTAAGACTGTTTGACATAGGATGAAATTCGCTGCCAAGATTTTGTTCCCTCTGTCTGATAATTTTCACCATCTTTAAGTCCAAAGATTAAGTTGGTTAGTAAATTATTTTCATGCCTGTATTTTACCAGCATCTCTCTAAATGATTTTCATGGTTTGATCTTTTTTAAACACACATGTCATACAATGGGCAAGAACATATTATATCTCAAAATCTAAGCATGAAAAACAATTACAGTTTCGAGTTTGATGAATTAAAAAACCACAAATCGTAAGGTTTCTATGCTAGAAGACAAAATGGGAATTTACCTGCAAGTATTGAGACCACAAATAGTCTTAATATGTGGATCACATGAAGAACATATTTTACCATTTTGTCTACTAAACTATCAAAAACAATTAGTCTTGTATCATAAATTAGGTGTACTTGAAACATAGCTATGATGCTGTAGTTTTCCAATGGAATATCTGTTCTAGGAAAGATTATACAGTTTATATATTTGTTTGTGTATTTTTTTCAACTGGATCAATTACAAGTTGTGCTATGGTTCATGGTTTACATAAATGGGTAAATCACATCCTTTATTGTTACATAAAAAAATAAAGCAAAATCCATCGATAAATCAAAATTTATCCCGTTAGTTTGTATTTCAGCTTAAATTTACTGGTTATTATTGACTTAAAAATAAATATATCCACAACATTGTTTTGAAATTTCAAAACACATTTTGAGAAACCCTGCCTTAAGACCGAGAGAATATATCCAGTAAACTAACGTCCTATCATTTAAGCAATAAAATGGAGGCACGGAGGCTACATCTGCTGCGTGGGGTCCTTGGTTCATTCCCAGCCAAGTAAGTGTGTGGTGGACAACATCATGCTCGTGGATTTTCACTGGGTACTCCTGTTTCCTCCCACTTTTCATTCCACCAGTTCATCCATCAACATTCACTTACCTTCACCATCGTCTGCCTTAGCCTAAAGAGTATAATCATGGGGCTTTAAACTGAAAGATTTCACTTGATTTCCAAGTAATAGATATATATATATTACTGAATAATGTTAACATTTTAAATTGAATACAAAAGAAAAATTTAACTAAGAGGACACGATGGCTTAGTGTAGAGCACTCACCTTTGGTGTGAGGAGTTCCTACTTCAAACCAACACCACGTGACTTTATCGATGGATATTAATGGGGATTCCCCGTTTCTTCACCCATTTTCAACCAATTATGTCTTTGATTACTACCCACTTTCATTCATCCATCACATTTAGCTTATCTAGGGCAAAACTGTGGGACATAAAACTTAGAAAATCAGAAGAAGAAAAGCATGCACGTATATTACATACAATTACGTTACCCTACAAAGAAAGTTGATAACAACAATTTGAAAATAACGAATTAGTGTTATTTTTTAAATTAGAGATCTTAGTAAACATTATTAATTTTTATCCAACGTGTTATAAATTAGTAATGAATTACGAGAGATAATAAATAATTAATGGTTTCACCAATCAGCAAAACACATATCATATAGTATGCGTTTATCATTGAGAAATGTCTTTAAAATCACATGTTTATATGTATACTACTCTCTCTCTCTCTCTCACACACACACACGCACACCCTTTTCGACCACTGGATTTATACACACAAACAAATTTGAATTTTGTAACCATACAACTTCCATTCAAGGGGTAATTTGCCACCATATATATATATATATATATATATATATATATATATATATATATATATATATATATATATAAAAAAACTGAAATTGAGTGTGGGTATAGGAAATTGCAGCAAACGCCCAAAATTACTCCCTATCCCCCCACGTGCTTCATACATAAATATATATATATATATATATGGCGCTAACGGTTTTGCAATTTTCTCCACAAACAACCCGCGGATTAAAACCAACGACTGTTTTCTCCTCTAACCAAACAAGCAAACCAAAATAAAAGAAGAGGTGTACTAAAGAAGGGAAAAAATATTCATCAATGTTTATATTTCAGATAGCCATTGGAGCATGCAATGCTCTGTAACATTACATATACATACAATGGGATGCAACATCACATACACATACTCGTTCTGTTCTATTTTCAATTGAGGTGCGTGTAGCGAAGAGCAGAGGAGGGAGGTAGAAGTTGTGGAGGAGGAGGAGTGCCGTGGAATGATGTTGGTTGGAGAAGGAATATAGAGAAGGGGGTGAGGGGTCAACGACGACAAGGATATAAATTTACTTTAACCGCTACATGAGGGCTCCACTTTAACCCAGTTGGTAGAAAACCACGCTTTGTTACAGGTCATGACTTTGTGGGGGAATTTTGTGGAATTGAAAATGTTGTAGTGTAGTCTGCGGAAATTCTAAACTGTCCTGTGCATATGCATTGGCAATATCTCTACGAAGAATCTTTAGGGGTATGAGGAATCTTTTATAAATCTTCTCATATTGACGTGCTAAAGAAGGTTTTATAATTATTTCAACTTCAAGAGTCAGAGGTGTATTCAACTACTAGCGTCAATTACCCGTTTCGCTGTCTTAAAATATAAAAAAAATAGTAGGTATGTTCCGCTAGTCAGTCACTTTTACTATTATTGAAGCGCTCTTTGATATCGGTCATTTTCGATCATTTTTATATATCTCCTCCTCTTCTAAATTGTGGGGGTGAGTTTGAATTTAAATGACATAAGAAGTATTACTGTTCATCTCAGCGACTCCAAAAACTATGGATTCGACATTAAAACCGGTCATTTTCTATCATTTATATATATATATATATATATATATATATATATATATATATATATATATATATATATATATATATATATATATATATATATATATATATATATACCGTATATACATATAAATCCAGTATCTTTCCAGTTGTATATTTACGATTTTGTTTCGGGGGGCTTTGCTAACTTTCGGGGGAGGGAAAACTTTGCCTGAAAATGTGAAAATTCTGCAAGATATTTCGTATACTTTACTGTAGTAAGTAATATTTCGGGGGCGGACTTAAACCCGGAAGCCCCCCGTAAATATGCCACTGTATCTTTTCCTTCATCGTCCCAGGCCCGAACCTCAAACATGTTAAAAGTTTGCTCAAGATCGGTCGTGTTGTTCAAGAGTTATTAAGTCACAAACATAGTCAATTGATTTTTATTTATATAAATAAGTGCGTCACTCTTAGGAACATAGTCAATTTGATTTTTATTTATATAAATAAGTGCGTCATTCTTAGGATTGTGTCACTGGTAGGAACGTGTTTGTCACGGACAGAAATCAAGCCACAATTTCATATACAGTGGATAAATAATTTATTCCAGTAGAATACGAACTGTCAACTACATTGGTGTAGCTTGGTTTATCAGCACCCGCGGCCAACTGAATGATCAGATATCAAAAAGTTTACGAACAACGAATCCCTTCGGATATGCATTTTATAGTTAAGTCCCTGTATTTTAACGATGGGAATTCTGGACTCTTTAGAACGACTCTTTTTTCGTTTTCTTTCTTTCTTTTTTATTTGTAAGTAAATCACAGAAGGTGCTATGATTGACAAGCTTAAGGCAAGGAGCGTCATTAAGTTCCTATATCTTCAGAGGAAATCAGCAAAGCAAATCCACGAAGATACTCCACGTACTTTGAATATTTTGATATCCCCTCATAATTGTGCCGCCTATAAAGAAACCCGTAATATTGTAATAATAATTGGAATAGAAATACCATGGATAAACTGTTGAATAAATTGTGCAACTTCAAGAGGACTCTGCTGCATAATTTCTCCTTATTGTTTTGATCCTGCAATAAAGTTTTAGTTTTGCAGACGTTTCCTCTATAATTCAAACTACTCCTTGTTAAAGTAACTACGACCATTATTCAGTTTTCACTCGTATTCAGGGAACAAAAGCTTCGATGGTGCAAATAAGCAACCTTGGATAGACTATATATTTCCTGAAGTTTCTGGGATTCTTTATAGACATCTTGAGTGATCTTATCCAAACACGTAAACATCTGTTTTCGCAGTTCCTGTTCGTATGAGGATAAATTATCTGCAAATCCATCACCGTTAATTTGTTTATTTTATCTTGTTCGGCGTGCCGTAAACTCAATGCCTAATTCCTCGCAAAGATACTTCGTATATCAACTCAAAAGATTATGTTCGTTTCTCCTTAAGAACTATTATATTGCACGAAGTATTTTTTGCTGCAAATTGTGAATACTCAAGAATTTTTTAAAAAGTAGAACTGTATATAATTATTTTATTAAGCACCCCACTGCAAAGTCCAACATAGCACAAAAATGCGATCTACTTCATTGCAGTAATATGGTGGCATTGGACCACGTTGGGACATTTTTTTGCATTTCTGAAAAGCTGTTTTAATAATTCTAGGAGCTGAAGGAAGTGATTCTTATTTCAATTTGAGCTCCTTCGTTGCTAAGCGGTTAGCGTACGCGTCTTTGGCGTGGGAGACCCGGGTTCGATTCCCGGCGAGAGCTCATGTGGTTTGGATTCCACGTTAATCAGTAGGTCCACGTCTCATATAGCCTCGCTGCTGAACTCAAAATCAACTCAACTCAACTCTTACTTCAATTTAACGGCATTATGTCGAAAACTCCAGCTAATTTCAATTAAGTGTTTGAGACCTTGTCCTGTAATAGCAATAAAGCTAGTATGTCTGCAGGTAGTAGGGCTGTTCCGATAATTGAGTAATCGATAACAATTCGATAAAATTTCAAAACCGTTTCATCGATAAAGAATTTTAATTTTATCGAATTATCGAACTTTCGAGACTCCCGAAATGTTCGAGACTCTCGAAGTGTTCGAGGCACTCGAAATGTAAGGAACATTAGACAACTTCGAGACACTCGAACTCTTCGAGAATCTCGAATTGTTTGAAAGCAGCAAATACAGAAATATATCAATATGATCGCATTTGTCGAGTCGCTTGAATATTTTGAAAAGTTCGGGATTATCGGAGTGTTCGGAAGAAACAATGAATTCGAGGTTATCATAGTTGTATATAATATGTATTACATATATGCAGAGTGTTTATTTTAAAACTTCTCTCCTTAGCAATGAAGTGAAGGAAAAGTTTTTTCCCCATAGATCTGTATAAGGTTTAAGCAGTCTGTCAGAAGAGAGAAAGAGGAAGAGAAAACATGCATCACCTGAATGGAATTAGAATCCAAGACACCATTAGTCTACTAATAGTCACTTTGCCGATTGCGCCAATAACGGGGCAGGCAGAAAAATAATTTTAATATGATTTCGAGGGTTTAATTTAAAGTTCTGTATAGAGATAGCCACTGATATAGGTAGAGGTAAGGAAAGTCGATAAGGCTGAAGACTTATCAAACTTCCGTTTCGAAAATTTACTCTCCGGCGCTCGAATGCCTTCGAGTATTTGAGATTGTCGTGAAACAAACCTTGAGAATTTTGGGTGCGAAGCTCCCTATTACAGGCCGTCCTGTCTGTCTGTTTGCATGTGGCATCCGACGATAACTTTCGAACGGATTGTCCGATTTTGATGGAACTCATTTTAAAATGCTCTCTTTTGCTTTCACCAGACACCTATTGTTTTCGTTGCCATACCACAAGGGGATTTTTCCCGTATTGAAGTATTTGTTCTTACTTTGGGCGTAGGCGTGTGAAAACTACGATAACTTTCGAATGAATTATCCGATTTTAAAGAGGATTGATCTAAATGCATATGTCAGGTATCTGTTGCTCATGGTTACTTTACGATATTTGATTTTGTGCATAAGATGCCGTGCGGCTCTGGGCATTACCAACCTCAGATTCAATGCGTACCTGGGAAGGGGGATGCGGTCGAAGCGTGGTGCCGACAACACCACATTCATCTACGACTGAGGGCACACTCTCTACATGCCCTCATGGCATGGTGCTATGCACAAGAGAGAACTTTACATATGACAGAACGAAGACTAAAGGAAAATGAAATGAAGTGAAATCTTCCAGTTTAATGACCTACTATTATGTCTGTTAAGCTAAGGGAGAAGTATGATTAAGGCAAGTGAATGATGATGGAATAATTGGTGGAATGGGAATGTGGAAGGAAACGGGAGTACGCCGAGAAAACCCACGGACACGATGTTGTCCACCACAAACTTACTTGGTCGGGGATCGAACCAGGGAGGGACAAAAGGGATGAAGGAGAAAGGAGAAAAACACACAACCTCTGACTTACATTTCAATGGCTCTGATTCAATTTCCATATGAAATTAAAATAACTTCCGATCACTTCTTAAGGAAAAATAGAAAACATTATTTCCTCAAGAGTTCTCTCAGCTGCTTCGCATATTGTTGCAAACAGACTTTCAAAGAAAGATAGTCGTGCAGTTACTTGCTTTACAGTTGTTGAAAGAAATATTAGACCCTATCTCTCCTGTTGTGTCCTGCATACAATAGACTACTTATCATTGTTTCTTTCTTTTAAGAAACAAGAAGCCAATGTCTTTAAAACCGATTACGATTACATTGCACTTCGGTTGTAATCAAATTTTTCTATGGGAAACAAGGTTATACTGTTAATTCAAGCTGAAACGGCACTGGAAGGTGTGTTCAAGTTACTGAAGTGAAAATGTCAGCGAAAAGATCATATGGGATATTTGGATCATTCTGAAACTTGGATATTTGGATAGGGCACATACTAGTTCCTAAATAAAATCTTGACCGGACTACGGTAGATCCTATAGTATTGGAGCTATGGACCTATAAAGTTCATTTATTCATGTTTTCGGCATCCTATAACTCCAAAAGGAAGCATTTGTGCACCCTGGTTGGTCTTTTTGTTTTATCTTGGTCTCAGGATAGGGTTGCCATATTTTGAAATTAGAAAAGCGGGGATATTCTAAACCGTAAGTACTGATGTGAATTTGTGTATTAGAAATACTGACGATTCTTCTGACCATTTTTTTAGTGATTTCTTTGTTAAGTGACACTTCCAATATACTTTTCTAACAAAACTAAAGTAAAGAAAATTTAGTTTTTGCCTTTAATATTTTATTAAGTTCAACAAATGTGAGTCTCGAATTGTAAAGTAAGTATTAAATAAGTATTACAGTAAAATATCTCTAATAAGGATTTCTCTAAGACAAGTTAAAAAAAAAAAAAAAAAGCAAGCAAGCAAGCGATATATGGCAGATGTTGTTCATACGGTTTTCTCTCTAAGGAATACAAAATAATTTCTAAACTTTTATCGTAAGAAAGCTAAAACATATTTAGGAGTCTTGGTCCATCTCTTATAAAATTTCTGATCATTTTCAAAGATTTCTACTTGAAATCATACTAACATACGAAAATACCACAGTTTCACAATATATGAAATACAGTATAAACATTTTAAAAGAAAAAATTACTAATAATGAATCTAATCTAAACAATATGCTAAGGATCCGTAGGTTCAATTTGCAATCATTTCTGAATATATAAAGACTAGTTGAACATATAGATTACGTAACAGCATAGACGTGTTCAGTTGAACTGGACAGAATGTTATCAAAGAAATACGCACCCATGAGATCATACATTAGTATTCATGGGTTGAACCAAAATGTGTATGATTATGCCAAATTTTTTACATTTTTCATTCCCTTTAACTTCCTTTAAAAAATCTCGATAGCATAAAATCTTATCATAAAATTCTACGCATGATACATCTTTCATATTGTACAAAACCAGTAGAAATAATTTGACAGTTTTTGCGTTCATCTTGTTTCTGTCATCTGTCCATTCGCGATTGAGATTGACACAGAAATGTAGCGGTTTACGTTGAATATAACAACACTTTATCAACAAAGTCGTCTTAGATTTTTCTCCAATCCGAAAAAGCGAGTGGGTTTTCATGATTAAGAGATGATTAAGCGCGGGACGAATATAAGACCTGAAAATCTGGTGGTATCCGCTAAAATTAGGTAATGTGGCAACCCAAACGTTGGCGGTGTTGTTTTGAAACACTCTATATAAAATAATGCACCACGTTATTCTAAATTGATGCAAAACTCTTACGTTTTTAAAACCTACATTATTCGTCCAGGAAGCAATCTGCCTCCACCAAACGACGCTTCTGGATCCGCTAGTGTGTGGATTCACCCATAATGTACAAACCAACTGTATAGAACATATGGTATACTGTATATTCACTGTCGAGGAAATAGATTTATTTCCGTTTTTCACCTTCATTAAACTTAGTGATGATTTCAAGGTTTCCCCCGCGTAGTCTTATCATAGTCCTAGATTCAAGCCCAATCCGGAAAATTGTCTGGGATTAACTAATGCCCGAAATTTTAGCGAAAATGGAAGACTGGGAAATTTCGCTGTGTTTGGTCAAGTGCTTGGCTTGCAATTCTGTCTTGTGCTGATATTTTTGAAAAAAATCAATAACGATAAGGTGTTCTTCGCAAGAATATTTTACTCACGAAAATAATTAAGACAATAATATAAAAAAATATATTTTAAGTATAGAAAATGAGCATAAGCATTTTAGGAAGTTAAGATTAGACTTTTCTTAACTTCTCAATAAACACACACACCATTCTTTAAAATATCCAGAAATTATGGTAATCCTACCCCGGGAGATTTTGAATACACGGAGGGTAGCAAAAATACTGGTAAACCACGGTGAACATGATCAGAGATATGTTTGTGGGAAAATATTCCTCCTAAACAACCCCTGAAATCACCACTGATTTGACTAACATTTATTTTACTGAAAGGCTAAAGGGGGAGTTTGCGCCCAAAGCATCATCATATCTGATTACGGCAATGTGTGAACTAGTGGCCATTAAGAGAAAGCAAACACGACAGAAGATAATACATTTGGCTTAAAAATAAAATTTTGCTATAACATTTTAGCAACACCGTGCGTGATTAATATGGTTGAGGTGTTGGGCGTATACTATATTGTATGAAGAGCAAATTACCCTATTTGTACGTTTAAGACCGTATCTCTGGCAACACTAATAAACTAGCTGTTAGCAAATAACAAACAAGAGATAAAATTCAGGGAAAAATGAAGGTTTTCTGTGTGTGGGGGGAGGGGACGAAAAAGCAATCCCTTTGTGCACGCTTTCCTTTCTCCTCACAAGTACAACTTTGCAATAACTTATCAGATAAAAAAAGTTGTTTGACTAGTTTGGCTGCAAGAAGGAATCATTGGAGAGGTGAAGGAACCGAACTGTCCATCACTACTTTTGATAATACTCGAAACTTCGATAATACTCGAAATTTTGATAATATCCGAAACTTCGATAATACTCGAAATGTCGATAATACCCGAAACTTCGATAATACTCGAAATTCCGATAATACCCGAAACTTCGATAATACTCGAAATTTCGATAATTCCCGAAACTTCGATAATACTCGAAATTTCGATAATACCCGAAACTTCGATAATACTCGAAATTTCGATAATACCCGAAACTTCGATAATACTCGAAATTTCGATAATACCCGAAACTTCGATAATTTCAAATACTCGAAAGGTTTCGAGTAACCGATGACAATTCGATAAATTTTCAGTCCCGAAGTTCGATAGGTCCTCAGCCTTATCGAACACCCCTAGCAGATAGTAGAGGTCTCCAGGAGCTCGGGCTGAGCTCACGGGCCGGACTCGGGTCCTAAATTTTTAAATATAGAACCATATTTCTAAGGGACCTTTTCGAGGCTAACTTTGTAAATATACTGTACAATGATATTTATTGCACACTTCTTTCCAGAGAACTTTTAAAACACAGCCGCAAAATTAAACATTTAACTGCTGTAAATAAAAATTCAATTTTGCGTTACTTATTAACTTTCTGTAATTCGGACTTATTTCGGGCTCATTTGATTATCACGCGACTTCGGGTTGGGCATGGTCCTAAATGCTAAGTGATAAAACATATTCCTAAATGCTAGAACATAATACTAACTCATCTCACTTAATTGGTGGAAAAGAAATTTCTAAAGAATAAACTACAGTTTCTTTTCCAATGGTACCTCATTCAATATTAAATATTTTGGAGATCAGAAAAAAGTCACTTACAACGTCGTACCTTATTGTACGTCAGGATATTTTTTTTCTTGACCGTCGTTATGGTTAGACTGTCTGTCCCTTTGTTCAGGTAATTGCTTCGTAGATAAAGAGACTACGTCATTTACGGAATGGAAAAAAAAGAACATGTATATCACAGTACACTATCTCAAGTATTCATCCAAGTGTAATATTTCTTCTGTGATTTGCGTTAAGATATCAACGAAAGATTCAAACATAGGAAAAAATATGGAGTAGGAGCAATTATAGTAAAGATAAATACACATATATAATATAGAAGTTCAAAATAATGAAAGATATAATAAATACAGAATAAAGAAACTAATTTATAAACAAATTTTTCAGCCACTCCTATCTGCTTTGCAAAGTCGCACCTCCGTTGTTATTTCAAGAGTTTAGAAAACAAACTACTTAGCAATGAAATTTACGTGTTGTTTGATCCTGCATAAAAACGACCCAATAAGACCTTCTACTAATACGATAGCAGAACTGTGTTGTATTATGCGTATTTCTTTAATGCATATTAAAATTAAAAAATAAAGCGTGACACATTCTGAAACAAGACGTCTGTAAATTGCCTATAGGAAGATGATCACTACCTACATGAAGGGACCACAACAGTTATGATTATTATTATTATTATTTATATACAGTAAGTTTGGGTGATTCATACAGTCGCTGAATCCGGACATCCTAAGCTTACGATAATACTGTTCTTCGCATGTGTAATGTGGAGACTTGTTGTGATACCTATTTGAAGCATCGTACCTTCCTACAGTTTAGTATTGAGTAGGAACTGCAAAGAGTGTTATATGTAGTTTCGACGGTGGGGAAAGAAGAAGAAACAGGAATTTTCGTGCACGTTTGTTGACCTGATGTAACGTTTTAGTGGAATATGTTAAGGTTTTACACAGAAGTGGTTATCAGCAAATGATTAAGTAAGACATATATCGAAGCGAAGACCCTACTTTACTCGTTGCATGTTGGAAGAATTCTATTACTTTGCGACTGCCTGCTCAACGCGTGCATAAGTTTACGGTGCTCAAAACGGTCGAATACGGAAATTCGGGAAGGGTGAATTCGGACACGTTTATTACGTTAAGCTCAATCCGGAAAATGTGGTTAATGAACTAAGAGGATTCAGAACACTCTCTCCTCTCTCGCTTTTCACGTTTATGAGTGTGAAATAGTACGTGAGGCCTATTGCTTATATCTAGGTCTATTCATTTTTGCATAAATGAACTCCGAGGAATCACCAGAAAAAACTATAAAATTATCTTAGGATCTACAAACACAACTAAATTACAAAATGCTAATCACAAGCGAAATGTGGGCGTGGAGAATGATGGAAAGAATTAGTTGGGTCGAGCGGAAAACGAATGAGCCGGTGTTAGAAATGGTAGGGGAGAAAAGAACACTTTTAGATATTGTTAAGAAGAGGAAGAGAAACTGGTTGGGACATTGCCTAAGAAAAAATTGTATCATGAGGGACGTCACAGAGGGTTGGTGGCGAGAAAGAGAGGCAGAGGACGAAGGAAACTACAATTAATGGATGATATAAAAACAGAAAGATCATACGTGAAGACGAAGAGGTTAGCGGAGGACCGTGGAGCATGGAAGCTTCTCAGCTGCTGCAAGTGACCTGCTAGTAAGGGCAGAATACCTGTGATGATGAATCACAAGGTGTTCAAAAATTCTACACTACTGAATGGCTACATCATCTGGTATATTCCCATTTGATCCGATGAACATGATCCGCCATTAGCTGGAAACAATTCCTCTTCTCTGTCATCAGACTTATCCTCAAACACATCTCAATCGCCTTCAGAGTTCTCAGTTAAACAGTTCATATCTTTTCCTGCTGTTGCTTCTTCCAAACCCACATCCCAAAAGTCAGGTGTTGCTAAAACCTTAAGTGTCACGAATTGGAGTTTGTTTCAAACTGTCTCCTCAAACACAATCGAAGGTATGAATGAAAACAACTGTGGATTTTGTGGGAAGCATTATTATGAACCATCATCAAGCAAATACGGTTCCTGCGTGTCCTGTACTGTGTGTAAGACCTGGTTTCATGAAAGATGTGTGGGAGTGATAAGGAACTGTATTTTATCTGTGGACGATGTGTCTGAATTATGACTAGTGCTTCACGAAACTGGCAGACGTCATTAACACAAATAAATAAATAAATAAATGCTAGTCTCAGTGCACACATATTATACATTTTACTAATAATCTAGTTGTTACTAGCACAGAATAGTAGTACAATATTGTTCTAATGGAAACGAATGTGGTTACTATCTTTAATGATTAAACACTATAGTGGTAGTTACACTACTGTGTATTTAGCTTATAGTTTCAACAGTAATTAGTATAGAAATTGCTATGTTAGTAATTTGTATGTATTTATCATGTATCTGTATTTATATTCTGTACTTATCATGTTAGAATTTTAGTGTATCAAGATAGTAAGCTAAAATATACTTATCACGTATATATCTTTCTTCCTAGTTCAGTGTCCGGAATCACCAACCTACTGTCCGGATTCACCCTTCCAAATTTTCAAATCAAAGATTTTGTCAACTTTCAAAAAAAAATATTTTTTTTTACTTCTTAACATGCTATTCCAGGAAAACTTTTTCAGTTGTATATGCATTCCGACATATCATTAAATAATTTGACGAAGTATTGGATATTTTTATTTAGCGGTGTAGTAGTAAAAGAAAGAAACATCAGAACTGTCCGGATTCACTCGAACTTACCCTATCCGTATTGAAAATTTGAGACTTCAGCCTATGCTATGAATAAGTGTTGGAAGCCTTACTGAACAGCTGTTTCCGTCCGTCCGTCTGTTTGTCGACAAGTATCAGAGAAACATTGGTAAGAGATATCGAGAAATGTTTTCATGCAATCGATACTGCGTGCTCAGAGTGGGTTCTAGGATTGTCTGAGGGGGTGCGCCAATAGCTACCAAAATATTTTTACTCAAACTCTTCAAAGTAACATGTAGTGATGTGAGGTGGAAAATTTTCCGTTCTAAAAAAATATCAGTAATCAAGTAACAATGCCTCAGCAATCAGAAAATTGGTTGAATTCATGTATAGAAATGTTAAAAATTGGAAGATCGTTTAAAGAATCTGAAACTTTTCATGGCTCAGACAATTTTCAGTACTATGTAGGGACAAGTTAAACAATTTTTCACGAATTGAAATATTTTCTGTCTTATATGGAAAAATTAAAGAACTTTTTATGAGTCGGAAAACTTTCATTTTGAAGCAAAAAGAAAAACAACTTTTTTGTGAATTGGAAAGTTTTATTGCTCTGTAGGAACATGTGAAAGAAATTTTCATAGATCGGAAAAATTTCATCACGATGTAGAAAAAAGTAGAAAAAACTTTTCGTAAACCGGACAATTTTGGATATTATGTATAGTGATATTAGGTGAAAAATTTTCCATTATTTTTAACTGTACATAGAGCTACAAAATTGAATTTCTGTTGAGGAAAGTTAGTAACAAATTATAATTTTCCAATTAGCTTTTGGGAACCGGAAAATTTTGTAATATTTCAAGTTGGGAAGTAAAATTTTACACAGTGTTTCTCTCTCTCTCTCTTCCTCTGCGAGCTCCTTCGTTGCTAAGCGGTTAGCATACGCGCCTTTAGCATGGAAGACCTGGCTTCGATTCCCAGCGGGAGCTCATGTAGTTCGGATTCCACGTTAATCAGCTGGTCCTGTCTTATATAGTCTTGCTGCTGAAAAGGACGTTAAACTCAAAATCAACTCAATTCAACTTCTCTCTCTCTCTCTCTCTCTCTGTCTGTCTGTTTGTGTGTGTGTGTGTGTGTGTGTGTGTGTGTGTGTGTGTGTGTGTGTGTGTGTGTGTGTGTGTGTGCAAAGTGCAGAGAACATACATCGAGTTCGTAGAGTACAAATATCCCATTTTATTATTTAACAGGTTGACTGCCAAGGTGATTTAAGGGTACTGTTCCCAGGAGACCATAAATTTCTTCTTACCTTTGGCTCAATTATGGATAGCCATGTCACATTTTTGTCGTGATATTTTGCTTCTCCCGAAAATATACCAATGGGAGCCGAACACCATATATCATGCTCATAGTCTCACAGTAATTTGTGACAATGAGCATCATATATGATGCTCAAGAACCTGAATAGGTTAGTAATTTGTGATATCGAGCATGAACATCATATATGGTGCTCATGGCCCCACAGAAAAATAAGGTGAGCACCACATATGGTGCTCATGGCAGTGAACCTGTTAAAATTTCAATTTATTAAAAGTCATGAATATTTTCAAATTCATAAAAACATACTCCACTTATTTCTACATCGTTGTTTAGTCGTAAAATTTATTGGTAATAAATATTGTCTTAAAAAGTTTCATGAAGTAAAAATCTAACGATTCTTCATTTCAAGAATGTTTTAAAAACTTCAATGCGTTCTCCCCTCAGAATCTAACTTAGATCTTACAATATTAGATTTCATCAGTTTAATACGCATAAAACTGTTTTCTCATAGCTTTACTACTTTTATAGATTTATATACTGCAATTTATAATTAAGTAGATATAATATAAAGTGTCTACTGTAAATTTTTGACTACCCAAAATTCGAGTTTAAGTAACTCATGAAAACAAATACTGACCATTTTCTGGAAATAAACATTTATTTATTTATATATTCATTCAGAAGAGAAAGTGAAATATAACTAATAAGGAAGCTGATTTGTGTAGTTGTTATTCCAATAAAATAATAAAAGAAACATAAAAAGCTGCACTATTAGCGCTGCGTTCTAAAAGGAACAAGTAATTTCATTTTAATTTACAAAATACATATTTCTTATATATATGTACTTGTTCTATCAATTCGTCATTATTTCTAATACATTTTTATACATAATAATGCTAGTTTTACAATGCAAATATCTGCTCTAAGATGCTGATTATACAAAATTCCAATATTGAAATTATAATTCCCGAGTGTTAAACACAATAAAATTATTTTTTTCTTATTACCTGTTATAAAAATAATCTTCATAAGGAACTTTTATGTAGTTATTTCATTGCATAGGCAGTCCTACATGTGAAGAAATAATGCAATTTTCTGTTTCTGAAATTGATAAATTCACAAAGGTTTCTTTTGAATTTCTTGTTACATTTTAAATATTGAATGGTATATTTGTTCTCTACGAACTCGATGATGTTCCCTGCACTTTACACACCCACACCCACACACACAGAGAGAGAGAGAGAGAGAGAGAGAGGAGGGGGAAGGGAGAAACACTGTATATTTTCACTTCTCAACTTGAAATATTAGAAAATTTTCCGGTTTCCGAAAGCTAATTGGAAAAATGATAATTTGTTGCTGTCTAACTTTCCTCTACAGGAATTGAATTTTATAGCTGAATGTGCAGTTAAATATAATGGAAAATTTTCCACCTAACATCACTATACATGGTATCCAAAATTGTCAGGATTATGAAAAGGTTTTTCACTTGTTTCTACATCCTGATGGAAATTTTCCGATTCATCAAAATTCCTTTCACTTGCTTCTACAGAGCAATAAAATAAAACTTTCCGATTCACAAAAAGTTTTACTTTTTGCTTCAAAATGATGTTTTACTTCGATTCATGAAAAATTGTTTCACTTGTTCCTACATAGTACTGAAAAGTGTCTGAGGCATGAAAAGTTTCAGATTCGTTAAACGATCTTTCACTTTTTAACATTTCTATACATGATTTCAAGCAATTTTATGAATACTGAGGAACTGTTACTTGATCACTGATATTTGTTAAGAACGGAAAATTTTCCGGAAAAATATAGAAGAAAATTTTCCACGGCTAAACAACGATGTAGGAATAAGTTAAGTATGTTTTTATAAATGGGAAAATTTTCCGGAAAATTTTCATCACTGGTGACATGTGACAATATTCTTTACTCATAACACCCCTGATCCATAGAACGGTGGAAAGTATTTTAAAGAGGGTCGCAAATGCTATGCAGGGCAAAATGCTTTCTCTGGCTTGTTTTCTTCCTTAGTTGACAAATCTTACATTGTTTTGCTTGGAGAAATCCTTTCTCTTCATCCTTTAGAAAATCGACTTAAACTAATACTTTTGCGAAGCTCTGCTTTCTTTCAAGGCCCAAACGGAAACATGATGGCAGAAAGTTTCGGGTGTTATTATTTCCACTGTTAGCTTCTCATTTTAGATAGTGTATATTTACAACAAAGAGGGGGTGCATGTCCACCGGTGCACCCCTCGAAATCCGGCCCTGGTTCAATTCCCTTTCCTTAAAGCTCTATTCAAACCGGAAGTGGTTTAAATTAAAATTTTCTGTCTCAACGTTTATCGCTATAGAACAAACACAGTAACATACAGCTACAAAATGTTTCTGCAATCGATTTCACGTTTAAAGAGTACACATAAACTCCATCCGTAACACTCTATCGAAACAGGAAGTTTACTAGTACTTCCGGTTTCAATATTGATTTCTACAGAGCAAATAGGGTTATCGACAGCAGCTTTTGATCGATCCCGTCTCCTGAGAGTAGGTTTTATCTCCTCCGTTAACCCTCTATCCAAATCAGAGATGGTAGAAATAAACCATTTCCAGTTTCAACGTTTACCAGTATAGAAGAAAAGCAGTAACAGACAATGACAAGCAGTTTTCTGCAATCGATTGCAATATTGATTTCCATAAAGCAAAACTGGAAAGAGAAGTCGAAAAGTGGTTTTGAACGCAGTTTCAATATTCCAAGAATGAGTTTTCTCGACTTTCTGTTCAAACCGGAAGTTGTGAAAATATATGATTTGCAGTTACAACACTTATCGCATAGTGGTTTAGGTGAAAAAAATCATGCAAATTTTTCATATACCTTTAGCATTGGAAGAATATATTTAACCTCTGATTTCATTACAGCTGGAAGTGATAGACATCAATTAACACTTCTGCCTTCAATATTAATCTCCATAGAGCCGAGAACAATAAGAGATAACGAGTAATGGATTTTTTAAATATGAATTTAGCGTCCGAGCGCCGTAGTTTTACACGGTGAAAATAAGCTTGAATGAAATTATACCTACGCTCCATCTTTGGGAAATATTGGTACATTTTCTTTAGATGATGGCGCAGCAGTAGCGTCTTTATTTACTTTCAGTTCTTTTGGAAATGATATGAGAATTTGAGCCATGTCTCAGTAGTTAAATTGAAATGATAAATGAAATGAAATGAAATCTTCGAGTTTTAAGTCTCAAGGTTATGCCGGTTAGGCTAAAGGAGACGGTGATTATGGGAAATGAGTGAACACTCAGAAGTCTTTGTTGGAGGGTAGAGGGATCCAAAGTTAAGGAGGTCCAATGCTACAAGACATTACATCTATGTAAGTATATAATCAATATTTTGAACAAGGGCGCCAATTTCTCTCTAACTTTGGAGGGGGGGGGGGTGCATTTAGATGTGTGTTTGGTTGCAGAAGGCATATCAACGACGCCGACTTTCCAAAATTTATGTGGGTGCATATCAATGTCGAGACATGTTATCTTTCCAGATAAGTCTCGATATTTGATTATTTTTAGTTAAAATCTCCTATGAACACGGTCATAAAGTGCTTTGCTGTGATAAAGTAAAATGTACAGGTACTATAAGGATAAGCTGGGGCTGCCTCGGCTCAGTCGGTAACACGGCTGACTTATACGCAAAAAACGGGTTAAAACCTGGCTCCAAACTAAACATCTTGTGGATGCACCGCACGCACAAGATTATTTGTGTTGGTGCTGGAGACCCGGAGCACCCACATAGTCGGCGCGCATGAAGCATATACAACGTTGTATGAAGATTTTAGGACAAATTGAATTCAAATTATGCCAAATGTTGTATATTCATAAACACAATGCGGGGCTCACATGAGCATTTGGGGACCTGCAGCTTTGTTTTTTGTTTATCCGATACGACGAAAGTAATTGTTAAATGCTGCCACCTATATTCTAATATAAAAATGATAAAACTAGATTCTAATATAAAAATGATAGATCTAGATTTTTTTTTTATGAAGAAATAAGAAATTGTAAGATCGAATCTTTTATGCTACATCAGTTATTTCTCTGCTAAATAAATATAATTTTAATTAGAAAATGTAAAAATGCATGCCGAGTTACGATTTCTTTTGGCGTGGTTGTTAGGACACAGTCAAGCCCCGCATAGGTGCGCCCATGGTAATAATAGTAGGTATTTTATGTAAATGTGTCCAAATAACATTTTCGTTTCATATAGCATGTGCTTTTCTTTCCCCCTTTTTCCTTCTTTTTTATTTTTTGGATGTGACGAACTCAGTCTATTCTTCATTTATATAATATAGTGTGTCCGTAAAGTTGCACAACCTTTAGTTTGACTCCGTATATCTTTTGGCCTAAGAATGATAAAAACCTGAGACTTAAAACAAATGTAAGCATGTTCTATGTAGATATTTTCGAGATCATGATCAATGCTAGAACTTGTAACGTTTTTGTGTAGTAACGAAAGAAATGATCGAAAGTGTAAAATAAAAAAAATGTGCAAAATGAAGAAAATCAATATTCAGTTGCATAAAACTGATTTCCTGCGGGCGAATTCCTGTGTACAAGTACAGTATGCATCAGCATTTATCCATTGGTACAAAAATGTGACAAAATTGGTGGAGTGTTGCGATATAAAAAGGTTATTTAATAAGTCCGTAAAATGTTTTTTTTTTTTTTTTTTTTTGACAGAAACGCGGCCCCTGGCAACACTGTTGTCGTAATATTACTGCAACAGATGTGTTTTCGGTTAATTAATGATAAGCAATGAGAATCTGCTCATAATAAATAACATGCATTTTTATACAAAAATGTGCGATAAGTGTGCGATATCGCAAACATATACTTAAAAACTTTGCGTTGCCAAGTGTCGGCATCTTGCTTGCGTCATGACAAAAAGATTGATAATACTGTAGTATCTTTTAATATCAATTTAGCCGTAATAGGTACCGTGATACATTATTAATTTTTAAGTTTTTCAAATTTGTTTTTTCTTGATTTTCTCAAAAACTACGCATGAATCCACTCATCTATATCGTTTTGTTCATCTTAAGGAGATTTATCAATTAGAACAGGTTTGATGTTTGGACCGTTTTCTTGTTTTCGTTAAGCGCTTGAATATATTTATAATTATCAAAAACTGTATGTGTAATGTCTCTGTTGAAATCGAAAGATTTAACAGACTGACTCGTTTGTTTGTTTTAATGCTGTTACCCGCCCATGGGCCTCTAGAGAGGGCCAACCATTGGTGCAGCAAGGGGCCCAGATGAAATAAGAACCCGCAGAACCAACCGATATGGCATATATAAATCAATTCAAGCGGATCTCGTGTTATGATTTGTGTCAAAAGCATCAGTCACCTATTACATATCTTCAAAAATAATTTTCTCTTTAAGGGGTTCTAGAAATATCCACCTCCGCCGCGATTCCGAAGAGATTAGTTATGTTCTGCATTCAGGTGCATGATACCTTACAAATGAACATACTGTATGAGGTGCTAAAATTATGTATGGTGGGCATTTTCCTGGAAATTTTTACAGTACAACGAGTCACTATTTCATTACCTATGTTAGTTCTATATTACTATGCTAGTTATAGATTTACGGATAACCTAAATTACTTCGTTAAACATGACTGTTTGTGATTTGACCGGTAAAGTTTCATTTAGTGTTTTATTTCTCAATTTTCACTAATGTTCTCTTTTATTAATGTTATCAATGAATAGTAATTAATCACATGTTAACAATATCATTCTTGGCTTCTTTAATTCTCCCTAAAGAGTCCGTAGATTTTCAACCGTTTACATATAATTGCAAATTCTCACATTTATTGTGGAGAGTTTAGACTAATATTTTAAACCTTACAGACTTAGTGCTACTACCTTATGTGGAAATCCTGAAGTTGAATTATACAAAATAATAATAATAATATAAACAGCATTATTATTTAGAGGCTAAATTAACATACTAATGAAATCGTTAAGTATCGATCGCTAAAAAATATTAAGAAGACAACTTCCGATTGATAACTAGATGGGCTGGCAGTTAGTGTACGCGCCTTTGATGTGGGAGTCCCGGCGGGAGCTCAGGTAGTTCTGATTCCACATTAATCAGTAGGTCTCATTATAGCCTCACTGCTGAAAGGGACGTTGAACTCAAAAGGAACTCAAATTAACTCAACTAGACGGACTGAAAGTGGAAGTAAGACATAGGTCTAGAACAACACAAGGAACGTGGCACTCATATTATAGCTTTGGAAGGTAAATCTGAGCCACTTCTAGTAAATTCTTACGAGTGTGACCCCGCTATCTTCATCCAAGTAAAAGATCGCATAATTTTATTGTATGAGACACATAATAACAATTAACAAATGAATTCTGGGTTCTGGAAAAATACTTGAAGAATAACAAGCTATTACTTTTTGTTGCTTTTTACCATGCGGATTAATTTAAAGTGTCGTGTTCGAGTCAGAGTTGGCGTGGGTCAATGAAAACTTGATCCACGACCCACTGACCCACCACCCACCGTGACCCACGACCCACTGACCCACCATCCACTGTGACCCACCATCCACGGTGACCCACTCTGACCCACCACCCACCGTGACCCACCACCACGGTGATCCACTTTGACCCACCACCCACCGTGACCTACTCTGACCCACCGTGACCCATCACCCAGCATGAACCACTCATCCACTTTGACCTACTCTGACTCACCAAAATCCATCGTCATCAAATCTGAACACGATCCATGGCCTCTTCTGAACTGACTAAAGAGTTTACACTTATAATAAAACAAGACTGTGAAATTGTCACTAATCGGAGTTTGAATTTCTAGTCAATCGCTCAAGCACCACTCTGTTACAATAACGGTGGATCTGACCTTTACGATATAAAATGGTAAAGTGTTTGTCAGTGAGGAAATTGAAACAGTTCGAGGTGGGGGGAAATTAGTGTATGCCTAAAATATACTTGTACTAAGAGAGTATTCTTGCAAGTGTTAATTTTTGAACGCATTCCACAAGAAAATTCTATTCGCAGGAAAATATCCTTGTACAATATGGAAAAGGTTATGGTTTCTCAGTTCACAGTATTTTTCTCACAAAAGATTTGAAAAATCAGTTGTTTATAGGGTATAAAGGTGCTCGGGTACCCTATGTCAGAGCATTTCCATAATGCATGCTCATAATTGTAATTTGTGTAATCATTAAAACACCACGTTAAATTTAAGTTACAAATATGCATAATCTCAATTCTTATGAATATTTATTCAAAGTAGTTTACCTAAAGCAAAGAAGAGACTTACTAAAAATCAGGTACAAAGTTGAATAACATAAGTAATTAGCCATTAGTAATACAAGTATACATTTTCCGTAACTCGTAATTTTCCACGTTAAAACAAATCTGGAATCGGATTTATTTCCTGTTGGTAATTTTTTCGTAGTAAATCGTCCGCAGCGGAATGATGTCCATCCTTCAGCCAAGAAATAACTAGCTCGTCTATTTCGAGCTTGTCTAGCGGTGGGCCATTAACACTGATGAGCAACAAATTAGACAATGTTTGAGCACTTAGTCTATTTCCAATATTAGTCATCTGTAAATTCATAAGGGGAAATCCCTGTTCGCACTCTATCGTGGAAATTGATAATACTTCTACCCGATTTCTGCAACTTCTCATCGACAATCTACTTGTTAGACTTAAGTCTGATAACGATTTTTCTTGGTCAGGTTTGAAATACTCAGCAGGAAGTATCATCTTTCTATCACCATACAACATCTTTTCCATATCGACCATGTCAGTTGGCAATGTCGACCCATGTAGAACAGAAACTTCATCTACCACACCTTTGATAGGGAATCTTGTGAATAAATTATCAATTAAAGTCTGATAAACTGATGATTTCTTATTTGTTTATAAATTTAATTTTTGTAGTTACACATGAAGGTTTGATACCACGACCAAGTTTCCTCCCCCGTCTGGAAAGCGAAAGGGAACGAGGTTCCTGGAAAGTGTTCAGAGGTGAATGGGAATTTCCCTCCTTCTTCCCCTTCAGTTACCACACTGCTGTTTCCCATGTGCCAAATTACGATGAATTTCAATTAAATTATCATAACATAATTATTTCCTTGTTGAATTATCAATACTTTTCAGTGGAAAAAAGGATGAAATTTGAAAGTTCCAAATCAAAGTAAGTAGACCAACGTAAAGGAAAAAAAGTGTAAAATTTTCCATACAATTATGCGTACAATCCAAACTTAAAATTTCCGTGTAATTAAGCTTACAGTACAAATTTTATGCCTATTTTTCTCACAACTTTATGGGTTGATTGCCCTGTGCTGTAAGCGCTCCATATAATAAACATAAGCTTCAGCAATTATTATAACAGAAAGCAATGGATATATGAAGCCAAGCACTGTATTTTTTGTTTCTGATTTTTTTTTAATAAGATCGATCGTTTTCGATCATTTTTACTAGGGATGGGCACGAGTCTAGCTGAAAGTCGACTCGAATTCGAGTCGAGTTTCGAGCCGTGTCAAAGGTAGTTTTCTCGAGTCGACTTACTGTTTTTGAGATCGAGTTTCGAGTCGAGTCGAGTTTGATACATGGCTTGCTCATTTAGCTCGTTTTAGCTCGATTTGAAATCATGGCCTGATTAAACTGGAAAGCGAAAGCCATGAGAAATGTAAGCCGTACTGTGGAATACTTTTAGTGTTGCTCACGAGAGGGGACACTGCTTGCATCTCATCTCGTCTCGATAACGAGACCACAATAGATTTTTTTAAAATAAAAGGACAGCCTCAAATGTCATGAGCACCAATATATGTATATACTGTAGTTTTTACCATCAAGGATGAGACCTTCACGGTCGTGTTTCTGAACCTAAGCAGAAGCCCAACCCGGGTAGTGATGTCAACGGGCTCGGCTCGGTTCAACTGAGCAAACAGCTCGAGCCGGCTCGATTGGGATGAGCCATTGGCTCGGCTCAATTGAGCCGATGGCCTGAGCAGACTCGTTCGGGATGAGCTACCGAATCGGTTCGGTTTGGCTCAGGTGAGCCATCGGTTTTTGCCGTCTCGGTTAGGTGAGGTGTTGATTCGGTTCATTTCTCGGTTCGGCTCGATAGTAGATGAGCTGTGAGCCGAGCCACTCGATCCGTTGACAACCCTAAACCCGGGCAAAGCACCGCGGTGATTCAGATAACTGCTAACTCCAGAACAGAAAAATAACAGGGTTGCCGGGGTATTCTAAAATGGATATAGGCCTATACATGATGTGTCTCATGTAGCCCCTCTTTAATCAAATTGATGTGGGTATCAATTTATTTCCTAGTATACACCTTTATGCTATAGCCGTGTTGAAGCAGCTCTCACGTTATGAATACTCGTAATTAATTAATTAATACTTAAAATTTACCATATTTTCCAATGTTTTATCATATATATCTCGAATAACCCCTCCAATCATAATTGTCAACATTAAATCTCCTTGTCTTTATATATGTGACTGTGTATAGCTGTGTTGAAATGGCTCCCATTATGAATGATTAATAAAAGGGATAATTCAAAATTGATCACTTTTCTGAAAATCTTATCATAGGCTATATGGAGAAATTACTAATTTTTCAGTATTAACATATTGCTTTATTAGTCTGTTTTTGTTAGTATCAATCATTATAAAGAATTCTAGTGACAAAAGATATCATACTTAACTTTAAATTATCTTCATAATACTCTTTCGTAATATTCCTATATTGTCTTTAGCTTTATAATTTTCCTATGGTATTTTTAAATTCCTCATATTTAGAATTGCTTGCGAGAAGAATAATCGTCATCTAGTTTCTACATATTATTATTATTATTATTATTATTATTATTATTATTATTATTATTATTATTATTATTATTATTATTATTATTATTATTATTATTATTATTACCAATATTATAAAAAGCCTATTCCGGATAACAATGTTGTTATTTGTATAATATGGGCAGCTCGTGGAAACATAATTGTATGCCACATTTTCTGACTTTCGAGTAAGTATGAAAACGAAGTTCATCATTCCTATGCAATTCGATACAATGACACATACCAAACAAGTTTCCCTTGTGGTTTAATACCAATCCAGTCCACTTAATAACTTAATTTTATCTGAAATGTCAATTATCATGATGTTTGCTAAATCCTCTCGTATTATGGTAAAAACGAAATGAAATCTTTAAATTTTATGTCCCACGATTTTGCCGGTTAGGCTAAAGGAGACGGTGATGATGAGAGATGAGTGAAATGGTGGAATGAAGAAAGTATGAGGAAACGGGAGAATCCCGAGAAAACTCACGAGCACGGTGTTTGTCCATCACAAAGTCCAAACGGCGCGAGCTGGGATCGAACCAGGGACCCCAAGCACCGGAGGTGAACGCTCTACTACTGAACTACCGTCCCCCACATATCATGGTAAATAAAGTGATGACTTCGCTTCTTCATATTTTGTATGGCCGAAAATTCTCTTTTATCTTATTCAATGGAGGCAAACGTTCTTACAGATTTAGACTGGACTGCAACTGAATACGTGTGGTTTATTGTTCAACAGCCCTGCAACTCTGCAAGTAAACAAGTTACCACCAAACGGAATCTGTGATCAGAGGTCCCTCCCTACAGAGGTTCAGACTTTTCTTTACTGAATAGTTTTAAGCTCTTTCCTTTTTTATAGTAGGCAATAAAAATAGGAGAAGAACAATATTACTTTTGTGCGGCAGTGTGTCATTTATTTGAGCAAAGCTATGGTAGTCAAAATTTGCAGACACTCCTCAAATAACAGGAAGAATCCCACAGCTATTTACAAAGGCAATCGGAAAAACAAGTTCATTTTTCTGCTTTCACGAAATATTTACATGTATGCCACTTTGCGTGCTGAAATTAATAATAATAATAATAATAATAATAATAATAATAATAATAATAATAATAATAATAATAATAATAATAATAATAATAATAATAGTGAATATCTACAATATATTATCATTATTCATACTTTATCTTATTTCTGACAGCAGTATTACATACATAATTTTGTCTTCTTCAACCACAAGCCACTGTTGTGCTTATCCGATTCAAATCTCTCCTCCATATCGTTCTGCTTATTTACTTAACAAAGTACTACTAGACTAATATTCATTCAAAACAATTCTTTGATCCAATACTTGATCCAATTTTTTGTTGTATATACCCACATTCATGTCCAGTTTCATTTAAGAAACTAGTGTAAAAAATATTTGTTCCCGAGCGTTATAGTAGTGTATGATTGAATTCCGGATATATGAAGGCTCATAAATTACATATGGGCCGTTAAAATTAATGCAATATGCATTGGGCCACGGAGAACTTTGCATTTGAGTCAATTTTACACGAATACCGAGAGAACACTTCGCGAATGTAGTATAGATTGTGTCTTATAGTTACTCATATACAGACCACGACAATAGTATAGGAGACAAAGTTTGTGTCTGTCTCGTATCAAAAAAGTATCGTAAAAGTGGTGGCCTCTTAGGAACTGTATATGTACCCGAAAACGTATGACTTCATGCCCACCATCAGCCATCTTTTGCAGAATTAAGTGAACGAGATATGTATATATATATTTATTTATTACTAAGCTACCAGATACAATCTCAGAGGCCATTTTACACTGGAGCACTCAAATCAACAATAATAACAACATTGGAAAATGAAGTGGAAGGATGGCGGCCAGGGTCTGTATTTTAAGGTACCATCTCAACATTGACCTGGTGTAACTGAGGAAAACCCTGGAAAACCTCAGTCAGGATACTGAACTCTGGATTCGAGCATGGGACCTTCCGATTGCGAAGCAAAAACGCTGTAATAATAATAAATCTTTGAGTTTTACGTCCCAGTCTTATGTCGGCTAGGCTAAAGGAGATGGGGATGATGAGAAATGAATGAAATGGTGGAATGAAGAAAGTGGGAGGAAATGGGCGGGCCCCGAGAAAACCCGTGCACACGGTGTTCGTCCACCACAAGGTTCACTTGGCGGGAGCAGAGATGGAACCCGGGACCCCCATGCACCAGAGGTGAACGCTCTACCAATGAGCCACGGCGGTCCTTATAATAATAATAATAATAATAATAATAATAAGAAGAAGAAGAAGAAGAAGAAGAAGTAGTAGTAGTGTCATTGATAATAATTGTATTGTATATGTATGATACTTGAAGAGAGTACTTGAACTACACACACGATTAGGCTCGATTTGGCTCGTTTTGGCTCGACTCGACTCGAAACTCGAATCAAATTCGAGTCAAGTTAGAGTCGAGTTGGAGGAAATTTTTCGAGCCGAGTTCTCGAGTCGAGTTCAAACATGTCTGTTTCGAGTCGAGTCGAGTTTCAAAGAAAACTCGCTCGTGCCCATCCCTAATTTTTACAAACCAACTCACTACCAATTTTCCATATATAGAAAATGCCCCTCCCCATATAAAGGAGAATTTAAAAAAAATGCTAGGACACATTCTGTTTATTTTCAATAAAGAGTTAATACACTGCATTTCAGCTCCGTAAGTTTAACGGCTTGCGAGATACTATTTTTTTTTTTTTTTTTAGATCCTCATCAAAAATTTAGATCCTCATTACCTCCTTAGGATATTATGCATTATAATAAAAGCAATATAACATCCCAATTTGGATTAAGGCCGAACTATATACCAGAAGTAATTTCATTTGACTTTGCAATTTGACCGTGATGATCAGGCACACATAGTTACATGCAATTTTTTATATATTACAGTGATTCAAAAATTATTTTTTCCAGTAGTTAGCTCTAAAAACTCACAGGTCTCGAAAGCCAAGTTGTAGTGTAAGTCCTATTGCTATTATTACAATTAAAAATATCAATATCCAAAAGTGCCTGAAGTTCTTTTTTCACTTGGTTAGATATACTCACCTCAGGTAAGTAGACAGAAACAAGTGGAAAAGGAAGGGAAATGAAGGTCTTGAAAGTAAAACGGAGACAAATTTACCAGTCTTCAGAAGATACTGTCTACAATGCAGTGAGCAGAGAGGGTCGGTAGATCATACTGAGTCGGTGGGTTGCAGTGGGTGGTAGGTCGCAGTGGGTCACGGTGGGTGGTGGGTCGCAGTGGGTCATGGTGGGTGGTGAGTCACAGCGGGTCATGGTGGGTGGTGGGTGGCAGTGGGTCACGGTGGGTGGTGGGTCACAGTGGGTCACATGCTGTTGACCCACGACCCACTGACCCACTCAGAAAACTTGACCCACTGACCCACTCCATCTCTGGTTCGAGTAAAAACGTCACTAGAGAATAAGCACACTGAAAGTAATAAACAAGCAGTGGCATATTTAGGGGGTGGCTATCGGGCTCAAGCAACCCCGAAATAAATATGTTATATGCATAACTTCATTAAAATTTGTCGGCACCCCAAAGGAAAATATAGGTGTCTTGTTCACGTGTTATGCATAACCCACCGCGAAACAAAATCCTAAATGCGCCACTGTGAACAAAGTAAGTTGTAAAACAGAGTTCTTGCATATAATAAAACACTTTCAAATTTTCTGCAGTAGTGAATTAATTTATTCTTATTTATTTGTCTTTAACCATGTGGAAAATTATCACGTTTTGTTCTAAGGTAAATACAAAGACAATCATAATTTATGATGTACTGAATTTCTGAAGAAAAAATATTCCTTTAATTCGACTGTTTCGGGAGCGCCGACGGATTAAATATTGAATTGCGCTCGCATGTCAGGTAAGACCAGCACAAAATTTTCCATTCAGTTAGCTCTTGTGTCGGACCTACAACTGCGATATTTGTTTATATTGAAAGCTTATGCAACTCGACTAACATAAATTATATATGTTTAAAGGTTATTAACAAATATTATATTTTTCATACATTTTCTTAAAAATTTCAAATCCATGTTTAAACTTCAAACATTGGTTTGCGAGCCAGGATAAGAGGAATGGTGATGTAATTCAGCTCTCCTAAAGACTAAATAGTGTAGTTGCGAATGGCCTATACTCGGGTGTAAAAGTGGATAGGAAATGGTAGGGGGATGCATGACGTCACGCCGTCCCCTGTGCATAGTTCTTCCTATTGTATTTTTTAGGAAGTGAAGAGAGGCCACAGATATTTTCTGAAAGTGGGAAAACGGCGTCCTCTGCGTTCCCCACACTTTTACCCCTACGCATACTGTTTGATTTTACAACATGGTCTATGTAACACCAACTGTACTGGGTTCAAGCAGCAATCGTAACTGGAAGACCATATCCTTCATAACCTGTATATTACACAAAGACAAAAAAAACTGATATTGGTGTTCGCTATGCCAAATAGGCACTAGAGCTTACGTGCGGAATCAAACCCGAATCGTACTTTTTGCTTTACCCCATAATTGGGATGGTATTTATCATAGAGTAACTTGAATAGGCTATTAACGAACGATTTTATTTGCACAAATGGTTTCATTTTACGAATTGCATTCTTTGATGAAACAACTACTGAAACAACTCTTTGATGAAACATTTCGCTTAAAGATCCAAACCCAGCGATCCCCTTCAATGCTTCACTGAGTTACATTCTTTATTTCAGAGATGAATCCTTTAAAATAAAGAAGACTCACAAAATAACCAAAGCTCTTGACAGTATCAGCAAAATTTATTAGCCAATGAAGCTTCTCTTTTCAAAAAGAAAATGATTAACTTTTTGAAACTTCCAAAGTAAAACTACAAAACAACGAAAATACAGGATACAAAATCAAGAACCAAAGAAGTTGCCCAAAAGTTTTCCAACAGAGACAGTAAATTAAAAATTTTCAAGAATAGTAATGGAGCAGCAGAAAAAAAATTAAGAAAGACATAAAACCAAAGCTTTACTGAAGATAGACGTATTAAATGAACATCAGCGAGAGATAAGAATTATATGAAAAACAACCCTTCGATATAAGGTCAGCCATAAACTACGAGAACCGTATTTCTCTAAGGAAGAAAGAAAGATCATAGATGACTCTGAAGAAAATAATGAAATCTTTCGACTCGTCGAAGGATTCTACCAGAAGTTCGAATGACATGAAGAGATGATGAAGTAGCTAAGTTATTATGGCAGATAAAAAGAACTTATATATCATATATAAAGTGAGAGAGGTATTTAAAGTTGAGTATCTTTATAGAAAGATATCTTCAGTTCTTGAGACAAAAACGACTAACAGTTTTACAATTTTTAGTTAAACCAGTTCTATCACTCGAGCTTTCGCCCCACTCCTTCATCAAATAGTGACATACCAAAATAGGTACGAGTCTAAAGAATAAATTAAATATTGCGTTTGTCCCATATTCATGAACGAAATGAGAGTAATTGTGGTAACTAAATCATTTCACTACAAAATACACACAGTTATTTGATGGCTAAACATGCTGTTCGGGGGCGTCTTTTGAGGCCCTAGATGGCTGCCAAGGTAATCACGTGAGTAATTACGTAATACTTGCATGCAAGTAATCACAAGAATTGATGGAATAATTAACTAACTAAAGGTTTGACATCGTAATTTCAATCCTGAGGCTATAGGATATGAGTCACATTGATTAAAAGGGAAATCAAACCATTACTCGGATTCTCATTCGAGGTGTTGCCTTACTGTGAAACGAATATGAGGCCATATGTACAGAATACAATAGTGCTAGCCCCTTAATAATGAGAGAATACAAAGTAGAAAATTACCAGAACATTGCCTTTAATTTAACTTCGAAAATGGCCGGAAATGGAATGTAAATATACATTTGTCTCATGACTGTTTTCATTACTATCAAAGTATTAATTATTATTTTTTAAATATTCTACCTCTAACCAAACAGTCTTATAACCTCTCCTAACCTCTTACAAAATTCTTACAGATGAGACAAGGTAGCTGCCTGTAAAAGAAAACACTATAAAACCTAACAAGACCTTCTATGTGCGGAATTGGGGAAGCATGGTGGCTTAGTGGTATAGGATTTCTCTCTGGTAGGTGGGGTCCCTGGTTCGATATCCGGCTAAGTAAGTTTGTGATGGACATTATGTCCGTGGGATTTCTCGGAGTACATCTGTTTCCTCCCACATTATCATTCCATCGATCCTTTCATCGTCATTCGCTTTCCTTAATCATCCCTTTCCCTTAGTCTTTAATCGATTTCATTTCATTTTTGTATGTAAAAAAGGTTTTCTAAAATTCGAATAGACTAAGTGTCAAAAATCGGTTTCTAAATACTAATTGTAATAAAATTTTAGCAATGACTTTTTTACAGCAAACGTTGATCATGTAAAGTGCACCAGAAAACTACATTATTTTGGTGTTTCGATTGCAGTCATACAAAGGTCTTCCGTTCAGCCGGGAAGTTCTAGATTTATCATCTGACCACCCTGCCCAAAAAATGCTCAAAACTCCAACTATCCCAGTTACCCAGATATATATAAAATCTTGCTTTAGTAATTGACGTCCAACTGATAAGAATAATGTACTCTCTGTCAATCACTTGTGGTGAATGTTCAACTCATTATCTAACTATTGCGATATTTCTTTTTTTTAGAAAGTGCATAAATATGAATAAAACGTAGCTTTATACTGTCTCCCAATTTTGTTAGACTAGAAATACGGGTACCCTAGTTATACAATATGGGAAAGGGTTCAAAATAAAAGACTGTTTGTTGACTCTAAATCAGAACGTCTGGAGTCTATAACTAGGGATGATCAATGTACCCTATTGAATTAGTTTGCCTACCCTATCGAACGAAATGCATAAAAATATTGCTTTTAATATAACACGTGAACCAAAATAACATTTTTGTTCAACATTTGTCATGAAAAGTATTACTCGTTACATGTTATAGTTTTTCCACCAGAATTACTATTAAGACTGTATAGAGAGCTTGCTTCTGAATTTTGTAAGTTTCTTTTTAACATTATGGCTTTAGATTTTCATAACGAAAGCCACATAATGTACTCATAGAAAATGAGTACTGTTTTGCTTAGTAATGGCTTAGCAATGTACTATACAATGTACTAGCGTTGATTACCCTTCTACACAATGTACTAGAGTTGATTATCCGCTTCACTGGGTTAAATAAAACTTCATCAGAAGTGTCGTTCATCTCAGTGACCCGATTCAGCACTAATAACTTTATTTTCGATCATTTTTATATATCTCCTCTCTCCCTTTCCCAAGTTGATGGGCTGAATTTGGATTTAAACGACATCGGAAGTATCACTGTTCATCTCGTTGACCCCGAAAACTATGGATTCGACACTAATATTGGTCATTTTCCATTACTTTTAAGTACCTCCAACTCCCCTAAGTTGTACCGTCAAAGTGAAATTATAAAGTTCACCCCAGAGCCGAATCTATGTTAAAAATTTGATCCAGATCCTTCTCTTGGTTAAAGAGTTCTTATATTTTATTTATTTTTTTATATTTTCCCTCTCCTTTCCTATACGTTGTACCGTCAAAGTGAAATCATAAAAGCCATAACAGGCCCTAACCTCATCTGTGTGGCAAAGATCGAGATCGGCCTGGTGGTTCAAGAGGTATGAAATCACAAACATAGTCACTTTTACATCTATCTATCTATCTATCTATCTATCTATCTATCTATCTATCTATCTATCTATCTATCTATCTATCTATCTATCTAGATATAGATATAGATATATACATATACAGGCCGCAAAATTTCAAAGTCAGACGCACTCGCCAAACTAAAATTGATGGTCCCCAATATCACTCACGTACAAATTATGAGATTTCACCCCACCCACCCCGGGCCTTTGATTTGACAAAAAAAATATTGTACTTCAGGGCATAAAATTTCAAAACCAGACAATTAGATTTAGGATAATCAATTTTGAATTGGACAGTTCAT
The DNA here is from genome assembly GCF_964235325.1 of Thermobia domestica. Taxonomy (NCBI): domain Eukaryota; kingdom Metazoa; phylum Arthropoda; class Insecta; order Zygentoma; family Lepismatidae; genus Thermobia; species Thermobia domestica. The sequence continues at coordinate 125,462,132 of NC_137461.1, forward strand.
ATAAATGTTAAAAATATCTTACCTTAAGATTACACGTTTGCATAACGCCTTCTCTCTGCACTGTAGTACCAGTTGTGGTTTTCGAATCAAAGTCCTTAAATGAAGGTCTATTAACGAAATTGTCAGCAAATCATTCAGTATTTCAGTCTTCAGTGAATTCCTGTAAGTAGTCTTAACTCTGAGACTGCTGAAGCCTCACACGAAGCAGTACACAGAGGTGAAAATGCACAAAGTTTGACAATTGGAAGCAAATTTGTGAATCTCCTAATGAAGTTTTCACTCTAAATCTTTTTCAGCGTCTCATACAACGTCAATGAGAGTGTGAAAGAAGGGGCGAATTACAACGTTGTGAAGACCTCACATTCCGTGTTTTCTCTCAATTAGTGACAATCATTTTCGTTCGAAACAAACCGCGCAGCCCTGTGAGTTTAGGGTGAAACCATTCCTACTAAACATTAGTAGCCAGCTCTAAATTTGTAGTCGCCAATAGCGACCTGCGACCGGGAATTTTGCACCCTATATATATATATATATATATATATATATATATATATATATATATATATATATATATATATATATATATATATATATATATATATATAATATATATATATATCACAGATTACTATATTTTCTGTTGATAAAATTTCGATTCGTATATCAATCCCATACAATTTCTTCTATTCTAATGTTTAAATATGAACGATTTAAATAAATATGATTATCCTAACTTCGAGGTCAATTTTCTCGTGACCTGAAGGATGGAAATGTTTTCTAAAAATATCTCATTTGATTTAACATTCTGAAGACAGTATAAAACGCGCAATTACACATATATACAGACGTGGGCACGTTCATTGTTAGCATGATCGATAGTTCAACTTTCCCAAGTCTGAAATATTATTCTTAGTGACTCCATTGGACGAATATGCTTTAGAACAATTCCATTAGATTAAGCATCCTCAAAGTAATACTTACAAGAATGACACTTACAACTTTAGTTCAAGCATGGACACTGTTATGATTAGTATGGATAGTCATGATTGTGCTTCGAAAGATCTTTTCAGTCAAATATTTTCTCTAAATATGAGCCTACCCTGCTATATACTTCATGTACACTCTCAATTAATTTACAGTACTAAATATTTTGGAGGTGTTGATTCTTACTAAAAACCAATACAAGTTAGTAATATCAAATTCATCATATAAGAACTATAAATACCTATATATACTGACTTCGAAACAAAATACCCTAATGTATTGCCTTCAGAGATCGTTTTAACGACACATTAAGAACTTTTATCACTTTGTGGCTCTCACGTATCGTTAAATAATAGTGATGCATAAATGTAGTGATTACTCACATATTGTGTTATGCAAAATCTCGGTCCTCAATGGCTTACAAACTATTATTCTATTGCTGACTTTCCATTTTAACAACATATACGCTCATGAAATGATTTTTTGTGATCCATCAGTTAATCTTTGAATTCTTAGTTAGAGATAGCGAGCGAATTCAAACTGGCAGCAGTAAGGGTTAGGATGCCGTAGGTGCTGCTGGGTAGAAGCAATTTAAGTTTACTTTTTAAGAAAATAGGATAGCGAGTAAGCAATGATCTAAAGCAAGCAAGTAGCACAGAAACGTTTCTCACTATTTGAAATTCAAGCTTTATTAGTGCTAGATGTAATTTTGATGTGCTAATATCATATGCGTGCCTTCTTCCAAGGATAATATAATTTTTTTTTTTTTTTTTTTGCAGATCTATCAAGTTTCACGTCTCACGGTTATGCCAGCTAGGCTAAAGGAGAAGGTAATGATGAGAAATGAATGCAATGGGTGGAATGAAGAAAGTGGGAGGAAACGGGGAACCCTGAGAAAATTCCATGCACACGATGTTTGTCCAATACGAAGTTCACTTGGCCCGAGCTGGAATCGAACCAAGGACCTCATGCACCCGAGGTGAACACTACCATTGAGCCACCGCGGCCTTTTCATATATATATATATATATATATATATATATATATATATATATATATATATATATATATATATATATATATATATATATATATATATATATATATATAATGTGAACAGTACAACACTAAAGGATGCAATCTAGCCCAAATCCAAATTTTTGTTTCGGAGAAAGGACACATAAAATCAAGTAAACAACCTAAATATTATTCATTTTAGCTTTGGAAACACGTACCGGTACACTTAAATAACATAAAGCTTAACCAATGATGCAAATACTTATTATTACTAACCTGTTTTCACAGTTAAAACGCTATATAATTGTCAAAATTGTAACACATATTACTAATAAATATTTGTTTCGGCCAGGCTATATTTTTTATTTAAGTTACAAGTAAATGATCTCAGAAAAAATATACATCATTTACATAAAAAAAATTAATGCAATATGTAAGACATTTTTCTTAAAACATTCTAAGTAACATCTAAAGAAAATTATCATTGGATTTATTTAACGTTACTTGCCTGCAATTTTAAGATTCCAATCTTTCAATTTCGTATCCAAATATTTGCAAGTTGTGTGAAACACACAAAAACTATATTACATCCTATTTCTACATACCGCACAAAGCAAAGTCATACGTACGGACCTGACTTAGTTTGTTGAAAGCGTTTCAGCGTTGACCTCTGTGAGCAAAGGTCCCTCTAGCTTTGTTTTATCCTGTTTTAGCCTTATTCCTTTTTCTTCTTCTCATCGTCCAGCTTTAGAGTATAATACGATCCTTTGAGGTAAGAGAATTTATTATTCCTGTTTTACCTTGTGTGCATGGGCTCGTGTGTGGTCCATCGAGATGACAGATCTGCAGAGGAGGTTGACGGGTAAAAAGCTTACGAGACTAACCACTTCAAAAGATCCTTCTCTACAATGAGGGACAAACAATGTTTTGCTTACAATCTATATACATACATATACACACAATATGTCTCATTATATCAAAGAACAGTGGCTTCTAGGTTTATTTACTAAGTCTTCGTCAACTGAAAATATTTTTTACAGCATAAAAGGGTATTTACTTGATGACTAACTTCCATCAGGTGTACGAAATGTATTATTTTCTGTTATAATGACTGTTTTGTCTCTTGATGTCACATCGAGGTTATGCAAGAGGTAGTCTACCGCAATACAAGATTTTGTTAGTAAAAATACAACAAACCATTAAAATGCAATGTCAAGATATTCTTGTAAAAACACAGTCGAGAGTAGTAAGGAATACCATTGATATTAACATAAACAATAACTGATCTTTTAATTACTTATTAGGCCGAAGTGGCTCAGTGGTAAAGCTCATCTCTGGTGTATGGGGTTTCTGGTTCGATTCCAGCTCGCACCAAGTGAGCTTTGTGGTGGCAAACACCGTGTGCGTGGGTTTTCTCGGGGTTCTCCCGTTTCGTTCCATTTTCTTTATTTCATTCGTTTCTTATCATCATCGTCTCTTTTAGCCTACCCAGCATAATCGTGGGACGTAAAACTTAAAGATTTAATTTAATTTCGTAAGATTTTAAATTACTTATTTATCGTAACTATAGTATCATTCGTGCTTTAATCCATATAACTAAGAACACAGTCGACATTAAAGTAATCAGTGATTGATAATTTTTTCATTTAATGTTATTGTATTTCACTCATATTATAATCAAGTATGACAAGGAATATGTTTAATATTAGAAATGATTATTATTATTGTAATCGTATTACAATGCAGTGTAATATTGGATATGATTTATATTAATGAAAACAATGATATGCTCTTATATTATTTATTGTCACTCATATTAAAAGCATGTGTTGTTATGAATACGGCTGATATCATTGTAAAGAATGAAGAATTCTTATACTACAGATCGCATTTTAATATTATTAGTATTACAATTCAGTACAATGAGAAATACGGTAGATACAAAAGTAGTCGATGGTTGGTCGTTACATCACTTGCATTACAAATCTGTGTTGCATTGGATTGTAATTTTGAAACGTTGTTTCTCCAAAGATATTTTACTGAAGCTCACTATAATTTCTATTCTATAGTATAATAAAGAGAAATTCGAACTATTAATTGGAATAATATTTTACACAGGAAAATATTGAAATATGAAGTTAACAAATCCTAGAGAACATTTTAAAGATTTTTTTTATTTTCTATTACATTTTAATAATAAATTAACCTTGTTTAAGCATATGGCAAGGGAAATAAGAAAATCCTAAACTTAAAATTTTATTTCCAACCGTTCAATGGTATGTCGACAATGTTTCTACAAATGAAAACCCGCAAATGGATATTGAAAATGTCTTCATATTGCATGTGCTGCATTGTATGAGTTTTCTGCCCAAAAGCATGGAAAACTCGTTAACCTGATACAGTAATATTGAGCTTCTAATCTGGTAGAGCAAGCTTAGATTACGCCATTCCCTTTATCGCTGGTTACAAAGGGTATATTATAGATAACTGTAAATTACAGAAGCTAACTGGAATTGTAGATTATACATTGGAATTAGTAACAACATATATAAGAGATGAGTAAGCACAGACATTAATTGCAACGTATAAATTAATTCATTCCTTTTCCAGAAAGTACTTTCATTTCTTGTTTTGTTTAATATTCAGAGTTTGGATAGCCATTAGCTGGTATGAGAGATTGCAAAATCATCAGCAATTTAATTTTCTTTATATCTCCTCCGTCAATACACTATACAGTTGCTTCTCCAATTTTGGTTATGAGACCCGCCGTTGAACTTCCGGTAAGAGCTTTGTGGATCTTACACCCCGTTAAGCCGTAGACTCACGTCTCACATGAACCACAAAAAAAAAAAAAAAAAAACGAGACGTTATTCTCGAAATAAAATGAGCAATTTAATATTTTTAATATTTATTTGATTTTGTTAAATTCTATAAATAACCCTCAAATAAAAAGAAATAATAACGCGAATATATGCTAAGTATTCTTTATTCAAAATTCCATGTGAAGGAGTTTGGTTTGAGTGATGTGATATTTTATAGGTTAATTAATTCCGGAAGTGGTTGAGATCAATATCACTACTTGTTTTAATAGAGAAATTACAGTATGGATGGAATATATTTCTGGGATGTTTAATTGATTGCTGAAAACAGATTCTTTGTCTATTACATTTTAACATATTACTGATTAACATTAACACCTTAAGTGGTTGGGTTCTGTCATTTCCAATGTGAATAGGGGATTAAGAGAAATAATGGCACTATTCTTAGAATGGTAAATCGATTTTTAAAAATACACTTCTCGCAATCTTATCATTTATGATATATGTAGACCAATATTAATACCGTAAGTTTTAATGAATTTATATCACTTTCGGTTCTAATAGGTGTGGTTCAAATGATAGTTAGTTAAAGTGGGATCCAAATGTACTTTTGAGACGCTTAATCGGCTACACAGGATCTCGTTTATACTGATTTAATTCTATAGTGACCAGCGCAGTAACTTAATTTTTTTCAGGAGGGGCAAGCATTAATATTTGGGCTCCCTAGAAAGAAAAATAGGCCCCTTCTTTCCATCTTTCTCTTAATCTTTGTGGGCATCCGGAGAATGTGGAACCTCCCGCACGGCAGGGCATGCGGGGCCGTTAGTTAACCTCCTAGGCCCGTTCTATATATGACAAACTAGCAGCGTTCACCCCGCTTCGCTGCGGTCACCCCGGAACGCAATAAACTTTGTTACTTAGATAATTTTTACTTTTTCGCTTTCAAGTGATATGATAAAAACCATAGAAGATTGCAGTAAATCTTAACATTATATCGCCTGTCATTTATGTTAACCCGCCCCGCTTCGCTGCGGTCATCCCGGTGCTGGCATATTGTAAAAGTGTCTGTAAAAATAAGCAAATCAATTAAAAAATTTTAAACAGAAGATTCAAGCTATTTTCCGCTGTATATCGCCTGTCATTTATGTTAACCCGCCGAGTGACACGGTCATGCGGGTTGCATATAAATACGTTTATTTTTACCTATGATGAACTAACAAAGGATTTGTGGACACCTGAATGGTCAATTATCTCAAGACACTGGTAATTAAAAATTAAAGTGATATGATAAAAACCATCTAGGGTCCAAATCCTAATAACCCCCCAAAAATGAAAGAAATTGGTTCAGCCGTATTAGCGTGATGAGCGGACAAAGAATTGTACGTTCTCTTTTATATATATAGATTAATTAAGGGGACAATATTGACAAATCTCGAACCCATACGAATAATATTATTTCTAGTGTCCCTAATAGTAGTTTTTTTTTTTTTTTTTTTTTTGTTTTTTACTGAAATGAGTTCAAGACTCATTTTTGTTTTATTTATCTTTTGTGTGCTGTTTTGTTTATGTAATGTAGTGAACCAGTTTCATGCTTCATTTATAATTTCATGTTCGTATCGTATATGGAGTAAGAAAATTGTGTCTTAAAGTGGGCTCCCTTCAAATGGTGGGAAGCTTCCCTAGGGGGCAGTTGTCCATCCTGCCTTCCACAATTTACGGCTCTGATAGTGACCAACATTAAAAACCGGGAAGGGTTGATTTTTTAACATTTCTAGTAGAACTAAATTTCTAGCTATAGACTCTTTACATCCTGGGAAACAGTTATGGTGATCCATAAAGTAAGTTTATGAGATTCTTTGTGTCTTCTTGATGGAAAGACAGGGTAAATATAAGCTTGTAATTTTTTTTATAAACATAACTCCTTAACGAAGTTTAACTACCACAACATACCTAATAGTGTAACTGAGCGTTCCGACTTTGTAATCTTGGATTCCCATGTTCCAAAGAAGCTTCTGATTAAGGATATTCCACATCTACCGAAAGGTGAAAGGGTATTTTTATTAGGATTTCCGTTCATGCTATTATTCAATTCAAAATCTCTTCTCGTCGCGAATTTGTCGAATAATTTGAAGCTAAGTTTATAGAAAAGGTTATTATGACTCTTGTACTTTGTGGTTGCGAAACATGCTCGCTTACTCTGAGGGTAGAATGCAGATTGAAAGAATTTGAAATTAAAATTCTGAGACGAATATTTTGATCCAAGAGATAAGGAAATGATGAATGGCTTAAAGTTCATAACGTGTAAAGCGTTTACAAACATTGTTAGGGGCGTCAAGTATAGAAGGTTCAGGTGGGCAGGACATGTAGCTAGAATGGAAGAAAATAGGAACTCATTCGAAGTATTACCTGAAAAATGATCATTAGAAAGACATCGACGCCGCATATGGAGGATAATATTAAGATGGATCTCGCAGAAGTAGGAATACAACTAAGAAACTAGATCCCGATAGGTAAGGACAGAAGTCAATGGAGAGCTTTCGACTACGCTCATTGAACCTCCGGGTTCCACAGATCATACAGTTAGTAAGTTATGTAGACGAGTCGAGACGGAGCTATTCCAACAGAAAGAGGTAAGCTTACTGAGAAGATAGGGGCTTACATAACTTTCATTTCATGACGCAATTTTGAGTTGACACGTCCCTAATACTTGTCTCCCAAGCAATGTTATCCTTTACAAAAATAAAGTTCTTTGTCGATTTTTTTCAAGAATACATTGTACTTCGCATTCTTACTGTTTCTATACAAATTATACTGATATAAAATATTCTGTATTATTTTTGTACATTCCTTATAATTAAGGACCATTTAAAAAGGAATGTTTTGGGTGGAAAATCACATTTTTTATGTACGAAATTCAGTTACTAACACATAGTGAATTTATAATATATTTGCAACTTTTTGTTATACAAGAAATTACCCTTCAGTAAGTTAATTATCATAACTCTGATAATAATAATAATAACTCTGATAGTAACCATACTTCAAAAATATGGTTCTTTTACTACATTCTTAATAGTGTATTTATGGTTAACGTAAATTGTGATTAATAATAATTATATTACGTTCATTTGAATGTGGTAAATCAGATAAATTAGCAATTACATAGTGCATGGACATTCTACACCGCAAAACCTAATGCTAGCTGATGGATGTATGCAATCTCCAATCCCCAAAGGTAAGAATTACGTTTGTGCTATCTAGTGACAATTGCATAATTAATTAAAGATGAAATACTACTCTGCTTTAGTAATACAAGGACAAATTAAAATATGTGCCAGAAGGATATAAATAAACTAGAAATTAGATTGCAACAAAGATTATTATAGATTATTTACCTTTTAGTTTCACGAGATTCGAACGTACTGGTAGGATAAACCATTTTAATTTGTATGGCAAACATGAGAGTAAATGATAGCAAAGTATTCTCATGACCCTGTGGCGGATCCAAAGAAAAATAAAGAGAAAACTTTTTTATTTTATATATAAATAAAACCCATCCGAGAGTTTAGAGCTCTTAAAAGTAGCTCTAAGTAGAAGTATTACAAGCCACCGTTCCCCAGAAGACGTCCTAGCTACGCCCCTGTTATGACCATTGTTTTGCCCTCAGAATTCCTTCCAAATCCTTAAGTTAAGGAGGGTTTTAAAAGATTAAGCTTCTTTAATATTGAGTTCCTTTTCCTCTTTACAGAATATCCATTTCCCATCTCCGAAATTCTTCTACCTAAAGTGGATGTTCCCTGATATTGATAATTTTACACAGATACAAAATTTAATGTCTATATAGAACCGAAATACGGATTCGCTTTGACTGGGATTGAGTAGATAGGGGAGCGGGATATTCAAAATGGAAGTATGATAATATGTTGTTGGAGCCTGTCATCGAACTGTGTACTGAAGTATAAACAAAAAGTTTGCCCTTAATAAAATTATATATAAGGGTATTTTCCACTAACTGTAAACTATATTGTATACATTAAAATAGTAATAGCTTCTGGTGTTTTATAGATATATTTGTAACCATTCTCATACCAAAGGCTACTTGGAATTAGTTTGAGGTAACAATATTGCCTGAGTGTGGTATCCTCTAGAACACGTAGGGAGAGTGGTAGTGGGAGATGTACAGACGTGTGCAAATTATTAGACTAAAGTTTAAAAAATGAAGAACCTTAAATACAATATTAAATACGATTCCTGTGTTATGTCGCCATGTTGCAACCTTTTAGTATTTTGTGTGCATTCCTTTCGATTTTTTTATTACTATTTCTATACGCTTTGGCACATTTTCATTAAATTTAAACAATTATTTTTCACTTCGTTATTCCGATGCCATATTCTGATAAACGCTGTTATGAGATCAATCTTAGTGGTTATCCTTTCTTTTTTTCACTTTCGTCTTAACAATAGACCACAAGTTATCGATAGAGTTTAATTCGGGACTATTTCCTGGCCATGGCAGAACCTGAATACAATTTTTCCTCAGAAAATTAGTAACAGTTCTTGCTTTATGGCATGAGACCCCATCATTCATTAAAAGAAAGTTCCCATTCGGAAAGCATTCCTTCATTTGTGGGATAAGTCTTGTTTCTAGCACCTTTTGATATTGTTTTTGATTCATCATTCCTTTCACAAGATACAGTCTACCACCACCATACACTGACATACAGCTCCAGACCATGACTGGTGTTGGGTGCGTTACTGTTCTGGAAACATAATTTGGAGAAAATGATTCATATGACGTGCTCCGAACATATTGGCTACTTCCCTCACTTGTGGAAAATGCTGATTCATCAGAGGAACATAACAGGAAATAGTATAATGCAACTCAGTGTATTGATGCTAAATTTCATCACAATAGCGTACAGCAAACATCATATTTAGAGGAGCAACTGCTCCCGTAAACCCTTGTACTATAAAGTTAAAAAAATATTCAAGTGTACCACAACACCCAAAGATGCCCAAATTGACAAAATATACAGGATAAATTTGTAATGCTTAGTACCGTATCTTGCTCCAGTCATCTTCGATTCTATTTTTCGTTTCGTTTGCCCATTGCAATCTCTTATTTGCCATTGCTGGGATTAACTTCACCTTTCTGCGAGGTCTTCGCTCTGGTAAGCCCGCTGCACATAATCGTCTTCTCACTGTAGACAGAGATATGTCACTTCCGTTTGCCTTTAACTGATTTGACAAATTCTTGCTGGTAGCTCTTGTATTGGATTTATCCATCTGTAGTAGTTTCCTTTGAATACGAGAGCAGATTTTCAGTTTACGCCCACATTTATGTTTTACGCTCACATTTATGAGGTTAACCGTTTAGAAATCAAACATTGATGTGTTTTGCACCTAATACGCATTAAAATATTATTTGGAATAGCAAAAACATAATTACCTAGGTGCATGCAAAGCAAATATAGTTCGACTTATATAGAAAGGAACAACTCTAGTTCAAGTTCTAATATTTGTATACGATGATGCAGTTGTTTACCACTATTGCCAGTTTCTTACCACGGTTACCAGTAAGAAATAAGAAGTAATATTACTTTATATTGTCAAGGTACACATAAAGTCCAGAGCATACTTTAGTTTTAAAAATATAAATTGTAAACAATACAAATGGGTTAAAAATAATCGAAAATCCTGAAAAATTGACATTTAGTCTACGAGCAACATTAGTGTCAAATCCATAACTTTCGAAGTCGCTGAGATGAAGAGTGAAATTACTAATGCCGCTAAAGTCGAAGTTGAGCCTCCATTAGCATCTATTCTCCTAGTGCGAAGAATGAGTAATTCAACTAATTTATAGTCAAAACATTTTCTTTCTGTTTCTTCTGTGAACGAAAAAAATTACGGTATTGCTTTTAAATTGTATTATGTTTTATTGTAAAAAAAATGGAATGAAATCTTTCAGTTTTACGTCCCGGCTAAAGGAGACTTTGATTATGAGAAATCAATGACATGGTGGAATGAAGAACCTGGGAGGAAACTGGAAATCCCCGAGAAAACCCCACATACGGTGTTTGTCCACCATAAAGTTCACTTGGCGAGAGCGAGAATCGAAACAGGAATTTCGCAGGTCTTATTACAGTATACACATATTGACAATACGTAATACAGAAATGATTGATGCAAACCACAGTAAAATTTGAGTACATATAGTAGGGATGTGCGTGTTTATAAAAAAAATATTTGATATTTTTTTTTCCTTTTAACTTTCATACATTCTAAAATTTTATTACATGTAATTCTTCAGCTTATTGAAATAACATTTTATCTGATTTTTAAATGCACTTGAAACCCAATAACATATGCACATGAAAATGTTTTTGTGAAAGATTAGGGGAACGTTAATTATATACATTTTTGCCAGAGTCGTTATTTTTTGCGGAGGGGAAGAAGGTCAATTGCCATCCCTGAGTTTCAGAAACATTTACTTTTTAACAAATTGTATTCAAATATACTAATAAAATACGTGAAATTCTTACATTATTGGACAATCTTTCCCTCCTTCTGACAAAACGTGCAATAATGCTACTGCTTTGAGCATGTCCATGTGAAAAGTTTCATTTTAATTAACTTTGTACACATACGTATGGAAAGTTCTGCTCTAATTTCGTTCGTGCACACTCATATGAAAAGTTCCGGGTACTCCTATATGTTTCTATTGTTTCGTCCGTCTTATTAGACATTACTTCGACCACGATGTATTCCCATAAAGCTTGTGTGCTATTTTACATAGATCGATAATAATAGTCGAATATAGTTACGATCTCTTTAATATCTTTAAGCTTTTGATTTGTACAGGTTAGAGAGCCTGTGTTAATTTTTTTTTAATAAAATTGTTCTTTCCTAATAGTCATTTCCCTACGGTACATTTATTAATATCAAGCTATCTGCTCCCTTTTTACCATAGCGTATATAATTTCGTTGTGTTTCTTTTCTCGTTCCTTATGGATATTCGCTTTATATTTAAAGCTCATATTGCTAATGCTTTCACCTGCATCGTTTTTCGTTACAAGTTTTCTGAACCAAATCTGAACCAAAACCAACTGAATACGTAAAGAAGTCCTACCTTATGCTTACTCTCATAATAGCGATAAGTTGTATTTTTATCCGGATTGTTGGACAGTATGGTGATTAGTAAAAGATATTTAAAAGACGAAAAAAATGAAACAATGGAAAACGACATTTAATTTTGTACGGATAGTCTGAACAAACCTCAGATAATACCAACTGGATTTATTCTCGATTGTGCTATGCTTATATGCTTTAGGTCAATTCTATTATCATAGTAGAGTTAACGCAGCACGAGGGAGTTATATATTTGTACCTGTGTTAAATAAATGAAAGTACCACGAAACGTGGAAATTTTGTTAAATTCATCTGGATAATGTCTCCTTTTCTGTATTTCTCCCTAAATTTAAATACTAAAACAATTAGTTCAACTTTTCAAGCTGAACGTATATATATATATATATATATATATATATATATATATATATATATATATATATACAAACAGTTTGATCTTTGTTTATTATTTTTTCTATATACTTTTCTCTCATATAATCCGGATTTCTCCCTCTGCATTTTGTGTTGAGGAAAATCGCTTTTAATGCAGAATTGTACAATTCAACAAAACACCACAAAATAAGTAAAACAGAAAACGAATGTTTTCATATGCAAATCGAATCCTTTTGTATGTATGATGAATAGGAATACTTTATTCTTACGCGATAAAATTATGAAAACAAACCTTTCTAACACATTATAAAAATTTAATATGTATAATCGAATGCCTTAATAATTAGTGTCTAATTGTATAAATAATATTTTAACAGTGTAAATGAACAAGGAATACGATTTATTTTACCTCCTAGTGCATATGTTTGACTCTGACGTTATGCTGCAATTTCTCCACGTAAGAGAATGAACAGATCTAAATTGAAAATTCTATATAGAAAGCACGTAGCGTTTTATCTTGGTAACCTCACATAGATCTAAGTTCCATATTTTTATCCATATTTCTTTGTTTATATAATACTAATGAAAGGACCTCGCACTTTTCTTATGGAAAGTGGCTTTCGGCTAATGTTGTTGAAACTTCGCTGGTTGATAGTTCTTAACATGTGGATCAAAAGTCTCAATGGGCACAAAGACCGACATCAACTCCTTCCCCCCAAAAACCGCCTCCAAGTAGCTGGGGGGGATTGAACTGATTTCAGCATGTAAAACAATTTGTTGTTTTAATCAACTCAACAAGGACCCCAAACAACCACATGTTAGACTATCAAACTACCCCACTTGACACCGCCCTTTGCCCCCCATATACCCCCCCCCCGAATTACCTTACGGATGTTCCATATTACTGTAGTTTATAGTTGCGCATATGTGTTGAAATACCTACAGTTTTGGTCTCACCGACGACATAATGGGTTTCACGTATCGCTGATTACGAATCTGAGGTGAGAGTTCTAGAATTCAAGATCGAGGATCAATATGGCGGATCAAAAACACGAAACTCCTGAATGTAGCCACAAATAGCTGTTTACTAGGGTATTTTGGGTCGTTGGTTTTATGAGTTTCGTGTTCTGAGCCAATGTCAAGAGATATCTCGGAGATAATATATTTATGAAAATGAAAGTATCCGATAGAGCATAAACATATCTTTCACTGGTAAAAGTATGAATTTTCTATTGCAAGTATGTTTGAAATACCTTCAAACAAAAAATTATAAGAAACTTCAAATTCGTTTTTCTCAAAATCGTATTTTAGACCCAAGCCACAGATAATATATATATATATATATATATATATATATATATATATATATATATATATATATATATATATATAATTCTTCCGCTGATACTCGTAATGTTTTTATCGTACCATATTGTTTCTCAAGAACGATTTTTCATGTGGTTCGGATTCCACGTTAATCAGTAGGTCCACGTATCATATAGCCTCGCTGCTGAAAGGGACGCTAAACTAAAATCAACTCAATTCAAGAACGATTTTATTGTATTTGTTTCATTCAGAGAAACAATATATTAAATTTCTTTTGTGGCATTTGTGTTCCATTACGTGTTAATGTATCAATCTGTAAATCAAACTGAAGTAACTCCGGGGTACGCCTATGTATTAACTAAACATAATATAGAGTTACAGAAATAACTGGAATCACTTATCCCGGAATCGGACTCTTTAACAGCTTCAAGGACAGCATGAATCAAATGATGAACAATATTCCAAGAGCCTACTCGGAAACGAGAGCTGCAAGAAGTACAGAGAAGTCAGTTCATTCATCTAATAAGTGGCTCCCTTCCCCAACAATAGTGTTTTGTTCACTGTCTTCAATACGTTCTCAAGACTCCGCTCTTCTTCCTCATAGAGAAGGCCAAAGAAGAATAGTCGCTCTGCTTTCCTAAACTGCAGTTCATACAATCTTTAGAAAAAAAGAGTGCTATCTGGTACAAGAGCTCCTTTAACTTTATCTCTTTCATACAATTGCCGATACTTCAAATTATTTGAAAGGAAAACTCAGCTTTCAAAATACAAAAACCATTCTTTGTTTGTTCCTTATACCTGAAATAATAGAATTACAAAGGAAAAATTTGTCAACCTATAGGCATTCGTCATTGTCAATTTGTTAATAGATTTTGTCAAGTATGGTTCGTTTCTGTTTACTAAGAACTTTTAGTGATTCGTGCCTAAAAGTTACGTCTCGATTAGGCCTTTTTAGTTATAAAGATCTACAATTCTTAGGGTTTAATGAAAAGTGTTCAAAAATATTTTATTATTATTATATTTATTATAAATTTACATTGCAATTTATAATTTTTTAATATAACTTTTGCATTGGGGCACCGTGGTGCCAATGAAAATGGTTATTATGATTTATTTACTTGTAACATAGCCAAAAATATTAAAAATAAAACAATTAAGTTGTATACAACAAACATGTATGATATTGAAAAGTGAAATAGACGAAAAGTAATGATTTTTTAAAGTATTACCTTTGTCATTCTGCAGTTTGCCTAAAATTATATCTGTTTTTGAGTGTGTCTATATGGAGCATTTCTTGAGTTTTGAGTCTGTTCACATGAATTCGTAATGTTGTCAAGAAATGGATACTTACACAATAGCGTAGTTTAAACAAACATTCGATATGGAAAGAGGACTGCTAACATCAAGAAATGTGTCGTTGGACGTTCGCAAACGATTTTTTAAGACCTTGGTAGGGAGCGTGCCGCTTTACGGACCAGAGACGTGGACATTGAGGAAATCTGAATTATCCAAGCCGAAAGTATTTGAAATGTGGTATTGGCGCAGAATGCTGAGCATATCATGGACCGAAAGGAAAAGGAATGAAGACGTACTAAAGGAAGCTAACGAAGGACGACAGATCATGAAGATAATAGGAAAAAGAAAAAATGGCATGATTGGCCATCTTATTCCGCACTCCGATTGGATCACCATGTTCATAGAGGGAAAAAGCAGAAGGAAAACGGGGAAGAGGAAGACCAGGGATAGACTACTTAGATTCTGTTATGAAGAAGAGACATTATCAAAGTATAAGACAGCTTTCCCAAGGGAGAGAAACTTTTAAAATTTACATGTTTCCCACCAACCTATGGTTGAGGAGAACAAAAAGAAGCCAAGAAATGAGAAACTAGCATTCGCTGCTCACTAAGTGAACCTATATTTTTTATGTCATAAAAGCACACATTAATTTTCTAACTAATATTCTAGTCAAATGATGCCTAGCTCAAGTTTATATTTCATTATTCTTTTCTTAAATTGTAAACTGAACACTATTTTTCTTACACCATTTCAATAGTAAGACTATTCATGGCTTTGGATTAATTGTTTTAACAAAAGAGACACTGACCAAAGCTTAAAACTTTATTTTATTTTAAATTATAATTTGTAACTGTTTCGGATATCTAGCATATCCTTCTTCAGACACGATCGAAATTAATGAAAATACAGACATATATATAAATGTTGTTATAACAGAGTTTAAATTCTTTAACCGTCATATATATATTCATTGTTAGAAAAAAAATAATTTCTTTTAACAGTCATATATATAGAGTCATTGTTGTACTTTTTATTTTTATTTATTTATTTATTTTCCTTATTTACCGAGGCCTTCAGCCCATCCTATAAGTCTTCGTGTTCACTTTCCAATTAATCACTTCCTTTATTTTTGGTTCTTATAAGGGCCTTTTATTTTTATTTATTTTTTTATTTTTATTTATTTATTTATTTTTTCTCTATGTTATTCAAACTTCCTTGCCATGATTCATTAATTGGTAAGCCCCCTGTCCAGTTCATCAGTTTATCTCTTCCTACCTTCTTTATCCAATCCGCTTCTTTCCACTTCCTTATTATCATTCTTTTCTCCATCTCCAATACTTCCGTCTTATCTCAATTAATCGCGTGATTCGTCTCCTTAACATGTTTGTATATGGCATTGGTATCTTTTTTCTTCCTAACATCATCTTCATGTTGTTTTATCCTTTCTTTCATTCTCTTTCCTGTCTCTCCTATGTATGACATATCGCAGTCCTCACACCATACCCTGTAAATGACCCCTTCTTCCTCTTCATTAATCTTTTTAGTTCCTTTTCTATTGTTCTTCTTTATTGATCTTAATAGAGTTTCTCCACTCTTTCTATAAGTTCTGACCCCTCCTTTCTTCAATAAATTCTTCAGTTTCTCCGTTTCTTCTCCCATACTTTCTATGCCATGCCATTTTCCATTCTCATCCTCTTCATTCTTCTTTCTCCCTCTCTTCCTCTTCCTGCGTTCTTCTTCCTTCTCTAACTCTTTCTTGCTGTAACCGTTCTTCTCTAACTGTCTGTAGAATTTCTGTATGCTCTCCTTCCTTCCTTCCTCTTCGTCCTCCATCATTTCTATTCTTCTTATCATATTTGTTATGAAATTTCTCTTTGTACTCCTATCCACGTCGCTCCTCTCATGGCAGCACACTCCCGCTGAGCACTCTTTCTGGTACCACCTCGTAACCAGGCCTTCTCCTTGTTTTATTATGGTCATGTCTAAAAAGTTTATTCTTCCATTTTCTTCCAACTCCATCTCCAAGCTTATGCCTTTTTCTTTATCTTCCACACTATCTTTGAAACAGTTACAAATTATAATTTAAAATAAAGTAAAGTTTTAAGCTTTGGTCAGTGTCTCTTTTGTTAAAACCATTTCAATGAGAAACAAAAGGGCGTAGGAAAGGAATGTTTCTGGATCAATGTCATGAAATAACTTTGCATGTTTCATTTATGAACCTCTTACCCCAGAGCTTGAAATCACAGATGGAATGAAATGACAGTACGGCTAAAGTGCTGTGTCTTCTCTAATTATAATTTCTGAAAAGTAGACTGAAAGTATTTGAGAACAAGATCCTGAGACGAATATTCGAACTCAAGAGGAACGGGAATTCGGGAATGGCGGAAACTTAATAACAAGGAATTATATAATTTATACGGTTTACCAAACATTGTTAGAGTCATCAAGTCTAGGAGGCTTAGGGGGTAGATCATGTAGCCAGGATGGAAGAAAGTATTAACGCTTTCAGACCTAGTAGAAGATGGGAGGATAATATTAAGATGGATCTCGCAGGAATTGGAATACAAAGTAGAAACTGGATTCAGTTGGCTAAGGATAGAAGTCAATGGAGAGCTTTAGTGAACGCGGCATTCAACCTCCGGGTACCATAGACAATAGAGTTAGTTAGGTAGTTACTTATTTTAGGCTGTGGTCTTGCACTTCGAAAACTCATAGATACACCTGTCACAGTACACATTGTTCTCTTTGTTGTCAATTCTACGACGAGTTTCCATTATTGTTGGGTCTATTCCATGTGAAACGTATGCATAGTTGAGAAACAAAGAGGCACCTAAAAGCAAACGTCAGGTTTTAAAGCCAGGACTTATCACAAATACTTTGATCAAAAATCAATCATTATATTATGAAGGCTATAGTATATTCTACTATTCTACTATCGTACTAGGCTACAAATAACACACTTCGTTGGTTAGTTGATTTTAATTTGGAGCTCAGCATCCCGTTCAGCATCGAGGCTATATGAGGCATGAATCTACAACTTAATGTAAGATCCGAACCACATGAAATACCAGGAGAAATTGAACTCTAAACTCATGCGCCCAAGGAGGGGTGTAAGCTAAATACATAGTCACCAAGAAAAAAAGCTCACTTCGTTAATAAATTACGATCTTAGGTGCATCGCATTCTGCGATGTGATACTACCTTTATACTCAGAGGTACGATGTTTTTCACCACAAACTATTGTCGCTAGGGATCGAACCAAGGGCCCTTCTCACTAGGCGTAAGCATCTTCATCTTATTTACTCTTTGTGATCCTCTTAGTGACTAGCACACTAAACAGGGTCATAAATACGGAAACATTGAGGACAGTGAAAACCTACCATGCTCTTCACAGGGATTCGAACCTCGGATGAGTTTCCCTCGGAATTGTCAGCATAACACCTTACATTGCTTGACTACATCACAACGGCTGCACTCAGTCACCAATGGACCCATATTCAAATAAATATTTCATTTTTTCAAAGCATAAAATACAACCAATGACGAGTGTGGCCTAGGAGAATGTAATTAAGCCTGTGGCGCGACGTTGCCAAGTAGTAAAGGAATGTAGCTAAGCAGACACAAGCAACCAGGCAAGATACATCTGACAGATACATCTCGTTATCTGCTTTAACAAAACGTAGCAAACACTGCAGACTTTTTTTTTTTTTTGCCAACACCATTTAAAGGGAACTCGAAGGTCCACCTTGAAATATCATAAACGCTGTTTCTTAGCATAGTGTCACATGACTTCACAGATTGCATTAGGAATGAAATTAAATTTAAAGAAAATAGAAGTAGCTCAAACTTCCAATCTAATTGATTTTCATGTATAACCCAAATCCCTAATTTATGACGTTGTGGAACATAAATTAAAGCCCATTGTACCATCTAAGATCAATCGAACACTTACTTTATTTCGTTGTGTTATTTACAACGTGGATTTGGCATTAATTACGTTCGTTAACTGATTAAGAAGAAAACAAGAAAATAAAACTTAGTAAAACAAAATAAAAACAAGTCATAGATGTAGTAGTGGCAACAGCAGTACTTTTCCTTCGTCTCCTATTTAATTTCATTTTGGTGCCTAGTTTAACTAATTATTACAGGACGTTTGCGTCGTCTTTATCTGCCTCTTCCAGCAGCCCGGCGTAATTTAATTTACTTATGTGTCTGCTTTTTTCTCTTTCTCTCCCTACATAGAGAAAGAGAATGAGAGAGAGAGAGAGAGAGAGAGAGAGAGAGGAAAGTCCACATTGCATCAGTAGCGCGTAAAGAGAAATTTGTTTGTTTGACCTGTTTTCGCCACGTCACCAGTTTTCTCGTACTAGCGTTTCCCATTTAGTCAAATGAATAACAACAACTCTACAGCACTTGAGAACTCAGTCTCCTTGCCCCTTGAACTGTATACACGCTTCGTTATCTCCTTAAGTGTGGTTACTGGCTGGACCTCTCAAAATTGTTGACATCGTTACAAAAAAATAGCCCAAGAGGTTGATAGACATGTAACTAGTACTGTTTTAGGAAATAACCATTATAGTTTGAGATCTGTATTTTACGTTCCTGTGTAACCCCAAAGTTGTGAAGAGCACAACGTACTACTAACGTACGATTCGAACCATAGTAGGGACTTGAACCGAGAAACCCGGGTTCTATTCCCATTGGATATTTCCGTTCCGACCTGATGTTAAACTGTCTACGTAAATTTAGCCATAGTGTTAAACAGTCGTTCAATTCCAAAAGAAAAAAGAAAGGGAACTACAAAGAAAAAACTAGTAATTTAAATAAACTTCTAGCATTTTAAAGTGTATATTAATGGAATGAGCATTTTAAAGTGTATGTTTTACACATAATATATTGTAACCAATCTACCGTAATACATATCTAATCGTAAATAATCCGTTCATTTTAATGCATACAAATCTAAAGAATGTATTGCATCCTCAGGAGTCCCTCAGAGTTCAAACTTAGGACCATTGTTATTTCTCTTGTTTATTAATGACTTACCTGACTGTATCCTTGAGCATGAAAAAATACTATATGCGGATAATCTAAAAATATATGCTAAAAGCAATTCTGCGGATGATAACAAAACTGCAGCAAGGTCTAGATCATATTGGTTACTGGTGCTTTTCCAATCAACTTGGGGTCAATGCAAGCAAGTGGAAAGTGTTATCATTCACTAGGAGAAAATCACCTCGTCACTTTTATTATGAAATTAATAAATATGTAGTAAATAAGCATGATTCAGTTAAGGATCTTAGTGATAAGTTTGACAGTCACATTGTAAATATTACAAGTGAAGCATTCAAGCTATTAGGGTTCATAATTAGAACGGGAAAAGAATTTAAGGACCGTTCAACATTACAAAAGTTGTACAATGCATATGTACGCTCAAAGTTAGAGTATGCTTCTACTATTTGGAATCCGACGCACTTAAAAAATCGTAAGCAATTAGAAAGAATACAGGCATCTTTTTTTAAAAATTTATAACCTATAAAGAAACTCACATTTGTCCTACTTACGACAGTTACAAATCCATTCTTGAAAACTTTCATCTTCCAACACTAGAACAAAGACACCATATGATTGATTTATTATTCATTCAGAAAGTAACTCAAAATATTTTGGACTGTCCTAACTTAGTTTCTTCATTGAATTTCCATGTTCCTTCATCAAAAACACGTAAAAACACTGGCCTCTATTATTGTAAAAATTCATTATATGATAACTAATATAATGATAAAATCACCAATCTGGAGAACAAAAACTTTGTATAATAGAATGTGTTCAAATAGCAATGAATTAGATATATGTGATATGTCGCCTAAGAAATTAGAAATGCCGTTATCAAGAGCTACGAAGTGTTATCATGAGTTATGAATATGTAATTATGTAATTTTCAAAACTGTAATTGGGCTATAGCCTGTTGTGTTGAAAATAAATAAATAAATAAATAAACATAAATGTAATTCTACTACATTAGTTGAGTTTTGGACCAAATTTTCACTCCAGATCTTCGACGTTCAACTTGAGAGCGCTAACCATGAGACCAAGTGATCTCTGATACATTTATAAAACGCACACCATCCTCTGTGATACTTAATGAATGTATATTTAAAAATTGAAAACATTTAAATCGTCTGATGAGTCGAACCGAAAGTCGTTTAGTTTCATTGTAGCGTTTAATTCCATGGATCGATTAGTACTTTGCATCCTGAGAATTATACTAACCCTCTAAGCACAACAACACTATGTGTAGACTATCAAGCAAGGATAATACCCATAATTTTTGATTATCATATCTTAGGATCAACTGCATAGATCATCTTTATCAACGATTGCGATTCCATACTTTTGATCTCCACATCTTGATCAAAATAAGTGTTGATCCACCAGTAGTTATTGAGATTTTGAGTATTCCGGATGGACAGACAGATGGACAGAGTTAATATATTTAAAATGTCTTTCCAAAAGTAAAATTTTTAATTAAATTTAACAACTGCAACTGTCGTAGCAAGAGCTCAGATCTTTTATATTTTTAAAGTAATATTAATATTTTTTTTTAAAAAAAAAAAGAAACAACACTGAAAAAAATATTACAAAACTCGAAAATGACTCATATTACCAACAAATTACCTCATGGACATGTCGTTTTTCCTAAGTATTATAAAACAGTAAGAATGAAGGATCAGTACATGCTTGCTACTGAAATTAGGAAATTCACTATACAGGAATTTTAAAATAATGAAAAGAAATCTTGAAGTTTTACCTCTCACGTTATCCCGGCTAGGCTAAAAGAGACGGTGATGATCAGAAATGAATGAAATGGTGGAATGAAGAATGTGGGAGGAAACGGGTGAACCCCAAGAAAACCCACGCATATTTTCCACCACAAAGCTCACTTGGCCTGAGGTGGGATCGAACCAAGGGCATCATGCACCAGAGGTGAACGCTCTACCACTGATCCACCGCGGTCTCTACGGAGAAATTAGAATTTCACAATATTATTAGTATAAGTGTTAAATGATAATCATACCTGTTGTGCTATATGGTTGTGAAACATGGTTCCTTACTCTGAGGAAAGAGCACAGAGTGAAAGTATTTGAGGCGAATATTTCGACCCAAGAGGAACGGGAATAGGAAATAGTGGAAACTTCGTAACGAGGACTTGCATAATTTATACCATTCACCAAACATTGTAGGCTCATTAAGTCTAGGTTGGCAGGTCATGTAGAAGTTTGTACTGGAAATCCAATTGGAAAACGTCCATTAGAAAGACTTAGACGCAGATGGGAGGATAATATGAAGATGGATCTCGCAGAAATATGAATACATAGCAGAAACTGGGTCCAATTTACTAGAGACAGAAGTCAAACGAGAGGTTTTGTGAACGCCACATTGAAGTTATGGGTTCCATAAGCTATAGTGTTGGTTAATTAGTTATGAGTGTAACATTTCCCAAGATGAGGCATATTTAAATCGATAGATTTTAATCAGCTGAACAAAATTGTATGGGTAATTGTAAAATTATCGTGTGTAGTATCTTAGAAAGTCGACAAAATCACATATTTACTAACATAAAGAAAAGGTTTTCTCGTTGTATTTGATAACTTGCGATCCAAAAAGATCGTTATTGATATTGTATGATAGCCACATAACCTATTATGATGAAGTTGGTACTGAAATATATGAAGTAATCAAGTTTTTCATTAAAACAATATTATAATATGAAAATATACACTATTATTAATCAGATATAGTTCAAAATTACGATTAAGTTTTATTTTATTATTTTTTGTTTAACCAGAGTATCGTTAAAAAGTGAAACATAATAATAAATGGCATCGGGGTGAAAAATGATATAATTTAGAATAAATTCTCAGAACCGAGAAAATTGATAAAAATGACTTTTTTTTATGGTTCTATATACCTATGTCATTCCTTGTGAACAATGATAAATAACTATTATTCGGCTGAAACAGCCTGTTTATTTACTGCACAGAGAAAACCAACGTATGTGGCGTACGTAAAAACGTAAGTTACGTTCGTAAATTCTGTAGTTTTAGGACTTAATGTATGTCTATAGGTAACATCCTTCAGCAAACGTAAAACTGATAACGTATGTTTTATACGTACTTTCTCTATAAGTGTTACTAATAAACGTACTTTCCGTACGAAAGAAAGAACTCTGAACTGTGTATATAGCCGGTCAGGATCTCACATAAAATGGACGTATATGACATATAGCTTACGAAAGTAAAATACGTACCGGTATACGTATGTAATACATGGGCGACTGTTGTATGTCCGACATCCTTCTGCATCATGATGTAATATCTAAGCGAAAAAAGGGCAGTACGTAGGTAGCATATGGATAACGTATGCTCCATATAGATTTCCCTAATAGACATAAGCATTCTGTGTATTTGTACAACATACCGCTACACGGTTAACTGATTTTTCTCAGTGTGATGTACTCAATTTAAATAAAAATGTTAAGTAGTAGGTTGTGTCTATTACCACGTGTCTTCTGCTAACATTGATGCGTAAAATACTTTTGTTTTTAAAGATAAGCTTAAATTTTCAATTATCTTCTGTATTCAAACTTTAATAATTTGTTGGAAGTTAAAAACGCTGAAACTCTTATCACCATGTTCTTCTAATTTAATAAGCCATATATTTTAACATAACCATACGCATAATCTTTTCGCACCTCAAAAATCTATAACCTTTTAACTTGGGAATGTTACTCTTAAGTTGTACTTGTGCTGATCTGCGTATATATATATATATATAATGCTATCTTGTATTTACTAAATATATATTTTTTGAAATCCCGTTATTTTCACGAAAGAGAGAACGAGAGCTTGTGAATATGAAGAACAGATACATTAAAAAAGTGAAAAAGCCAACTGTAGTCACTTTTATTTCTATTTTTCACCATTCTCTTCTATAACTGAACAAAATGTCATTATATAAGTTTATCATGTTGCTAAAGGAAGATATATATATATATATATATATATATATATATATATATATATATATATATATATATGAAGGCATCCTCATTTTACTAAAATAAACGAAGGTACAGTAACTAAGTACTTTTATGCTTTTGATGAAGGGTCTCCTTCACTCTGCTACACAGCCCACTTAAGCACGTTTGCGCCACTTTGCGAAATTTCCTTTTTCCTCTTTTCTCCTATCTTTCAGCATGTGTTGTTTAGTAGAAAAGCGAAGCAAGCAAGAAGAGCAAGGAATATAATTAACGAAGGGGAAGGTAGGTGGAAATGTATGACTACGTGAACAAAACGAAAAGCACTCATCACCACCACCAGCATCATCCAGCAAAACACTTGAAGCAAAATTGAATTTTAAGCATTAAAAAATCTAAATAAAAAAAGATGTAAGTTACTACATTTTTAATAATTGAGAAAAATAGAGCAAAAGTTATCTTTTATAACGTTTGCTTAAAACTTTTAACTATTTATTTATTTTAACTACTAGGTGAAAGTACATTCTGTTCTTCCTGTATGCAATTTATTAGAATAACCGATTTATCATAAGTTTTGTGCAATTATGACAAAAAGAAGGACATGTTTCAAGCTACCAAGTTAGTATTCTTTAAAGATTTTTGTATACGTATTTTAATAGGTAAATGTGTATTTCCCTCATAACATCTTGTTCAAAGGGAGATTAAAACCCTGAAGCCCCACCTTTACGTACGCTACAGGGCAGCATACCAATTTCCGGAAAACGACAAGAAGTAAAATTTTAAAATTCTGACATTAAATCTACGTACATACCCTATAGACTAGTGGTTGCGAACCTTTATTAACTGACGACACAGTCCAGACATCGCGACACACTTGTTAGATATTTGTATTATAAATAATAATAATAATAATAATAATAATAATAATAATAATAATAATAATAATAATAATAATAATAATATCTGTTATATATAATAGTGAAACCAATTAGTTTTTATAATTACTTTATATAGCACTGAGCACTATTGCTACAGCTGGAGGTGTTGAGTGGTAAGTCTGTCTCGATTTTAAATAATTATTTTTAAATTCTTCCTGATTTTTAAATTTTAAAATTTTGAGACACACCTTAGGGGCAGTGGTGGCGTTTGGACATTAAAAGTGGGGGGGGGGGGGGCAAAGATAAGATCTGAATATGTGTATATCAATGTTAGTGTTCCTGGTTGTTTCTAACATTTTGTTTGACGAAAGGTTGTATAACTAATAGGATACTATCGTTTTCAGTTAAAACCGTATATCGTGTTTCATATTTAATTAAGTAAATTGACAAGAGCAATGCACATAGGTACTAACCCTTGATTCCTTGCTCATGAACATCTTAAAATTCTGACTGGAAAATTGTGTGATCAGATTATTTAATAACATATTTGTAAAACAAATAAATAGAAAGGATATTATCAATCATACTAATGAATAATGAGGCTTGTTTTGTAGAAGTTATATTGAAACTCGGGATTAATAAACAACTTGCCTTTTAATTCCACTCTTGCCATTAAATGTATGTTATTACTCTTAGGAAATGAAAGACAGTAAATACTACAAGATCTGCTACGACACAATTGTAATATTAATTCCTTTGAATTGCAATTAAAACGCAATTCCTGTAGCTGTCTTAACCCCACAGGAAGACATATAACCAATATACACTTACGCAACGATAAATATTATATGGTACCATTTTATCTATGAACAAGTAATAGATGCAAAAACTTTACATTTCCAAATGAAACTATATACATTAACCATTTTAAATTACGACTTTTTAAAGGTAAATTATTGAATTTCAGTCAGTCAGCTACAGCATCATCCTTATTTATCATAGGATTATGCTTAGTACCTCATTCTCTTCAAAATAGAACAACCTTTCATACGGTTCTATTTACATTTTCCTATCATGTCCCTAAGGCGGGAAATTTTGAGGGAAATTTGAATTTTTCTGATTTTTTCAAACTGATCTCCTCTGAGCTCCTTTTTCGTAATGCACAGATCTCAAAATCAACTGAAAAATATGAAGGGGTGTACTAAATGTGTATAAAAAATTTCAAGCTATTATCTCGAAAACTAAGTGAGGGAAAATGTTTACCAATGAGCTAAGAACATGCCCCAGATGACCCGAATGTAATATAAAATTTTCCTGAGACGTCCCTATTTATCCTATGATCATTGTTCGTACATCATTCTCTTCAGAATAGAATATACTTTCAAACGGTAGCACTCACATGTCTCCATCATTTACTTGAGTCGGGAAAATCATGAAAAATGGATTGTTTGTTTAAAAAATATTTCTTCTTTGTACTTTCTTGCCCCTCTGTACCCCCCCCCCTGTTTTAACGCAGAGATCTGAAAAATACTAAGGGGAGTACTGAATTTGTGTGCAAAATTTCAATCTTCTAGGTGAAAAAGTAAGCCCGCCAAAAATATCTCTACAATATTCCAGATTCCCGTATAAAAAAGGATCCCACGTAAAAATTCCCTGAGACATCCCTATTTATACTAGGATCATGGTTCGTGCATCATTCATTTTAGATCAGAAGACCCTTTCAAACGGTACCATTCACATATCTCCATCATGTATCTGAAAAGGGAAAATCGCAAAAAAAGGATCTTTGTTAAAAAGATATCCTTTTTTTTTTACCTTTTTGCCCCTCCGGACCCCCTGTTTTATCGCACAAATCTGAAAAGAATCTGGAAAATATTAAGGGGTGCAATGAATGTGTGTGCAAAATTTCAATCTTCTAGGTGCAAAAGTAAGCCCTGCAAAAAGTAATAAAAAAGTCATAACAAAAAATATTTTTAGTATGACGTCATCACCCTACGTCTCAACGCAAAAAGGCGTGAAAGCATATGTAACGTGTTCTACAATGCCTCCAGGCTTGAGTAAAAAACATAAGTAAAAAGCTTTTTTGGTACTTTTTAAAATCGAATAATGAAGATTCTAGCCTATCACCGAAAAATAGATGATAGACCTATAATTTAAAAGAGTTAAGTGGTCACTTCAAAAAGTTGGGGAGCCACTGCCCCCTGTTGCCCCCCTAATCGCCGCCCATGCTTAGGGGACTGCGTGACACAACAGTGTGTCGTAACACATCGCTTGAGAACCACTGCTATAGGCTAAAAGAAACGGATGATTATTAAAAGGAATGATTATGAGATAATCATTAGCAGAAAGATAATGTGAGAGGAAAGAGGAGAACCCTGAGAAAGCACATGAAAATAATGTCGTTGTCCACCATAATTTCTTTGTCTGAAGGCAATCCTGGGACTCCTCGCACCATCTCGCTTTTACCATTGAGCCAGCGAAAACTCACAAGGCTACGTGCACTATCAATGGTGGTTAGCTGAAAAGGGGTACAAGGGATAGAAGGGGAAAAATGACTTTCATATATATAGGAATTTCTTTACAAAAATGTATAGAATGAAAATAATTTCATTGTCTCTTCCTGATCTAGCAACGTGTTCCACAGAGAGGATGCATTAATCTCCTGCGTAACTTAGTTCTTTTCTGGGAGGGGGGGGGGGGCAAGGATTAATGTGAGTATTGCACCCCCTAGAAAAAGTTGTTTTACTAAGTCTTGGCCCCTCTTTCCATCTTTCTCTTACTCTTTATGGGCCCCGGAGCTTCTGGGCCCTCACGCACGTCAAGATCTGCGGGGCCGATGTTTCAGCCGTGGGCCCATTCTATACGTGACAAATTAATCAATGGGACAATATTGACAAATCTCACATCCATACGAATAAATATTATTCCTAGGGCCCCTAATAGTAGACTTTTTTTTTTTTTTTACTAAAATGGGTCCACGATTCATTTTAGTTTTATTTATCTTTTGTGTGCTGTTTTATTTATGTAATGTAATGAACATGTTTGATGCTTCATTTATAGTTTCACGTTTGTATCGTATATAGAGTAAGAAATTTTTTTCTTAAAATAGCACCCCCATCGAACGGCATGGAGCTTCTCTGGGGGCAGTTGCCCCTGCCTCCACAAGTTACGGCTCTGTGTACTGGTTATAATAATAATATAATAATATTAATTTGCAATAGATTATGTAATTTAATATAGCAGCTATTTTAGCAGCTGTTAGGAAATATGTCTATACAGATATAAAAACAAAAATTTATTAAAAATTAATATGTATCATTTTTCGCAATTGCAAATTTGAGTTACTGTAAACTTGTCAATTTATAATTCAGAAGATATGTTCCAAGTTCGTTTTTGTACATATGAAAAGCCTACACCTGTTACAAGTTTAAAAGAAGCTAATTTTTCATAATTGAAAAAAACTGAAGAGATTATATGAAACAACTTCTAAAATTCAAATATAAATTTTATTTGCATATATAGTAAGTTTGGGTGATTCCGGACACACTGTAACCAATAACCGTGAAAATAAGTGCCTCCTACCATGAAAAATATACGGTTTACCGTTTTTCTAAAATAATGGTAGGAGACCGTTTTCCTGTCAGATGCTTGTGTCGGGCATGCGCATTGGAGAGAAACAGCACATGTTCCAAGCGAGGATTGATGGCGCGTAGGTTCGGATGTGTTGTGCTTTGTTTTGTTTCTTTCTTTCTTTTGTTTGTTTGTTTGTTTAGTGTGTGGTTTTCTGGTGTTATACATACAGTACTAGTGTTAAAGATATCCTCGAAATTCACCATTAAGCAAGGTAATGTATGGGAAAGCACCACGTTAATATTTGAACTTTATTCGGTGACAAACAAAACTTTAGTTGGCTATCGTGGCAAGCAGATCGCTCCAAAGTGCAACGATTCGAAACCAAGAAGCTGCTGGATGTATAAACTAAAGTTCTTATGATAATGTAGCCAACTACGAGTGGTGGTGAAGCTAGAATTAGAATCACAATTTCGAAATACTTTTTTAAAAGAAAGAAAAAAAATTAGGAAAAGTGCTTCGTAGTTTACCGTACAGTTTTACATAAATTGTCTTGCATCAACTGGAATTTTTTATGTTACAGAAATAAAAGTATACTGTCACTCATGTGTGCCCGAAGGAGGGGCAGGGGGTCGCTCCCCTAGCTAATGAAAACGTATTAAATTTCTTAATACAAATAAAAAATATCAAATGTAATAGGGTATATAGTAACCAGGGAGATGAGTCCCCTAGAAAATTTTCATCGGGCGCCCATGCTGTCATTATTTTTTCTGGATAAATGAATTGTTAGATTTGAAAAATATTTCTGTAAATGTTTTTATCTTTAATTTTGTTCTGAGTACCTATAATCTGTTCTGGTGTCTTGTTAATACATTTGAGCGTTTAATAAATATGCAAAAGTTCGATACTCTGGAAGTTTGGTGACTTTTTTTTTTTTTTTAAAGCATTGATGCCACTGTTACATAATTATGCAAACACGTATTTATTAATTTGGGATAGCGGATACTGGATACTGTAGGCAGTGTTGTGAGAAGTAATATGGTTTTACACTTGTTTAGTCGTAGTTCTGGTCATTCTAAGCTGTGTTGTCGGGTGTCGAGTGGCTTGGTTATCTGAAACCGTAATAATGCGACTAATCGAATGAATCGCTGATTAGAATATTTGAGGTTTATTAGTCTACTGGTACTCATAGCAAACATACATGCAATAAAGCTAGTACAGTGAAACCTGTCTTCAGCGGAATCGAGCGGGAATCGCAAAAATTTCCGTTAAAGACAGGTTTCCGCTTAATGGAGATAGACCTTTCCGTTAAAAAAAAATATATATGCTTATAACGGACATAATGAGAAAATATATTGATGTACGCAACTTGTTCAATTACAGTACTTTTTTCCTTCTACGGATTAATACCCAAAAAAACTTAAACACAAAATATGCTGTGCATACTTTCCTTTATTTTTCCCAATAGTCAAGCAGGATTTTTTTGCATACATTGCTACTACTTGGCTGCGGTATACTTCAGGACACAGAAAAGCTTTCTCTGAAATTTTGAGTCCTCTGAACTCTTTCCTCCTTCTTTTCACGACACGTGATAGAGATATATAACTTCTGCTTTACCTCAATTCCTTTTTTCCAGAACTTTGTTTTGTCAGTTTTCTTCTCATTTTTGTTGGCTGTCGCTAGTTGCTACACAAGCGGAACAGAAGTACGCCTACAAAGAAGACTGACAGCTGACATGCTACGTAGGACTAGCGAAAAATTGTGGGAGCTGAATATGAGTAGTGATTGACGAAGGTCAACACTGCCCATAAAGATTTAACAAAAGAACGAAGTATTTATCGCAGACAGTATATGTTTACCCTCTCACAGGATGTTTAAACATTTTCTAAACGATGTAGTCTGAAACTCAGAATTTTCCGTTAAAGGTTTATTTTGCTTTCCGTTGTCCGCATAACACAGTTTCCGCTTAATGAAGGGACTTTTACATTTCTTTTACTCCAAAATCCATGGGACCATGAAATATTTCCCTTTAAGACAGTTTTCCGTTTAATAAAGGGTCCGTTGAAGGCAGGTTTTACTGTATTAACACTGCAACAGAATAAAAGGACATGGATATTTGTTCCAACTACATTTTCAAAGCGTGCGAAAACTCAGCTATAAAATTCAAGAAGTAGTTTTTTTTTTTTTTTTTTTTGTATGTAATATCGAATCCTCTTCTGTTTTGTTCAATACATGACAAAATTGATAATTTTGAAAAGAAAAAGCAATGTATGTTCAAGATGATATCAGAACAAGGGTTCGATATTACAAACTATGAATTAATTTCAACTTTTATTTTTATGGATATTATGCACGTCGTAGGTGCAACGCTTCTTTCATTCACTTTTGTGTTTTCTTTTGTTAAGTAGTCTTTAACACCAGTGGACCAGCATGCACTGTAGTTGCATCCATCCAGGAAAAATTATTGCTAGCTAGTGTGTGTACTGATACAGTTTGCAGCAATTCGATGAAACTTGGGTCAATATATATTGCCCAGCAAGAATTCTTACTGGATCTAGCAAGAGGGTACGCTGGACCGCCAAGGACCTCTAGATAGGGAATCGGTGTGATAATTACCGTAAATCTTGTACGGTAATAACACACCTGTGCTTTTTTTTAAAAACGTGTTCCCTAAATTTTACGGTAAATTACCGTAAAATATACGGTACCAAATTTGTTTCTAAACACGGTCAATATTATTTTGCTTCTAAATATACGGTCTGCCGTTTTTATGAAAAAACGGTGGTCCGTAAAATTTAGGGTAATCGGATGGCAGCGAGAGTTGACGGTAATCGGTCAGTAAATTTAAGGCGAAATTTTTTACAGTGCAGTCGCTGAATCCGGACATCCTAAGCTTACGATAATACTGTTCTTCGCATTACTGTAATGTGGAGACTTGCTGTGATGCCTATTTGAAGCACCGTATCTTCCTACAGCTCAGTGTTGAGTAGGAAGTGCAAAGAGTGTTATATGTAGTTTCGACGGTGGGGGAAAAAATGAAACAGGAAAGTTCCTGAACGTTTGTTGACCTGATGTAACTTTTTAGTGAAATATGTAAAGGTTTTACACAGAAGTGGTTATTAGCAAATGATTAAGTAAGACATATATCGAAGCGAAGACCCTACTTTACTCGTTGCATATTGGAAGAATTCTATTACTTTGCGAGTGCCTGCTCAACGCGAGCACAAGTTTACAACGTTCAAAACGGGTGAATCCGGACGTTTAGGAAAGGGTGAATTTGGACACGTTTATTATGTTAACTTGAATCCGGACAATGCAATTAATGAACTAAGAGGATTCAAAATACTCTCTCCTCTCTCGCTTTTCACGTTTATGAGTGTGAAATAGAGGTCTACTGAGGTCCTACGTGAGGTCTATCGTTTATATCTAAGTCTATTCATTTTTGCCATAAATGACTCCGAGGAGTTACCAGAAAACGTTACAAAATTATCTTAGGATCTACTGAAACAACTAAATTACAAAATGCTAATCATAATCTGCTCAGAAATTCTACACTATTGAGTGGCTACATCATCTGGTATATTCCAATTTGATCTGCAACAAGCTCGGGAACATGAATTTCTTTTTTCGAATAAACATGATCCGCCAGTAGCTGGAAAAAAATCCTCTTCTCTGTCATCAGACTCATCCTCAAACACATCTCAATCGCCTTCAGAGTTCTCAGTTAAACAGTTCGTATCTTTTCCTGCTGTTGCGTCTTCCAAGCCTACATCCCAAAGGCCAGGTTTTGTTAAAATATTAAGTGTTACGAATTGCAGTTTGTTTCAAACTGTCTCCTCAAACACATGTGGATTTTATGGGAAGAATTATTACCATCATCAAGCGGGGTGATAAAAAACTGTATTTTATCTGCGGATGATGTGTCTGAATTATAACTAGTGCTTCATGAAACTGAAAGACGTCATTAACGCAAAGTAAATAAATAAATAAATTCTAGTCTCAGTGCTAACATATTATACATTTTACTTATAATTTAGTTGTTACTAGCGAAACATAGTAGTACAATGTAGTTTTAATGGAAACAAATGCGATTACTATGTTTAATGATTAAACACTGTAGTGATAGTTACACTACTGTGTATTTAGCTTACAGTTTCAAAAGTAATTAGTATAGAAATTGCTATGTTAGTAATTTGTATGTATTTATCATGTATCTGTATTACATTCTTTACTTATCATGTTAGAATGTTAGTGTAACAGGATAGTAAGCTAAAATATACCTATCATGTACATATCTTCCTTCGAAGTTCAGTGTCCGGAACCGCCAACCTACTGTTCGGATTCACTCTTCCAAATTTGCAAATCAAAGATTTTGTCAACTTTCAGAATGTTACTTTTTGTACTTTTTGTTAATATCCATTCCAGGAAAAGTATTTCAGTTGTACATTCATGCCAAAATATCATTAAATAATTTGACGAAGTATTGAATATTTTCGTTTAGCGGGGTAGTAGTAAAAGAAAGAAACATCAGAACTGTCCGGATTCACCCAAACACCCTATATACCCTATACCCTTTTAAAAATTTTAAAAGAAGTTTCCAATAAACTTCTAGGGACAAAATGGTATGAATTAATTTACAATTTTGTAATTAGTTGCTGCTATAGTCGGTTTTCAATAGTTGTGTAACTCTGCAATTGTGAATAATATTCATACATGGCTGTGCTTTGGTGTTTACACGCATAGCTTCTGAAATATTAAATTATTATTTTCTGCATATGCAATGTCAACATATACATTAAATCAAAAATTTGGTAATAGCTTGGCATGTTTTCTACACATATTATATCACTAGTTTGTACAATTTTGGCTAATAGTGACTCATACATAACTAGAAATTTCTGATATTATTCATATTCTATTAATCTCATTTCACTACTTGCAATTAAACACAAATATTATCAAACCACAAGATAATCATCTTTTCAGGGTCGATAAGCATGCATTTGTATTAGAAATGAAAATAGGAAGATAATTACGTCGAAATATTTGTGGAAAGTACTTTTGTAAACACCAGCAAAGAACAATTCTAAGTAAAATAAAAGTATCCATTAAGTTGTACTTGTTCCATTGATATTTGTCTTCTATTAGTATATGTGTAATAACAAGTATTACTCTACGGAACAAAACTGGTTTGAAGATTTTCTTGCCATTACTATAAATTTGAAGTCAGTGAATTGAAAAAAATAAACAATTTACATTTTTATCCATTGAAATAGCTTTTATATGTTGCACACTAGTGTACAATACTCAGAAATACAGTCATTTTACTCTATGGAAGAGGGGCCTCAAATAAAACCAATTGAGAATGCTCCAAGAACATTGCCAGAGCGAACTTAAAAAGAATGGAGACATGAATTGGGAAATATAACTATGACTGTACCTAAATGTAAATCTTTTTTTTTTCCGCACTTTCTTGTGGGAAATATAAGTATGACTCTACCTAAATGTAAATCTTTTTGTCCGTACCTTCTCTTTCTCGCAAAAGTTTGCAAAATATCAACTCTGGATAACTTGTGGTTCCCGAAATATGACTCCTTAAATCTCAAGAAATTCGAACTTTTTTGTCCAATATCTGGGGAATCGTGGCCACTTGGTCAGTGGCCACTGGTCACTATTTGGTACGAAAATTTTCACCATCTTCTTAGGTATTGATCAACAGCAATATAATCTCTCTATCACTTACGGTTCAAGAGATATGGCTGCTTAAATCTCCCGAAATCGGAACTATTCTTTGGCCAATATCTCGGAAACGGTAAGCTATAGAGGATACTGGTGTTAATCTATACCTAAAAGGATGGTGAACATTTTGGTACCAATATTAACAGGTGGACATTTTCCAATTGGCTGCCAAACCAGTGCCAGTTTGACAGTGGCCACCGGTTACTATTTGATAACAAAATGTTCACAATTCTTTTAGGTATAGATTAGCACAAACATCATCATCTCTATAAATTACGGTTCCCGAAATATTACTCCTTAAATCTCCGATAATTGGCCATTTTTGGTTAATATCTCGGGTATGATAAGAGTGACGCGAAAAACACCATCACTTTTTCAGATAGCTTTTCATGCTGTATGAAATGCAGCGTTCAAAAATTGAAAAAAATCGCAAAAAACAGACAGGCGGACAGACAGACAAACACACAGACATAGAGAATTCAATAAGTTCGTTGACTAGCCAAGAATACCTTTTCCGTGCTTTCAAAATTTAACTTCTGCCTAGTAACTTGAATTGCACTATTGAAGCTTCCAAAACGTCATATCTAGTTTTACCTTAATATTGAAGAATCTTTCAACGAACATAATAGATATTTCAGCTTTTGGTATGTTCCAAGATTTACTGATCAGCAAGCATAGAAGAAAAAGTCACTAATGAAATGATATCCTGTCTATTCACAGCTCCAAAATTGAAATTTCTCAGGAAAGAAATCTGAACTTAAATATCTCATTCTGTAAATCGCACCAAAAGAATGTTACTCATTATTAATTTTTTTTAAAAAAAAAAATCATAATTGTGTTTTGAAGGCAACCACAAAAGTAATAGGAATTTTTCATGAGATATTGAACTTCCAATTTCTCTAGTAAAAAATGTCCATCTCAGAACTACACCAGTTACAATCCAAGCTGTGCGTATGTGAAACCTATTTTGAATACTGCAGCAGAAGATAGCGGTGAGTGACTCCGTTTGTTTGCAGAAAACTGTTTGCTCGCTGCTGTTTTCGTGGCATTCTGTACCTGCTTGAATCATAGTTAAATTGCTTTTTCTACGTTTAATGCATGTACACCAAATTCCGTTACCATTTCTCTAATGGTGCCTTATGAAGGATGTCACAATCTCAAATATAACAAATTCTATGCCTACAAGTTAGGGGAACAACAGCATTAGAGACTGTACCGAGCGTGGTTGTGTAATCTGTATATGAGAATTAGGACATTACGTGAGTTTTCTTCCTTAACAGAGCCACCTAAGATCATGTTTGAGATTTGTAAACACTTAAAAAGTTTTAGTTAGCAGTGTTCGTTTTATGAAAATTTCAAGGAGTGTTGATGAGACAAAAATGTAAATTCTCCAATAAATGGAAAATATTAAAATTTTGTTCTATTCGAAAATCTAATACTGGTAAAGGCATTACTTTTTTATCTATACCGATATTGCGTAGTACTGAAAAAGTGTTTGAATCTGTTCTCTATAAACAGATTGAAAAACATATAAAACTATCAATTTCAGACCACCAACATGATTTCTTACTGGGTAAGTTGACAGTCAGAAATTACAGTATTATCATTGAACAATGTAACGCATAATAAAAACATGCAAACAAAAGTATAATCTTGGAAGTATAATCTTTTAAAGATTTAAATATAAATGTACTAATACTTAAATATCTCTTTTTTTTTAAAAAAAAAATGTTCTTAAATCTTTGAACTTGCAACAACCGTGTATACAAGAATAATATCCGTATACTGTCCGCCTCGTATACAAAAATTTTTATATGCGTTTTCGCAAAGTTTAATGTTTAAGTTTCTTACGAGATTGGAATAACGATAGAGCAGAACGAATAAATTATTTTGTAACGACATACAATATTCATTTTAAAGTGGCTTTATGTTCAGGAATAGCAGTATCATATTGCGGTAACTATACTCGTACAACAAACGAATATAGTTCTATAAAGAAAGGTACAGTTAAGAAAGCAGAGTTTACATTGAACAAATTAAATTGAATTATTTTTCACATCACTTTTGCAAGATGCAGCTATTTCTCAAATTTCAGTTCTCAGCTCTCGATATTAAGATAATGCATCAACATAGTAACTTAATGTATATTTTATTAGACATAACAAAAAAATGAACCGTCTCGTAAGTATTACATAAGCAAATAAAAAATGACAATCTTCTAGTCATAACAATCTTGTAGTGACATGAATAAAGTAGATATTTCATTTAACAACAAAATAAAGTATTTTCATTGTATTTTGCTCTTGATAGAGCAAGCAAATTCTTTTTTCTCCTTTCCAATGTTGAATGAAGTTCTTTTCTCCCCTTCATACAAGAGCAAGAAAAATAGCGCCTCATTACCATTTTGTCACAGTTTATGCCTCTCAAATCAATCGAAATTGGAATTCATATATCATACAAATGGTTTCTTTCCCGATAAAAAGGATTTTCCTTAAAATATTATTTAAAAAAAATGTTCTATATGTGCTTCAATAAGAAAGCAAGTGTAGATAAATACTACAATTTCATCTGCTCAAAGAAATAAAATCACAGTATTTTCTTCCCTAAGTCTTACCTAGAAGGAGAAGCCAGATTGAAGCAAACTCTTATGAAGCCATTAAATCCTAATTAGCATACAGAGAGAAACGATACCATGACTGAATAAACACACATTGACGAATTCAGCTATATGCTCGCTTCTCTTCTCTTGAGAAAGTGGAATTATTGTGTTGTAAAACCTTATCAAAGTATAAAACAGCTCTTCCAAAGGAGAGAAAAGTTTTAAAATTTCTATGTTGCTGACCAGCCTATGGTTGAGGTGAACAAGAAGATGTATATAAATTACCATTGTGCATAGGCGACCGTACAATCATCCAAACTGTTGTCGACAATTAGGATTTCTCCAGTTTTTTCAGAGGAAAGAAAAGATTTTTTCAACATCTTCAGGAATATTGTGTGATAGTCAGAGTTCATGTCTAACAAACACATACAATGCATTCATACCTTAATGTAGGAACTGGGGTAATTCATAAAACATAAAAATATGTTATAATTCTCTGTAGGGACCTCAAGTGTTTTGGATCCCACGTTAAGCTGTACGTTCTCTTCTCACATAGCCTCAGTGCTGAAAGGGACGTTAAATTCCTACCCTACCACGTGCGTGCATACTATATGCATCTCTGTTGGTTTTAATGGCATTTTAATGGAAACTTTGAATTTTGTAACAGTCCCACGTCCCTTTTTATATGTTTGAAAATCATTGCAGGACATTAACAAAAGTCTCACATCCTTTTTCATTTCTTTGAAAATCCTTGCATGACATATCGAAAGTCTCAAATCCTTTCTTATACGTTCGAAAATGCTTGCATGACATATCGAAAGTCTCGCATCCTTTTTTATATGTTCGAAACTCCTTGCATGATATATCGATAGTCTCACATCCTTTTTTATAGTTCGAAAATCCTTGCATGACATATCGAAAGTCTCTCGTACTTTTTTATATGTTCGAAAATCCTTGCATGACACATCGAAAGTCTCACATCCTTTTTATATGTTCGAAAATCCTTGCATGACATATCGAAAGTCTCACATTCTTTTTTATACGTTCGAAAATCCTTGCAGGACATATCGAAAGTTTCACATCCTTTTCTTTTATATGTTTGAAAGTAATTGCAGGACATATCTGAGTTCATAACCACCTGGAGTTCTGTTTTTATTAGATCACAGTTTCTTCTGTTCTTGACGTCAGTATACGACGATCAATTTAAAGCGACTAATGAAGACTAAGATGCTAAAACCAAATTATTGTTAAACATAAGATTGGTGTGCCAGTTAAATTGGACATGCAGAAACATAATATGTTCCATTTTCTCTTTGAATATTAAGTAACGTCATTGGGTTGTTTTTTAACAGTGCATGAGAAATCACTTTCTCTAACCATTGTTGTCTTTCATACTAACATTTTTAAAAAAAAAATGTCCAGAAATTTTATTTATTAAAAAGTCCGGAAGAAATCATGTTAAGGGAAAAAATAAAATTCTGTAACTTAAACCGGCCCATAAAAACGTTAAAATTACAAGATGAAAATAAGATCTGGCACCTTAATGACCTTGGATCCAGCATTCAGTCACACCAACACAAATTAAGAAAGCTCCTCTGGACAAAACAGAGAAAGCTAAATATTTACGGTCTCATTCTAAGTCGTGTTGGAAAATACGAGATAATATCAAAATGTTTCGGGACCAAGTTCTACAACTTGCCAACAGATAATAGCACGAGGTTGCACGTGCAGTGGTAAGGAGCATGAATTTCCGACATCAACAATCAACATGCTACGAAACATCATGTTATGTGTATCGGAAGCTCTGCAACTATTGCTACTTTGACCACTTGCATTATTACATTCCCACATTTGCATTTTCATATTGAACTTCAAGTTAGACAAAAATCTAACGTAAAATTCTCTGTAAAAGTTGTCAAATCTGCCACAGATATGTTTGGCATGGTACGATAAATTTACATAAAATCTATAACGGGTGCATGCAAGATGTTTTGTTTGACGTGTATGCTTGGAGAGCAGAACAACTTCGCTCTGCTGTTCAGTTGGTTTGAAATATAATTGCCACTGAGAGTACTGTTCTAAGGTTTGTTCAGGTTTTAACCGTTTGCAACTCCATCCACGACAATAATTTTGCAACAGCAGTACCACGAAATCAAGTCATTCAATTGAGTTTTATGAATTTTTAATTTGACTGTTTATCAGTTACGATATATTAAGGAAGGTACTGAAACAGCTTAGATTAGGATAGAGGACAGTCTAACTTGATGTTAAGAAAACATTAGAGATGCATTGTTTTTTACTGACAAGGAAGGGTCACGCAGTGGCTCCGCTGAGATCCGAACGAGACAATTGTGTTTGCATTTGATATGTCATAACTAGACGAATCCCAAAGTTATACACGCACTCAATATGTCGTGAGTTACAACATATTTTGTAATATAAAAGCTACAAAGCCGGCAGAATAATTTGAACCGAGTCATTTATTCGAAAACGGTTGGGTAAATGGAAAACTTGGACAATTCGTATTCCATCATTTTCAAGGGCACGCTTTGTTGGATAAAAAAGTTTGCCCCAGGGTCCTCGCAGGGTCCCAGACGGGGTCCAACTCAAAATTTTCAAATAGCAAGAGGGGTTGAGTAGCATATCGGTTGAAAGCTGTTGTAAAATGAAAGAAAATGCAACAAGTCTCGGCTCTCTACAACACCCCTATGCAAAATGGCGACGGGTCAAAATGTAAACAAAAACTTAATTGAAAAAATCCATGGTCACCCCTATAAATCGGAAACCATGAGACAAATGTGAAAATAGGAAAGGAAGTGTGGCATTATTTTCAAAGTAAAACAATTTAAGCTAAACGCCTAGTTCCAGGGTCCCAACAGGGTCCCACGTAGGGTCCAACTAAAAAGTTTCAAATGGCAAGAGAGGTAGCATATCATTTGAAAGATCTTGTTAAATGAAAATAGATGAAGCAGGTCTCGATTTTCTACGACAACTCTGTCTAAAACTGCGGCGGGTCAAAATATAAACAAAAGATTAATAGAAAAACTATGGCCGCCTCGAACCCAAGATGGCCGCTTAAAAACTATGTCATTCATAACAGTACAAATCTAAATCTCTATTTTTCTCTATTATGTATTTAGAAACAATAGGAAAACTAGAGAACAATTGAATTTTGATTCACTTCAACAATTACTTCATTCGGTAACAACACATATATGTTTTGTTCTTAATGCACGTTTGTTACGGTTCTCTCAAAGTAATTTACTTGAATATAACAAATATGCGATGAACACACAACTCTGACTTCCTACTCTTGCTGGTAAACAAAAGTTGAATACCTTCGGGTAATTCTCTAGTTTTGTCATACGTAGTTCATGCATAAAGGACTTGCCGTACCAGTAGGTTGGGGGCTCTATTGTAACGTATTCTTGATGGTTACATTTGTATGTCATTCGTTGGTTTGATCGCAATACATCACGCAATACCAAATATACAAAAAAATAATAATAATTTGCAAGTTTGGCGAGTAGTACCAAACCATATGTAAGTCATTTCAGTACATCTAGTTGCGTCCAACTTCGTTGATTTGGTCACAGTATTCCAGGAAATAACATATTTATATACAAACATTTTTCACACTGGCAGCCATATTGGATTACAGATTATAATCTTTGATATTTTGTGGATATCTACTAATAACCATAAACGTAAATACCACATTTCGCTTCTCCAACACCAGTGGTGTGAGCTGAACATGCGTTCGATACATAGTGCGGCATTTTGAACTTAAGATGTCGCGTTTTTGAACATTTCGCATATTTTCGTCACCTACTAATCAACATTAATGCCAAATTTGGTTTTCCTAGCTTCAGCAATTTGGTATGCTTACCCTTTCGATATAGCTTTTAAGCGGCCATCTTGCATTGAAGGTGGTCATAGATTTTCAATTAAGCTTTTGTTTACATTTTGACCCGCCGCAATTTTGGACAGAGTTGTCGTAGAAAGTCGAGACGTGCTCCATCTTCTTTCACTTAACAAGAGTTTTCAAACGATGAGCTACCTCTCTTGCCATTTGAAACTTTTTAGTTGGACCCCACCCGGTACCATGTGGGGACCCTGGGACAAGACGTTTTCACTTAAATCGTGGTACTTTGAAAATAATGTTCCTTTCCTGTTTTCACATTTGTCTCACCATTTCCGATTTATATTGGTGTCCATGAACGTTTTAAGTAATTTTTTGTTTACATTTTGACCCGTCGCCATTTTGCACAGGGTTGGTGTAGAGAGTTGAGACTCGCTGCATTTTTACAACAGCTTTCAAATGATGTGCTACTTAACCCCCTCCTTGCTATTATTTAAAAATTTTGAGTTGGACCCTGCGGGGGACCTGGGACAAAGTTTTTTTATCCCAAAAAATTTGTCGTTGAAAATGACGGGGTAACGTGTTGGCCGAGTTTTCTACTTACCCAACCGTTTCCGAACAAATGACACGGTTCAAACTATCCTGCCAGGTAATTTTTTGTAGTTCTTACATTACAAAATATGTTGTAACTCACGATATTCCACCTGGTGGCAAGTATAACTTTGGGATCCATCTAGTTATAACATATCAAATGCAAACACAATTGTCTCGTTCGGATCTTAGCGGAGCCACTGCGTGACCGTTCCTTGTGAGTATCCTGCTAAAGATATAACCGGAAGGGTTAAAATGCCATTGTCTGTGTGCAGTAAGTTACCTACATTTGGAAAATTTGATAAAGATATTACTTAAGGGAAGTACCAAACTTCTCGTACTTTCTCTACATTTGCAATATAACGTATTACAAAAAAGAATTATTTTTTCCAAAGTAATAAATTTAAGAATTTAAGGTAAATGTATATCCCATTGTTATTACAGTGTTAAATTATTAATTTTGACTGAAAACTGAAAACGTGTAGGAGATCAAATTTCTTAAAACTTCATTAATATTTCAAAATGCGTTCATAAGGTCGATTTATTGACAACAGTGCACTATATTATATGGATATATGAATAATGCATTACCTAAAAATCCATAATCGATCCTGAAGTAAGTGCTTTATTGGCCTGTTCACAAAAACAATGTATTCGAAAGTAGCCAAATCAATAAATGTTGTAATAGTCAACAGACGTAATATTTAATTTAATGTTGAAAAATCACAATGTGCTTGGAATGAATCTTTCTTAGCGCAAATATGTATCAATTAGTTACACTTAATATTTAATTTCCCAAACAGTAGAGAAACCTTGATTAATGTAAATTACTAAGGGTCATAATAACAATATTTTTTTAAAAATTTAACTTCCCACAATTATATACCGTGGGTAAGGGAGACAGTGATAATGA
This sequence comes from Thermobia domestica, assembly GCF_964235325.1. Lineage (NCBI taxonomy): Eukaryota > Metazoa > Arthropoda > Insecta > Zygentoma > Lepismatidae > Thermobia > Thermobia domestica. The sequence goes on from NC_137461.1 coordinate 125,504,287, forward strand.
GATGAAAGATAATGGGAGAATGAAGAAAGTAGGAAAGGGGAGAATCTCGAAAAATCAACGCATACGGTGCTTGTTCACCACAAAGCACACTTGGGAGGAGCTTTTATCAAACTGGAGACCTCACGCACCATACGTGATCGTTCTACTACTGAGTCACCGCGACGCTTAGCGAAGATTTTTCTGCGTCTTACATGGTATAACTAGCATAGAATAATTCTGAAAAAAAAAAAATGACAGCCGTAGTTCCTACGGCTATTTATTACAAAAGAAAAGATAGAAGATTTGAATGGAATTGAAGTTAAATTCTAACGTGCAATGAAATAGACCTAGAATAAAATTCATTGCGTTACTTGCAAGCAGCATTTACAAGTTTGACAGTCAATCAACTATATAGCGATGGTTTTGCCTTCAGATATAATTTATAATTTTAATTAAAAACCAAACAGCTGACTATTACAATAAATTTATATTAATAGCTTTCAGTTACATATCCTTGACTTCATCGAACGCAGTATACAGATAATATGTTTAGATTATTATCCATAAGACGTGTCTGATGAAGGTAACAATGCATATCCGAAACTGTCACACAAATTATTTATACGAAGATTTTACTTGATCAGACATTGAGTTTAAAATTGAAATCAATGTACGGCTACCTCATGAGTGCAGTCCTTATTTTACAATTAAATTTACACATAAATTTAAGACAAGAAGTCCATACAGACCGGGGGTAAAAGTGGATCTGAAACGGCAGGGGGACGAATGACGTCATGCCGTCCCCCGTGCCTATCTTTGCCCATTGTAATGTTTTTTTTTTAGAAAGTGAGGGGACGCCACATATATTTTCAACTGGGAGGATGGCGTACCCCCGCGATCCCCCTCACTTTTACCCCTAATATAGACAACAAAGAACAACACAGTAAGGCATTTTCAAACGACGAGTCCCGACACCCGTGTGCTCCGCGATGGAGCAGCTGATTTGCAGAAGTAAGGTTAGGACATTGCGAAATAAAATACAAGCTTTATGAAAAAGTTTCTTACTTATTTTTTTCCATAACTGTAACAATAAAGACTTTCGTTGTTTGATAATCAGGCAATTTCAGCTACGAAGGTAACATTTATTTGTATTCAAAAGTACACAGTAAATTGACATTAGCTATGCAAGGACAGAAATATTAACTTCTTTTAGGTATTCCGTATGATTTTAATTTACACAATCGATATATCAAATACTGGAAGAAATTGAAAAAAAAACCTTCAGTAAGATTATGCCACTCTGCATGGTAAGTAAACAAAAACTAGAAAGGTTACAAAACCTAGTGACACCGCGTTGGAATTTTTTACTACCGTGGTACCGAAAAGCACCGTGGCTTAACAATAAGTTTATCCTTTTTCTTTCTCATGCCATGCTTATTGAATTGGAAGAGAGATTAAGTAATAGAGAAAGGAAGTAAGAGGAAAAAATAATCAAAATAAGGTTTTAAAAAATAGCATGTCATTGGTCCTGATCGGTATGATGTCATCCACATTGTGTTACAAATGATCAGTTCTATTTCTTTTCCCTCAATGTTCAATGATATGCGAGACGAAGAATCTTCAGTCATAAACTGTCAATGAAGGAAATTAGAAACAAGACAGGGTAGTCTCTAAAATACAAATTGATGTTCCACACGATAAATGTACTAGTAAAAGATTCAAGAGAACGTTGGTATCATCTTTAAAATCGTTTCTGCTTTTATGAAACCTTTGACCAAAGTTACCAACATATATGAGATTTAGCTGAAAGAAATTAGCTATATTAATGTGTTACTTAGCGACAGCTTATTATTTTTCAAAGAAACTTCTAATTCTAACGATCGCATGTGTAAATCCGGGTTGGCTTATATCAATGATTAAAATTATATTGATTTGGCATATTACGTATTAGTTTAGCGGGATAACTTAATGGACTTATTTGTTCGATGTGAATCCAGGTAGATGTGTATTATAGTTAATGTTTACTCAAAGGAATAAAGAGTAATTTTAAAAAATTGGAAATATAACGAGAAATTCACAGCTATCTTGCCTACATCCTTAGAAAGCTTTAAAGTTACTCATCCCGTAGAGTGGCCACTAAAATATCCTGAACTAATGCGCCTAGACTTTTATCTATTGGTTTATGTGAAGATCACATCCACTTGGAACCTCTAAAGCATAGAATCTGCAACATTTCTACATCCATAATACCAGAACTCTGCATTGTGATCAAAATAAATGATTGAAATATGTACGTATATGTATTTGGAACTACGACAACCACGTTGATCATAAAAATTGAGATTCTAATCTAGTACTCCAATCTTGGACGATAGTGTCTATGTGTAACGAATTTTGATTGATCCTTTACAAGTGGAATCTTGTAGTGGAGGAAAGGACCATTTGACGGAATGGTTAATTTGGAAAGTACAGTCTATTTTCAACACCGAGGCTATATCAGGTGTAGACTTATAACTTAACTTGGAATCCGGAACACAGTACTGTACAATTGAATAAAGCTTGTGTCTCCTGCGTCGAACGAATGCGTATCAACTACATAACCACCTCAAACAATATTGCATGATATTATTCGTAAACATATCCGCAAGTGCAAATAGTTTTTAAAATTGTAATTGCTTATGAAACCTGGATTGTAACTCAATAAATAATTCATTGCCATTCGATATGGATGTAAAATTTATAATTTATCTTATCAGTATGCGTATTAGAAAAAAATAAATGCAAAATTTAATACATAGAGGGAATGAGATGGTGAATTGAATAAAAATAATGTCAGAAAAGAGATCCTTTTGAGTTTCTGAATATTAGTTACACATTAAACATTGCCCTTTCGTGGCATAAATATCCATTTGCTAAACATACAATGTTCTATTAAATGCATAATGAAGTTCTTTTGTAGATGCATTCTCAGATATTGTTGTTTATTACGTTCCATAACGCTTGAAACGTCCAACATGTATGAATTAATTTACATGCAGATGCAAAATGTTCCTGTGTTTGATATTATTTTTCGTTTCCACAGATGTTCTCCACTGTACTCTTTCTCTACATAAATAGAAAAAATAGACCTATATTACTACGAACTTAGAATCTACATATATGTAGCATTACTTTCCTGTTTTATAATACATCCTACACATATAAATTGTCATTATTCGTCAATAATTGAACGTCGATTATTCGATTCACAGCCTCTCTCTATGTTATATTTAATGTAAAAAATGAATTTTATGAACGCGAACATGAAGAATTTATTTGTTCTGGAAATACTAGAATTGATATAATCTTTAGAACTATTGTACAGAAATTTATCAAGAGAGACCATAATAATTTAATCTAATACGTAAAGATAGATCAATTCCTACTCACGTCTTTAATGAAATTACAAGGTTAGTGACCGATAGGTCAGCAACCTGCGGTACAGTAGTGAAATGTTGGTTGCATAACGTTCTAGGTGTATAGTTCCGATTCGACTAAGGTTATCATGCAACTTAAATCAAGTTGCTTGAGCACAAGCGGTAGCCTAAGACAATTTGTTGATTATTTAAGGAATTTGTTTTACCAAAACTCTTTTTGTACATTTACGTAATCTGTTTGTCCGTTCGTCCGTCTATCCAGGAGACAAAATAATCTCAAGAGCTACTTGAGGAATCATAATCAATTTTGGCTACAATGTAGAAGGCCAAAAATTAAGAATCCAGTTTGTTAATGAAGTTGATATTCAAATCATAAGTGATAGACATAAACCATTTCAGTTTTTTTTTACATTGATGATCATAAAACAAAAACAGTAAGGGATGACGAAAAGCGGTTTCTTGTAATCGATTAAGAGTTTTAAAAAGAGTTATTTCATTCCTAACCTTAACTAAAACCGGATATAGTAAAAGTCCGCTACAACTTCCGGTATCATTATCAATTTACCACAGAATAAAAATGATTAGAGATAGGGGGATGTGTTTTTCCACTAATCGGTTTAGCGTTGTAAGATTAGATACCATCTTTTTTCTTGGTCTTCTAATCAAGTTGAAATTAGCAGAAATCAACCGCTTCCGGTTTTAACGTTAATTGCTATAAAGTAATTGATAACGAGGAAGTGTTTTTTGCAATCAAGCTCACTCTAATGTCTCTACGAAAACCAACAGTGGTAGTCGACTTCTAACACTTAGAGTTTCAATTTCAGTTGAGAAAATATCACGACATACAAACCAATCTCCTTCACGAGATGTACGCGTGACAATGGTATTTGTTTAAAATTCCATTATGAAAATTAACATTCTTTATTTTAGATGCGTTGATATATTTTTATTGTGTATGCTTATGTGCTTTCGATTTATTTTATTGCATATTTTATATATTATTTTTGTGTAATTCTTAAATTTAAATTCTGTTTTCGTATTTTTATCCCTTCTTATCTTTAGATTTTTTCATAGTAAGTTTCTTGTCACTTACTTTATTTATAAATATTATGTCTATAGTACACTCCATAATTACTAATTTCCATTATTCAGTAGTGAAGTTTCAATATTCGTAGGATAAGCTAAGATTATTCTAGTTTTTGAAGTAGTCAGACACAATAAACATGAAATCAAAGCCGACTGTGCATTTTAGTTGTTAATTTTAAAACCTAATTGAACTGGGCGTTAGCGAAGTCTCTACTGTACTCTTTGATTGGCTTTTGTGTGCTGTCCGCCTGTTGCTTGATTAACTCTCGGAAAACTTATCATCTTTTTGATGAAACTTGCATGTTTCTTTCTTTCCATTTGCAGAAATTACCTTGTTCGTTGGGTTGCAGTATGCCAAATATAAGAGAAGTAAAAAGCGGTAAAATTCACCCTATACTGCAAGTGTACACATGTTCATGAAAGGCAATTGTCCAAAATAAACTACATAAAAATCGAATGTAACAAAACTATATTTTAAGGCATTATAAATATACCCACAGCTTAGAGCTACGTGAAAACTGCGAAGAATAAAATTGTGAATTCATCCCCTTATTCAGAACTATGTTCCATGATAATATTCGCTTAAGACATGTTCAATTTTGATGTAATATATCATACATTTCCTTCGAGGTTAATCAATAATCCCCTTTGCAATTAGAATCAGTAAAAAATAAAGTAGTGAATTTACCCTCCCCTCCCTTTAATTTCTTTAGAGTTTTACAATAAATTTTCTTAAATTCATTCGCTTTTGATACAATATAATGTACAGACACATCCAAAATGATTGTCGCATGTCTATAAATATGTTGTTGTAGAAATATAATTTGATAACCATTTTGCCCGGTATTTATTATAATGTTAGTGTGTGTACAATCAGCAAAAACATGTATGTGGTAAATTTCATGTCAAAAGAGCAGTAAATAAGAACAGTATATAACCGAGAAATATTGGTTGTCTATTTAGCAACTTTTTTAAAATCATTCTAATTTCCATATTTATAATTTTTTTCCTATGAAATTTGCCACAAATACACATTTCCCGATTATACACATAGTAACAGTATTAAAAGTAATTTGCAAAATCATTATCACATAATATTCCCACAACAAGACAGTTACAAATATGCGACAATCATTTTGGACATGAGTGTACATCTTCTTAGTCTCTATCCGTGATCCCCAGTGCTTTGGAATAAAATCAGACGAAACTAAACGGAGAATTTAGACTCCTAATATACGATGGAATGCTCCACCCCAAAAATGTAAAAGATATTTACCACGATAAGTTACAGCTCTTCAATTTTACTGTTATATGCCATATATTATTTTTAGTGATTTAATTGTTCATTTTGCATGCAGCTGACTTAACTCAACAAGAATAACGTAGTGGAATTCCGTTCCCTTTGAGTTTTAGAGTTCCATGATAATTTATACAATATTTATTCGGTTTTGATATAATATTATGCATATTTTGTTTAACTCTTTTTTCTTTTGTAATCCCATGTGCTTAGAATTAAAATCAATCAACAGCGAGCGTGGATTCAGTTCCCTAATGAGGTATGGACTATTTCTCTTCCCCTTATATTAAGAAAAATATGATCTAAGATAGCTTTCGTAAAAATGTTCACAGTGTTTACATATAATATAAGGTATATTTTTTGATGACTCATAATCATTTCCACTTATTAAATTTAAAATCAATTGGAAACGAAAGAGTGATCCTCCTCCGTCACTTTAAAAATGTATTATAACTTTGGTAAATATTTTAAGATTTTAAAACAATATGATGTGTGTTTTTATTGACACTGTGATATAATTCGTTGTATATATTCATTGTATATATTCTTACAGTATATTTCCAGTACATGCATATTTTTTTTCTAAGAGTATCCGATATCTACATTGCTTGTGGATGAAATGGATCAATAATAAGAGAGAATGTTCTCCCTAATTTTATTTAACATATTTTTCTGGATACCTATGAAACACGCTCAAACTCTTACAGACAGGGTAAAAGTGGATCTGGAAAGGTAGGGGGACGGTAGGTACCGACATGATGTCACGCCATCCCCCTGTCTATCTTTGTCCATTGTAATTTTTTAGGAACTGGGGGGACGCCGTACATATTTTTTGCAGGTGAGGCGATGGCGTTCCCCGCTTTAACCCTCATTTTTACCCCTACTTATAGAATATTATGTGGGTTTTGTCGGACAATAGAGACTTACTTCTATATTTTGAGATTGAAATTAATGAGACGAAGAATCTATCACTTCAGTAATGCACATCTCACTAGTAAATGTAATATATCTTATATAACAGACACTTTTGTGCATCCTTTTTCGGTAATTTACCATGTTTAGCTAAGTTGAAGAAGAGGTGTGCTGAGAGAGAAGAGGTGCTCGTATCATGTTCATTTATTACACATTCGTAACACATAGCAGCCAGGTAAGTAGGTAATAATGAACATGCTTTCCGTATCAGTAGATAAAATTTAAAATTGTAAAGTTCATAAACGTTCCCAGGGCTTCTGTATAGTGTAGTAGGCCTAGGAAGTTTATTATTTCATACTACTGTTTTCAAAATAGTACCTCTACGCATATCTTTTGCATAGTGTTCGAAAATAGTGTTTAAAATTTCGATATATTACCTAAAGTTTTACCTTATAAGTTTTATTATATTTTATGGATCCTAGGCTGTTGTTTGTTTCCCTAATTCCGTCGTGATAAAAACAATATTTATTTAATGAGAGAAAGAAGGAGAAAGCGTTGAGAGATAAAATTTCCCGTTTCGATGATTAAATTCCCTTTAAGCAACGTTCCCTTTGACTTCGGAATATGCGAGAAACCAGCTTTTGATACAGACAATTGACAATTTGATAGGAACAAATCGCTAGTGGTGGTATTTCTTCTTTTTTTGTTCACTACATTCTTTGAACTATGGAGGATTGTTTCATTAAAATGAATTGAAGAGAAAACAAAAGGGAAAAAGGAAAATATAGCCAAAGAGGAACCAGAACCAAGTCTATCGACAGAGAGGACAAGAATACAAAAAAAACTTAAAAGAAACAATTTCGCCCTTGTTGACACTTTGTTCTACCTGATCTCCAGCCTCCATGAGTCTTCCGAAGTTTAAATCAGATTTTGTCTTCAACGCTGCCTGGGGATTTTTATTCTTTCTTTTTGTTCTTGTCTGAAACAGCATGGAACACAGACAGGAAGAGGCGCTTTACCAGCCCTTTCGTCAGTCACCCTTCCTCCTCTTTCAAAGAAAATCCCTCCCCCATTCGATTTTACTCCCTTTTACCTCCGCAATGGTGAAGCTAACAAGATCCTCCCCGATCAATTCTCCATTTGCCTCAGCTCCCTGTCCAAAGGAATTTAATTTCCTTCTCCTTACTAAGAGCAATGGAATGCATTTTAATGCAGATGCATCACTTTATATATCGTTGGCTCTCGTCAACTGACGCTTTAAAAGAAATGAGTTAACTTCCAGATGTATAGCATTATTTGCCACTCCCTTCTAAACGATCTTTGCATGTTACTTCACTCTTCATCTTTATGAGAGCTCTCAATTTAACGCTATAGCTTCTGATCTTTCAATTTTGCCTTTACACAAAGAGAAAGATGGAAATGTAGTAAGTTTATTTTCCGTATAAACCTTACTTGATTGGGACAATATGTTCGACAGACTTCAGAGGGCATTCTTCTTACGTCATAGACATATAACTAGTTTTTGTTTGAGGCAGCAAGAAAACATATAAGAAAAACTATTAAAGACCAATATGAACCCACAAACGCATCCAACCCTAACTCGCTGAAAATTGGTCGGAACTTTAAAATAACAGGACACGACTCGAGAACAATATGTCGAATTAAGGTTGCGTGAAAGAACACAGTGATTATTTTGAACCATCCATTAATGTATCAGTGGATATGGAAAGTCACCAGTTTTCAGTTCCTGATTTATAATTTAATTTTTCCTTGTAAGAGATTTCGTGAATTTTCTTCTATGTTTCGAGCCTTTTATCACCATGTTTCCTATATACGAATGCAGTGGTTCTCAACCTAATTCCTATCACGACCCCTATTTTATCATATTCTCTTCCCAGCGACCACCTTGTAATTTCTCTTTTGTAATAAGCTTGTGTAGGGTTTTCAACTTACCTAATGCGGAGATCTCACAATATCCATTTATTTCTATAATAGTAGAATCCATTTCTTCTATATAGCGGATATAATAACTTCTCTAAAAGCGAATGCATTAAAACCAAAATTTGGTTACTGCATTCATCTTCTACTTATTTTCGCGACCCCTATGAAACCCTTTCCCGACCTCCAGGTTGAGAAACCCTGCACTAATGCATCAATGAAATGTAGGCTCAGAATAGTCGCTGCGATCTATTCCCCGATCTTCATTCTCGATTTATATTTTTTTTTATTTTATCGTTCCGAAAATTTCCGGTTGACTATAATTTCAAAATGACGCATTTGTGCACCCACATTAATCTATATTTATTCACCTTTCAGCGTATACGAATTGTTGTTTCAGAATACCCTCTAAAGCTCCTTTGTGTCTAAGTGTGGAAAGTAAAACTAAAGAATGAGTCAGAAAAAACTTGGCCGTTTTCCTCCCGCCATATTTTCTAGTATATAAGATGAACATTGGCAGCACTGTGCATAAGCAAGGACAGACTGCCGATCTTACTCACGAATAGATTGTCAGTTGTGAAGTGCGCGTGGTGTGGTAAAGAACGATGAATCAGTTAGAAAAACGAAAACTATTTGTGAACAAATACCTCGAAAATCCAGATATGTCCTTAAATAAATTAAGCAAACTCATAAAGTACCCTCTATCTACTGTGTAAAATGTAATTAAAAAGTACACACAAGTTTTAACTGTTGAAAGAAAACCTGGCTCAGGTAGAAAACCGGGGACTAGCCAACCGAAGCTGGAGAAAAGGGTAACTGCATTGCTGCGTCAGAATCCGAATTTATCGGAAAGAGAAGTTGCTGGTGTGGTCAAAGCGTCCCAATCTACAGTTCACAGAATTAAAGCAAGGAAAGGTTTACGATCTTTCAAAGTGCAAAAGGTACCTAACCGAGACGAAAAGCAACAATTGACGGCAAAATCCAGAGTAAGAAAACTCTATGATCAGTACCTTACTCAATATGAATGTTGCATTATGGACGACGAAACCTATTGTTTCGCTGATTTCAATCAAATTCCCGGAAAGGAGTAATACGTGGCACTGAAGAGGGGAGATGTGCAGGATAAATTTAAACAACGGAAGGCACCCAAATATCCCCAAAAAAATATTTGATTTGGCAAGCTATTTGTTCATGCTGTAAAAAAAGCAACGTGTTCATCACAACAGGGACAATTAACGGCGAAATTTATACGAAGGAGTGTTTACAAAAACGCTTGTATCCATTTGTGATGTCACACAGTAACTCTGTTTTCTTTTGACCAGATCTTGCTACCTCTCACTACTCTAAAGCAGCCACTGATTGTTATAAAGAAAAGAGTATCGTCTCAGTTCGAAGAGAGGCAAACCCACTAAATTGCCCTGAACTTAGGCCAATTGAAAAATATTGGGCCTACATTAAAAGAACATTGAAAACATCAAAAGGGAAAGCGGCTGACTTGAAAACTTTTCGTCGCAAGTGGACTGCAGCTGCCAATCAAATAACAGAAGAAGATGTGCGAACTCTTATGAAGCGGATTAAAAGTAATGTACGAGCATTTTTCCATAATTAGTTCTTTATGATATCTTTTGTGTATTTAATTTTTGTTACTTTATAGTCAACTAAAGTATTAAAACAACCTTTCTTCTTTTCATTTCTTTACCTACTTTTTTGGTCAAAGTTACTGGCCAAGTTTTTTCTGACTCATTCTTTAAAGTATTGAATTTTATGTTTGTGTTCGTATCCGCTGGGATTGTATCTGGAATCATCCACATAGAAAACACACAGATAACCATTTGGTTCACAAGTAACCTTCAACAGTCTTAGGTAAACCAGGTTTAACAACTAAAGAGCTGTAGGAAAAAAAATACAATTATTTTATCTCCAAGAAGAAACGAAGCGGTAAAAAAACACGCCTCTGTTACAATACTTTGTAAATCGTTTACCCGATGCGTTCTTATGAGACCCAAGATAAAAATTATTTTTTCTAAAAAAAATTAAATGTAATTATATGTGGGAGAGTTTAGGGCTCAGCTGTTTCCTCATGAAAATTCTACTGAGCTTTTGTTTCTTTTTAAAACAAAAATAAAACAAAGAAGTGTAGATAGCGATACGCTTGAAAAAAAACGGGAAACCCTTATCATGGTTCTGCAGCGAACAATAAAAATGTTCTCAGTTAATCCTTTCGTTCCTTATCTAACATAAGCTTCCCACGCCCAAATTAAAATGTCTGCGATAGTCAAGAGTGATAAACATTTTGTCTCGAAACGTTTAACATTATTTGTAGAAAACCTAGTACAAAGCTGGCCTCAAAGAAAAGTTAGTATAAGTTTGAGTTGTGTGATTCTATTTTGCAAAAGGAAAAAAATTGTAAATTTTTTTTTAAATCTACTGCTGATTAAAGATGGTCCGTACCAATTTCTGGACAATTTCTATACTTCTTTTGTATTCGCATTTTCATATTTTAAATCATGATGGAAATACAGCGTTTCATGAAAAAAAACAACTAGTGGTTTGAAAGAACCTACTATAAAAGAAGAGCTCTCCTCCACAACTTCAGTATTGGACAAGATATAAAGCTAATTCACAAAAGATTAACTCACTGTACGTAGTATTAAAGTAATTATATTATATTAGTGTTGGCACTAGTTTATATGGAAATTAAGATATTCGATAAAGTATCGTACCTGTTACGAGAGTACCATACTTTTGGAGGTGACGGATTGGGATAAAATTAAGATATTTATTGGTCTTTACTTTCTTAAATAGATGATATTCGTTATATCTTACATAGGAAGGCCAATTTCAAGAGAACAGTCTCATGGAATCGGTATAGATATCACCGTATAGAATACCCGCAATTTTCGATTCTGGACAACACTTTCAAGAAAGAAAAGTTCCCAGGATGCTAGATATTTATTGCAGCATACTAGCGTTTAGTAAATTAAAAATAAATACAACTTTGCAAGTCACCAAATATTAAATATGAGCTTGCGTGATGCTAAGGTTGGAAGTTTCCTTCAAATCACAGTTAAAAAGAAGGCTTCCTTCCATGTGATGAAGACACATTGGTCATATGTGAAACGCAAGAATGCATATATAGACCAATTTAACTAGTAACTAGCATGGTAATTCTGCAAAATATTCATATTAGCATTGACTACACAATTAGCAATACTTTTTCTTTCTGATAAATATGTTTTGAGTGTTTTTCGTCGTACAGTCCTAAGGCAACACCAAAGGTTATGAAGGATGTTGGAATCAGAATTATGAATGAATATTTAATTCAGTGTAGTTGGCTGGTGAACAGACTATCATTCGAGATGAACCCACATTATATGCCATTCCTCAGTGTAATATCTCACTTCCAAGAAACTTGAACTTCAGGACTGCACCACCATTCCCAGCTCCGATAAATTTGTGCGTAACGCTGATCAGTACTGTGTGTAACAAATATGAACCAATTGAAGGAAATCTACAAACAGCAGAGAGATTATAATGATGAATAAAAACAATTTGTATGTGTTTTTTTTTTAAAAAAAACAACTTGCATGTGTTTTTGTTAAGTCGCTATGTTAAGTCATATACATTGAAAACAGTCTTAACATACTGGAAACTCGCAAATTATACCATTGCAGGAAAAAGATATTATGTTGATGAAATCATAATCCTAGGGATAAGATTGTGTTGATAAGCAGAAGGGTTAGTAATATCTGACTAACGACGATTTATTATCATATACTTTAAGATGAATCGCGTTCTCATATCAGTTTTCGAAATAATGTTTCTTGCGCTTTTGGTATATTAAATAAAGTTCTTTAACTAAGAATTGCCTATAATTGAGTGAGTAAATAACATGGTAGGCTATAATAATTCGAACTTAAATTACAAAGATACTGTTATAATGAACCGTAACGCCATTGAGAGCTTTTCGAGTGACTGACCGTAGATCTAAACCGTATAAAACTGTCTACATGTATGATTTTATATGAACATTCTGGAAACTCTAGTGACAGTTGGTGAAAGATTTATAGTTAGTAGTGTTGCCAGAGACAGTGTTTGATCATATTGTAATAGAAGTGAGTTGAGTACAGTAGATAGCTTTAAAGTTGTTTCAATTATTATCGGGAACTATTTATCGATCTTCACGGTCTATTAACACAATAAAAAAGTATAAGTTCTTTAAATAAAAACTAAGCTTACAATATGTTCAAATTGTATATCCTATTACAGAGATATATTTCCCATGTAGAAATGATATAATGATGGAGTGTAGAGAGAGTAACTCAAACCTATGAGAACACATATGCAATTCTGCTTTGTTAATTTCTCCTCTTCATGTGGGAAATAATCCTTAGGAGGGAAACAGACAGAAAACATCAAAAAGGTAGTAGCAGGAAATGTTCATATATATGTTTATTTCTGGAGTTCTACTCGAATTCACGTAAAAGTACGAGAAACAACAAAAGAAATCATCAATAAAGCGTCTGTTAGATGAATTTCAGGAGACAAGGAATGCCACTGAGTGCCGAAGGATGGTCGGGCGAAAGTATTGACAGAGGATACATTTTCCTTTTAGGAACGAGTATCGATCTTTGTTCAGAGACGAAAAAGACGCCTTGAAAGCCTACCAAGCCTATGATTTGGTATTGAACGACTTGTTTGACAAATGAAAGTCACAAACCACAACCGACCTATCCATTCAATTGTTGTGTTTATATACCACAACCGTCCTCAATAGAAATAACAGTTTTATTTATATATCACGCCCGTCGTTAAAGGGTTAAATAAACTGCGAGTGACATGGTAAAAGTCACCAAAGTTGATATGCACTTCAGTTTCTGCATTCTCTATCGGCGTTGCACAAGTCCTTAAAAATACAAACTTACAAAATATATTCCGTATTATTATGGGAGACAAGGACTTGCGTAAATCTAGATTCTGCGGTTAGTAGAATCTATAATTGAAGATAAGAAACTGTGTGATGGTACCGGTCTGAAGAGGGATAGTTCCATCTCGATGACAAAAATTCCCTAAAATGGGTCACAGGAAACTAGGATAAGATCATGAATGAGTATGGTTTGCAACTACTTTTGCAACGAAACAAGACAACGCCCCACACTTAGCAGCTTTTACTGTGATACAACTGCTTCTGAATATGAGTTTGATCTTTTGTGTTTTGCTTCATTATGGAACACTGATATTATTACGACATAATCTACTATTAACATCAGTTCCAAGCCAAGACAGGATTTGAATCTAGTACTTGATTAGGCAGGTGCATAGATCATTATGTAAGATCAATCCTCAGTGTAAAGCTATTCCCCACTACAATATCTTTCCTTCAGAAAATCTGTAGAGAGATTAAGCTAATTAAACATGCCTTAAAAAGGAAGAGTAACTAGAACAGTTTTTCCTAGTTTGCACTTGGTGTTTAGTAACTCCGTCGTAGCACGGGGTAAGTTATTAAGATGTCGACAACTCCTGAGCATAAAACCTTTTGTATCTTGGAACTCGAAAGGTATAATTCAGCAATTTAATGCAACTTCTTTTTGGCTGGAGTATGGATAATATCCCCCATCGGATAACAACATCCGCAGGCGGTACAACAAATTTAAGGGGATATGTGTGGCGGATGAGTCAAGATCTAGGAATGTCCTTCAAGACTGTTTGGATGTTTTACAGAAGAGATTGTAGCTGAGGCCGCACTGTCTACAACTGTTACAGGTTCTAAAGCGTGAAGATAATGTTACCCGTGTGAACTTCTGCGAATAAGTGTTGTACGTGAAATATAATTATTTTCTTCGTTCTATGATCTTTAGTGATGAAGCCCCTTAGTGGAACAGTCAAGACATATAATGTGTGTATTTGGAAGGATCTGATATACTAAAAAAATTCATCCGATGAGGGATTCGTGATTGTCTTTTGTGCAATATCAAAACAAAAGTGTATAGGCCTTTTGTGTCCAGATAACACTATCACTGATATAGAATATTGGTAACTCACTCTCACGCTCACTGTGAAGTACGAAATTGATTGAATGCTACTTTTTCTCAATGATGGATCGGTACTTATTAAGAGAATGATGTAGCTCTTCTGCAATAACCCCGAAGATTTTCCGACCTGATTCCTGCCATTTCCTTTTGCGAGGGTGTGTCAAGGATCGTGTTTACGTGCTAGCACTACCCGCCAACTTTCATTATATTGTAACGCAGGATTGTTGCAGCATTAGAGCTTTTACGCCAGATATGCTAGCTTGAATGTGAGAATAAATTTACTATAGACTAGATATATGCCGCGTGAGAAAGGGATCACCATTACATTGAACTATTGTAACTTGTGGCAAAATTACAATTAATTTTTACAGTTAATTTTAAGGTATGTTTCGTTTTTGTTTGTATGTGTATTGCATATAGAAGATACAGTTAACTAAAGCCCCGATATATTTATGTAGAAATACCCTCATATTTCACTATCACGAAATTCAATACCCTCATATTTCAGTATCAGAGCGACAGCAAAGATTACACCTAATGTAACGTATTATTCGAACGAATAATTTCGTTTCATTAAAAAGTTGACTAGTTAAACACAGAAACACTGTGGACATTTTTAATCTATTCAGCTCATTGTAATTTGCTACATCAAAATAACACAACACAAAACTTCACTGAGTCAAGGTCTTTATTTGGACAAACTTCCATCAAAATCTATTTAGCCTTCATGACGTGATAATGTGACACACAAGATCATTCAAAATTGATCTCTGTTATCTTAAAAGGATAACTAATTAAAATAATACCTTTTTTTTTAATATAAACATCTTTATATTACTTATTATATTTCCTTTAAAATGACTAAAAAGCGCAACGTAGATAAGCCTAAAACTAAATATAATTAAAAATTTAAAACATAAAAGTAAATTTTAACACAATAGGAATTTTGCACTACACAAATGCATGCATACATTTATATATGAATACTACGCACACAATGAAATGATTATATACACATTGAATGACTGAAAGTATATTAAAAAGAAATAATTTTTAAAACTCAAGTTTATTACCATATGCTATTACCGTGAAATACAACAAATAATATTTTCTTTCAATCTGCCAACACAACCAATTCCGTTTATTACCGAGAAAATAAATTTTCTTTTTTACTTTTTAACTTAATGTTTGAACAAACAAAATTGATTGGTTTTAACACTAGAAGGACCGGATGGGTCAAAATGACCCATCACCATATTTTAATATTCTACTGTAGACGTATTTGAAATACTAGGTGAATAATATTTTATGAATTTGTTAATGCTATTGGCCTGCACTAATGCTAAAATTCATAGCAAAGTGGGTTCACAAACTAAGGCAAATTTTACAGTTATACCTAAAATGCCCGCAATGGGTCATTTTGACCCATGTTAAATTCCATATAATTTTACGGTATAATTCAATTTAATATTTTGTACGAACACATAGCAACATATTTTATGCCATTGTGTTTTACAACTGTGTTACACGTAACTAGACATACCTCATTTTTACTGAAGTTTTTAATGTGTCTGACAATTGGCGCGCAAGGATAAAATACATGTTACTATCAAGTGGAATACATAATGCTACCTCTAGATATTATTCGTTAATGCTGTAATCTATAAAAAAATCATCTTTCACTACGTCTGTTATTTTTTATTCCATATTTATTCATTTCCAATCCTTATCAGTAATAACTAAATAAGCTCTCATGGTGAAATGGTCGCTTGCTTTCTAGAAAAACCTCTTGATCTTCTCAAAACTTACTCAATATTTACAAGTTACTTATGTTATTGGTGACGGGTGATGTGATGAAACAGACTGCTTTGTAGACCAAGATACTATTTTTATGCGATCATTCTGGAAGCATGTCACAGGAAAGATCGAAAATTTTACGTAACAACGAAGAAATACTAACAGAATTGCGAAGTATTTCAGAAAGTGATTCTGGAGATGAAGATGGAAATACATTGTCTGATGAAGATTTGCCGATTACAGGTTCGGATTCTGAATTTACAGAAGAGTGTGAGAACGTGTCCGAAAGATCAACGGAATCCTCTCCGAATGAGTGAAGCGATATTGAAGATTTCGTACCACAAACACATAATCTAACAAGATCTGTAATTGCGGCTGATGGAACAAGATTGGAGGTTGTAGATTCATCAGCTCCATCAGCTCAGGGTAGAAGACATACGCATAACAATGTACGTATTACTCCAGGGCCAACACGTTATGCAAAGCAAAATATAACCGAGCATTCGTTGTTTAGTACATTTCGACTGATTATCAATGATGAATTCTTATCAATTATCAAAAGATGTACCGAGAAAGAGGCGGAGAAAGAAAAACCTAATTGGACAGTAGATAAAGATGAACTTCTAATTTTCATAGCATTGCTCTAGGTGCGTTAGGTCTGCGGAATATGCCATTGAAAAGTTGTTGGTCCAGCAAATGGGGAGTAGCTCTTTTTAGAGATACAATGCCTAGGAACAGATTTCTTGAAATCATGAAGTACATTCGATTCGATGTACGTGCAGAGAGAAGAATCAAGCTACAAACTGACAAATTTGCCCTTTCATCTTCAATATAGGACATATTTGTGAAAACTTCGTTGAATTGTTTCAACCCTGGAGAAAATGTTACATGTGACGAACAACTATATTCCACAAAGTGTAGATGCAGATTTTTGCAGTACGTTGCAACGAAACCGGATAAATTTGGAATAAAATACTGGCTGTAGGCTGACGCCAATACCAAATACTGTCTTCACGGGTTTATTTACCTAGGAAAAGACAAAAATAAGCCTGCAGCTTAGCCTCTTCCCGAATATGTAGTTTTACGTCTAATGGAACCATATAAGAAAACCGGCTTGAAAATTACACGCGACAACTTTTTTACTTCTGTATCGCTAGCTGAGAAGCTGCAGAAAGATGCTATCAGCATTGTTGGCACAGTACGGAAACAACGTAGAGAATTACCAGTCTATGTCAAGAAAGTGGAACCAAATAGAGAGCTATATGATACAAAAATATATAGAAACCAATATGGCCACACGAAGACATACTACCTCTGTACAGAATATAAGAACATGCTAATTTTGAGCCCTCTGCATCCTGATGCAGAAGTACCAACAACAGGGAAAAAGAAGCCTGAAACAGTTGTCTTTTACAATCACACGAAAGTGGGTGTAGAAGTTCTGGACCAAACGGCGTGCAAGTACTCTGTTCGAGCTGGTAGTAGACGATGGCCAGTTCATGTTCTTTATAACATATGGGACTTGACAGGCATAAATTCTTGGATAGTTTACAAAGCAGTCACTGGAAGACGGATAAGCAGAAGGATGTTCCTCTTGGATCTAGCTGACGAAATCATAAAAGAAAGGAAAGGGAATCTACAACCCAAACAATATCTTCCACAGCAAACTAAGGGTTCTACAAAAAGAAAGCACTGCCAGGTCGCTCCAAAATGTGCCAACAAGTCATCAGCATGCTGCCCATCATGCAAAAGATTAGCCTGCGGAAAGTGCTTATCGAAAGTGTTGGTGTGTAATGAGTGCAAGAAAGACGTGTAAGACAGTTTTCTCCTTGCACCTTTTTCATGACTAGGTGAAGCTCTATAGCTCATTGTATTCCCAAGATTATTTCAATAGGAAAGGAAAAATAATAACTAAAGTGTTCATCTGTAAAATAACAGACTGCCTAGAAACAATTTCATGTTCAACAAGAGAATAATAAAAGGAAAACTATTAGAAACATCATTTTGTAATAAATCATTTATTTTTTTTCCACATTTTACTTCTCATACAAATTAGAAAAATAAATTGTGTATTGTTGAATCACATATCACTTCCATATATCTTGTAACTAGCTATCTATTTGTATATATAAGTATATCTGTATATATAAGTACATAAGTATTTCCGTTTACCTTTTAATGTACGTAAAAAGTACTTCTGAACTAACATTTACTATAATTCGCGCTCTCTAGTGCAGAAAGACAAGATTTCAACAGAAAATTCCACAATATCAGTATAAAAATTAATATGGGTCAAAATGACCCATTGCGGGCATTATAGGTAGGTAGAAAGTGCGGTCCTTCTAGTGTTAACGTCGATATTAAATATATTTTTCATTAAATGTAAAAGGCAAATGTTCTTTTGTGATTTTCAATCTTGATTTTTGTTGTTTTTGTATATAAATAAATGGCCTTCTTCCATTAAAATATATTCTTTGTCTCTTGCACATATACAATTACGTATATCTATGTGATTATATTTTGTATTTTTAATTAATAAAAACAAAAGCCATTTATATAATATTCTTATCCCCCACATATTACTCATGTACTTGATGGAAGTCTATTTTAAACCTAGATGGCCTTTGTACATCTTATAAATATAAATTTTATCGATAATTTCATTATTTTATTATATGTTTTCTATGTTTTCAAGGCAGCATAGAAGACTAATGATAGTAGAATTGCCATTCTAATTTATTGCAGTTCATAGCATAAATAAAGTGTACTTTAGTGATACTCAAGATAGAACAAAAATGCTTCTAGCCGGAGTCATAGACACAGAACTGTAAAAGACTGCTGAAAACATACGATGATGTGTGGATGTTAGATGTTGAGTCTAACGAGGAAGGTTCATAAACCGTGAGAGTTGAATTTTGATTAGAACTAGTGGCAGGATTCAGTTCCATCTGTTAAGTAACGTAGTAAGAGTCACTCGATGCGCAAATGCTTCGTTGAGCTGCTACACCGACGCTATCTTGAAATCCAGTAGGCAATATCCAAGAATACCCTTTTGGCACAAAAATGAAAAAGCTTTTGGTAGATCTGACTTTACCATTGTAAACCGGGGTAGGGCATCTATATGTGTGAATACTTCCAGTGCATGACCGCCATCTTGAAAGGCGCCATTTTGAATCGCGGTTAAATATGATAAATGGCAAGGGGGTCATATGGGGCATCACATAGTACTGGAATTTACTCTTTAATCCATTTCCGTAACCAAAGTTTACATATCTCTTGTCACTTCAGAGTTAAGAGCTCTCTCACCCACAGAAACATATAAAAACTGTGCAAGTTAAATTTGTGTTATGAAAAGCGGTCGTGCGAGCGTTGCAGGGTTTTAACTAATGCAGTAGTAGTCATTTGATATACAATAGTCACTATACGAATCAGATCTTGAGCCTATTGAGAGAAATCAATTAAATTGAAATGCCTGTAGTGAAAAATCGAATAGCAGCACTGTAGCAAATGCACTTTCGTCACAATCTTCTATGACCACAGACACTATTTTCTACTTGCAACATAGTCTTCAGGACATTTGTAAATGAACCAGCTTTGCTCTTGTGACGTACCCACATTTCTGCCATGCGTATGCAAGCATGTCCTATATAACTGGCGCACAAAATTGACGATACACAGAATGCATTTTCATTATGAAAATTCTGTCATATAACTTGTTCGGTATACTACAAACAATGAATTTATGTCGAAAATAATCCTCAAGTCTCCGAATTACCAGCTTATACTGCTGGAAAAAGTATACATCAAGAGGCTGAATAAATTTCGTGGTCTTTGGAGGTATAACTTCAGCACGAATGTTTTTCCCATGTTACAATTCTCGCATGTCTTTACCTGTCTGTTTACTCCATGAGTCAAGCAACAGCAGGGAATCCTCTTTCACATCAGGAATCAACACGTATTTTAGCCACCGTTTGACGTGTTCGCGAGTGAGTTTACTTGATTTGCTCGCATCAATAACACTGTTGAAAGGTGTCTGTCTAGTTAACTGGTGTTTGACTTTGGGTCCGAAGACGCTTTTAGGTTTCTGGAAACATATACATATTCGTGTGCTTAGCCGTACTGGAGAAATGTAAATTTGGATTTTGTATGTGCGGAACACTGATGCTAAAGACTGTGCGACTGCTGTAGTATGTTTCTCACCTATTTCTGACAAGTTTTACCAGAGGTCATTTCGTATTCAAACCTAGACTGGTCAGTATTAAAGATGCAAGACACTCGGACTAAAATAAAACCTCGGACTTTAAAGAACCACCGCTACAATTAGTTATTTATCACAGATTTGTTATGAAATCTAGTCTTTCACTTATTATAAGCGAGTTTTTTTATCGTTAAAGGTGGAAAGATGCATATATTTAATTATTTGATAATGAAGGAGAAAGCCAGAAAGAAGCTTGTTTTATGGTTTACAACTTGAATCTTGTAATAATCTTTATTGCCATCTATTTTTAGCAGGTGTGTATGCATTCTCTTATCACTAATAGCAGAACAGACACAAGAAAAGTGAATTCTAAGTTTCCAGATGTATCTTCTTCTAACAAGCAATTATCTGATAATTTAAATCCCCTTCATTGTTCAATGAGTCAGCGATAAATCGATTTTATTTAGAGAAACTGACAATAAATATATTAAAGTATTTTATATTCGTAATATGCATGGTAAATTATAGGTTGTCAAGTGTAAGTATTGGAAAAGAACGCAATATTCTGCAACAATGAGGGTCTTTGCGTAAGGTTTTAAGATTGGAGAAGAAAACTTAACACACCATAATGGACCATGTAAAATTACCTAAAATTGATTTTTGGTTTGATTCAGTTAAACGTTCCATACTTATGCCTGCTATGTTAAAGGAGACGTGGATTTGTTGATTATAGTGGAATCCGAGTCACTTTGGTCATTCAGCTAATATGCACCAGTTTATATAATTTTTCTAATATATATGGGAACAATACCTTTAGTATTCTCTGCTCGTCAGTACTATTAGGCATGTGTTTCATTGAATACCAGTCTATTCCATCGCACTTCGAAATAGGTATGATTTGTTGTATGCTGCTATTCTATTTTCCACTACAGGCATTTCAATTTAATTAACGATTTCCATCAATAGGCTCAAGATCTGATTGGTATAGTGGCTATTGTGCATCAAGTGACTACTACTGCATTACTTAAAACCCTGCAACTGCTTGCACGACTGCGTTTTATAACACAAATTTACCTTGCACAAATTTACCTTTTTATATGTTTCTGTGGGTGAGAGAGCTCTTAATTCTGAAGTAAGAAAAAAAAACAGAAATATAAACTTTGGTTACAGAAATGGATTCAGGAGTAAATTCCAGTACTATTTGATATTCCACATAACCCCCTTGCCATTTATCATATTTGACCGCGATTCAATATGATGGTCATGCACTGGAAGTGCTCCCACATATAGATGATCTTTTTCGATTTACAATGGTAAAGTCAGATCTATCAAAAGCTTTTTCATATTTGTGCCGAAAGAGTATTCTTTGATATTGCCTACTGGATTTCAAGATGGCCTAGGTGTAGCAGCTCAACGAAGCATTTGCGCATCGAGTGACTATTACTACGTTGCTTAGCAACTAGAACTGAATCTTGTCACTAATTTAATCAAAATACAACTTACATGGTTTATGGACCTTCCTCATAAGAGAAGGGAAGAAACGAATTGAAGAGTTTGAGGTGTGATGCTATAGAAGGATGTTGAAAACTGTATGTGTGGTTAAGGTATCAAGGTGAAAGAGCATTTGAAATGGTAGTTGAAGAAAGGAATATACCGCAAAATATTTGAAAAGAAGAAATAGGATGATTAGACACATTATGAAAAATATGGAATTTTGCTAGTAGCTATGTCGGGAGTAATACAAGGAACAATACATAAAGGAAAGAAAAAAAAACAAGGAAATTAAAAACCTAGTTCAGCTTGTGGGGAAAGTGAAAAACTACGTTGAAACCAATCAAATAATTGCTGACCTGCTAAAAAGAAATGATACTTACAACCAATCAGAATATTAAAAGCTTACATAATTGTAGAGGAAACTAATAACATTACATGTTTTACGTACAACTTCAAATCAGGGAAGTTTTGATATAGCAGGAAAAGAACTTGTGATCACTGATGTAATCCTACTTACTGTTTAAACATTTGAAGTAAGTTTAATAATATTATTGAAGCTAGTAATACAATTATGAGAACAGAATATATATATATATATATATTTGGTTTTCATAAATGTATTTCTAGCTTTAATAATATATATACTCACTGTATATGCATTTACGTTATTTTGAGTTTACATACCCTTTAGATAAGCAATTAGTTACTTGTGTATATTACAGCTAATTCTAAAATAGGGTTTTTCTTCCGTTACTCCAAAGTTGACAATTGTGTTTAGATGGAAAGGTTTGACAATGTAGTTTAGAATCTACCAATAATAAAGGTACAAATATAGATGTCCCATAACCTGATTTCAATGAAAGAAGTGCATCTCCCTCGTGTTAAGGAGTAAACAAAAAAGAGAAATGGTTAATAATCCTTCAAATCACCAGTAGCCATAAAGTCTGAGTCTGTCACTAATTTGGTTATGTGTTGGTGATCATCCAAGAAATTGCTTCAAGTCACACTTCCAGCTATAAAAAGTTAGTATATGCTATGTACTTCTTTTGTAATAATTTCCATGGAAGGTGAAATCACAAATTTATAGATATTGTTCCAAATTGTTAAAAAGTAAAGGCCTTCACAGAACTTAACTTGAGATTTCCTAGACCTATCTTTTTGCTAAATAATATTTAAGTAGTTACTAGTAGAAGTTAATAACAATATCAATACTACTGCTAATTAACCAGCTTGAATGTCATTAAAATAATACACTATGCAATCATATTATTACTTTGAAGTGCAGTATGTTCAATTCATAGTATTTTAACACAGGAGAAAAAATATTTTTTTTAAATATTTGGTCTAGGAATTAATTCGTGCGGTTGGACAAGAGATGGCGCAACGAACGGAGCGTCCCACAGTTCCGTGTATCCACACATGTGTTGCAAACCCCTGTCATCGCGTATCGTTCGTAGTATAGGGCAGTGGATTAAAGCGTCAACAACACCAGTTTGTAGTTAAGTGAACATGGCGCAATTTGTGCCTGATAAAGTGTTTTTGCGGGGTGTCCTGCTGCATTACTTTAACATGCAGAAAAGTGCGACTGAAAGTCATCGTATTTTGGTGGAAGTGTATGGTGACCATGCTCTAGTTGAGCGAACGTGTCAGAAGTGGTTTGCACGGTTTAGAAGTGGTGATTTCGGCTTGGCAGACCAAGAGCGAGCTGGACAGCCAAAAAAATTTCAAGACGAAGAATTGACAGCATTGCTCGAGCAGGATTCGTGTCAAACGCAGGAACAACTTGCAGCAGCATTAGGCGTTGATCAAACAACAGTCTCCAAACGCTTGAAAGCCATGGGAATGATTCAAAAGATGTCACATTGGGTTCCACATGAATTGAAAGACAGAGACGTTGAAAGACGAAAAACCATTTGCGAATTGCTGCTTTAACGACAGAGCAGAAAGGGGTTTCTGCATCGAATTATTACGGGTGATGAGAAGTGGATCCATTACGAGAACCCTAAACGAAAAAAGGCCTGGGTGAAACCAGGTGAACCAGGTCCATCACAACCAAAACGAGATATTCACTGTGCAAAGGTTATGCTGTGCATATGGTGGGATATGAAAGGTGTGGTGTACTATGAGCTGCTGCAACCGGGTGAAAATATGAATGGAGAACGTTATCGACCACAATTAATGCGTTTGAAGCAAGCTCTGGCCAGAACACGACCAGAATGGGAGAACAGACATGATAAACTTATTGTTCAACATGATAACGCTCGCCCACATGTCGCAAAACCGGTCAAAACCTATTTAGAAAATGTCAGATGGGAAGTTTTACCCCACCCGCCGTATTCACCAGACGTTGCTCCTTCGGACTACTACTTGTTCGATTGCATGAACAACGATTTGATTGGACAGCGGTTTACTTCTTCAGAATCTATCGAAACATGGGTCTCTGACTGGATCGCTTCCAAGGATGAGGACTTCTTTCGCCACGGAATCCGCACATTGCCTGACAGATGGGCGAAAGTGGTGGCTAGCGATGGACAATATTTTTCTTAAGGTATTTATGTATTTTGTGTTTGTACTACAGCTTCAATATGTGCGTACCAACCGCACGAATTAATTCCTAGACCAAATATTTATTTTTCGAAATAGAGAGGTGAACGTCGAATTGACAAGGAACAGTGAGAGCTAAACGTCAAGTTGACCGCAATATTATAATGTCCGAAAAGTTAAAAAACGGTATGCTTCAGATTTGGTGTTGGTAATATTTTGTAACGGAAAAATTTACTACAATTTGTACTATTAAATTAAATAGAAATAAACTCATCTGTCTGTAATAATGATAACTTCGAAGATAAAAATTCTTAGGTAAGTTAACAATATTATACTAATTTTAAAGTTGAAACAACTACGTCAAATCTGTTCTATCAGTTAAGTGATTAATATTTATTATGAAATGTAGGCATCAGGATGTAACAACTTAAAAATACAGATTAAAATATAATCTTGGAAAATGCAGTAACTTTTCACTAATTTATATAAACATACTTAGTTCTGTGAATTTGAGCCCCCATCTATACACCAGAATAATACAGACTACATGTTTAGCTAACGTACTTATTTTTTTATGTAGAATACGAGTACCACAAAGAAACCCAATTATTATTACCCTATTCCAGGCATTATTCCAAAGTTGGTTGTCCGCCTAGTTTTGGCTAAAAGCCTAATAATTGGTTCCTTTCTGTAAAAAAAAAAAAAGTTTAATATTTAATTCACACAGTACTGCCGAGCGAGCGTTAGCGAGTGAAGGCGGGTTAGGGTCCCGCAGGACACGTTGTTTTCTGTCTTTATTATAATTAAATGGAAAGGAGGACCTCTGTGTTCTAGATCCTTGCCGCCATGTTGGTTATGTTACTTATCGTTACATTGAAAATTGTAACTTTCTCCACGTTTCTTTACAGTTATATGCTTACCACATTTTCTACAATTTATTTTTAGATTTATTAAGCCATGACTTTTACTTACTTTTAGTAGATTTTCCTGATTATCACCTTATTGTTTCACAAACTATAATAATGTTACCTCATATCCAGGTCTGCATGTATGTATACCTGCAGCCATGTTTACAAAACAAATGCTCATTACACTCCCACGATCCTACCATTCAGTAATCTTGCGCCAAGTAGTTCACTCAGCCTGACAAATAGTTTCATGTTTAGAACCGCTTATATAAGAAAATGAACAGAATTTTCGCACACCTGATACATTATCAAGCACACAAACAAGCAAGTTATTCATTTCTTCCCGGTCACTTTTCAAAATTTTGCTAGAAACGGACGACCAACTTTGGAACTTAACCCGTATTCTAAGTAACTCATCATAAGCAAGGTATATAAAATAACAGGTAGCCCCAGTTCGCGATTAGCGTTCTCATTGGCTCATTGTCCGTGACGCCATGTGGAGGTATCAGTGAATATATTTCGCTTGCGTGCTAGTTACACTTCGCGCTTTACAAGTAAAACTGGATGCAAAATAACATAATTATAAACTTCCTTGTGTTTCCAAATGCAAAGGATTAGTTTTTTCTACTCAGAGATGAGACAATATAATTTAATTAATAA
This sequence comes from Thermobia domestica, assembly GCF_964235325.1. NCBI lineage: Eukaryota > Metazoa > Arthropoda > Insecta > Zygentoma > Lepismatidae > Thermobia > Thermobia domestica. The sequence goes on from NC_137461.1 coordinate 125,530,548, forward strand.
ATAAATACTGACAATAATGTATAATTATCTATACAAATAAAAATGAATATAATATTTGCTCGCTAACTTTTCTTAGACCAAGGGACGATTTTTATAATTTTAAGTACATGAGTTAACCTGGTCTAAAGTCTTTATTATATTACTTTGATTAAAGGGCGAATCCCAAGGGGTTCAAAATTTGTATGTAAAATATGGTGTCTCACGAACCTATCAAGTCAGAAAGAAGAAACTCGGTATATAAACTCCTCATTAAACTCAAGAGAAACCGGAAGAGGTACGGTTTTGTTAGACAAGATTACGTTAGATTAGATTCGATTTGGTTCGTGATAGTTTCCTATGAATGGTCTGCTCAAAGTGCACTTTTGCCTTGATGACTCAGATACTCTTACAAAACTTAAGAATATCATTTAAACTAAAGAATATATGGGAGTATACATTTATATTCTCGTTGGTACCTTCTTGTACCTCCCTTTACATACATAAATTCCTTAAATCTCAGGTCCTGAGAAACAAATGTTAATAAAAGTAAAATAAATTATTGTTGTTACACACGTGTTTTTCAACTTGACTAGTCTCTAGTTTATTTTTTCCCCATGCAGTTTGGTATCATTAACAAGAGAACAGCGTCAAACCTTAAACACTTCTTTTGCGGCAAACCTAGAAGCTCATTTTTCAAATCCTTTTGATAATCCTGCGGTGAAAAGTGAGGAGAATATATTCGTGCGTTGTCCACATTAAAAGTGTTTTTTTTCGCGAGAAATCCATCTTCTTCAAAGTTCCTCATTATTAGGGAATATTCATTCGTATTGCTTCCTCTGTTATTACAATGAGCTACTGCAAAATTAAGGTGGTTTTTAAACATCTTGAAACAGCAGCGTAATTGTTTATGCTGTATTTCACTTGTTCTGTTGAAAAATACCGCGATACCTCCGCATGACGTCACCGGTTCCAAAGTATCCTGGGAAAAGTGAGAACAGAACAGCTGAATCGAGAGTCCCCTGCATCATAAGCACTACAATATTCTTAGCTCTTATCGGAGAAATAAATAGTTCAATGATAAGACAGAAAGCAAATCCTCATGCCAAGGTTTAGAGAAATTCGAGAACGATCTTTTTGGTAAACTTAAAAATTGTTGGTGTTCAATAAAGACTCCAGCCTTCAAAATGAATCTGATGCTAAAGTATGTGCCCACTAGTAAGACGACAATACATAATATTGTTTATGAAGTGTAGTCTAAAATTATTATTAACCTGATTATGATTAAATTATGATAATCACGGCAAACTTCAATTTGTGTTAACCCGTTTTGTCGTCTAAAAAGAAGTTCTCCGTCGAAGCAAAACCATTACTGTGTAATTCTGAACTCCATGTAATGCTTCGCAACTTTGTTCGCAAGCATTCAAAAATATTCAAAACATATGCCGCCTTATGCAGAGTCGTTTTGACGTTATGATTATCGTTATGACGATATGACTAAGATCCTGACTATTGCAGGGAACATATGTTTGTCAAACTCTTTAGTATGCCGTTAGTCACACACCAAAACAAATGTGCATAAGGCCCATGGTGTCTTAATATTCCACGATAATGCACACTCAAATGGCACTTAAAAGATTCAACATGAGTTGCAGTATAAAACCTATACTCATCCACCGTATTTTTTTAACATCTCTCCTACCGAACATTATCTCTACGGGCATCTTGGTCACCTTTTTGGAGGAAAGACTTCCTTGGCAATTAGGTGGTGAAGCATATTGAGAACTGCATTTGTTGTTAAGAACTTAAGACTTCTTTCCCCGTTCAGTTGTTGACTGATCAATGGCAAAAGTATGTGGTAGAAGAAATTGACTATCTTGATCAATTCAGTATAGTAGTTTCTATATGACTCCTCGGCAGTGGCGTATTTACTATTTTGTTTCGGGGGCTTTGCTAACTTTCGGGGGTGACTTTGCCTGGAAATGTGAAAACTCTGCAAGATTTACTTTACTATAGTAAGTACGATTTCGGGGGGCTTAAGGTCGGAAGCCCCCTCAAATACGTCACTGCTCCTTGGTATAGTAATTTCCCTTCATTCACCTTTGGAAATGACATTTGGAAGGACTTGTGGGGCGGATACTTCATTTACACTAACCAAATATCATAAAAATAATGTTCGAAGATCAAATATATATGGATGACAGTTCATAAACATCATTGAACTGAATATAATGATACGAATGGTGTAAATTCTTATACGTATAGTTTTAGATGATAAAACTTCCCTTTCGTAAACTTAAAAATTGATAGCGTCCACAATATCTATTAGCCGAATATTAGCAGGGCGACTGAAGTATTCTCTTATCGCGATTATCAGTATGGTACGAGGTAGATGACAGTTGAATTATAATTATGGTCCCTTTCAGCAGCGAAACTATATATAAGACATGGAGCTACACCTTAACGTGGAACCCGAACCACATGAGCTCCAGTATTAAGCGCCATAGATACGTACGCTAACCATATATAGCCAAACGAAGCTCCAAGAAAAAGATGAGTGTTCAGTACGATTAATGACATGTAGCCTAAAATTGTGACCAGTCTTATTTTAAACAAAATATCGTCCAAATATGAGAAATATACAGCGTGTATAAAAAGGTACGGCAAAATTTCAGGGGTACCCGTGCATCCTTATGGGTAAACAAGTAGAAAAATGTATATGACCATATGTCGGGAAATGCAACGTTACAGAGTTATGGACATTGAGACTTCCTGGAAACCCAAACTGCGGATGCATTGGATAATTTTCCTTGGCTCTGCGTCCAACCGTGAAAATGCATATCAGCGGAAAGCTTCATCCTTTAGGAAGAATGCATTGATACCAAAATTGTATTACGAAATTAATTAGGAGTTGAGCTATTGAGGTTTAAACGGAATCATATTGAGATGAGTCCAGAATGTGATTATTGCCAGGGGGTTCAATGGCCGTAACTCTGTAAAGATGCATTTCCCAACATATGGTCATATCAACTTTTTGACTTGTCTACCCATAAGGAATCCACCCCTGAAATTTTCGGTATATTTTTGTAACACCCTGTGTAACAATTTGTAGGTCTTACTAAGTTCAACACAATAACATATTTGAGGATAAATTCTTATAATCATTTTTTAAAAGGGAAATCGAGAAAAACATATTTTACTATGATGTTGGACAGTATGTAGTGCTTTCGTAATTATAACTTATAGATGCGTTTTCCGGAGGAAAATATAGTTCGTTTACTTATGCTGTTAGTTCTTTTACGTATTCGGTATATAATACAATGCTACGTAGCAGATTGCATGCGTTATTGTTATATTCCCCTAAAGGTGATACACATACTCAGAGACGAATTTAGATTTGATGATGCCCTAAACTATTCAAGGTAATGGGGCCCTTTATACGTCCAGTTGTCCTTTGCCAATGACATAGTGTCTGCACCGCATGCTACATGTTGCCATGCAACCAGTCCATGAAGGACGTAAGTACCGGTACCGTATGTGCAGAAGTGAACCAAATGGTGATATTTTTGGAAGCAAGTTAGTGAACAGATAACTTGCATGGACACCACATCTAAAAACTTGAAATTTTAGGTAAACATTTATTTTAAACCTGCACCATTAACTACTCCGTTTATATATTAACAGTTGTTTGTCACACTTACAGTTCCATTGCCCAAATACATCCGACTATATAGTCCCTAATCATCCTACAAATTCTCTAGACTTAATATTTTCAAAATGTCTAGTAATATAATCTTACTTTTTTTTAAAAAAAAAAAAAAAAACTATATTTGCACAGGCGCTCTCTCATAACTACCTAAAGGTTTATTACTTACTAGTGAGCACTTTGTGCCCTAACAGTTAGCAGAGGTCCCCATTACTTAGATCATAAAAGCCTACACAATATAAAATAAGTTGATGTATGTAAGTTTTATAATTTGTTTTCTATCCTATAGTTTTGCAAAGGTACATGCACTTTTTTCTGTAGATCTTTTGGGGCCCTAAGCTATAGCTTGTTTATCTTATACGTGAATCCAGCATTGCACATACTCGTAACAATCATGCACATACCCCGAATTTTTTGCTAACATTTTTCCAAGCTTTGATGGGGGAATTCGAATACTACAAGCCACTACATCTATCTAGTATTAAACGGGTATTATTCTGTAGCCGAAAAGATTATAGGTAATTTAAAATACTTTTAGTAATATTTTGAGAAAAAATGATAGTCTATATTGTTTTCTAAGATAAATAGTACACATGAAGTGTAAGATTAAATTTTCATGCTATGTCAATCTTTTCCCTGTTAAACAAGTGTAGTTTTAATTGAGAAAGTGAACCAATGTATGAGTTAGGATGTTTGGGGGATCCGAAGCCGGTTGACTCCCGTGGATGCGCACCTGCTAGCAGTGATGTGCCGTAAACTATAATTTTACGTCTACGCGATTGTCTACTGTAATCTATACGTAATCTACATTACACCTTTTCCCGTGTAGACTATGTAGACAACCAATATCAAATGTAAGGAAGAATTTCGTTGCTCGTTTGTTCATATTTCCTCATTCAGTTGTTTTGCTTCGGTGCAGCAAAAGATTAGGGAAACGACTAACATATAAAAAGTAGAGGGAATTATCTAATCTGTATGTTTACTCTGCTCTGCACATACCACTTCCTTAGATTTTCCACTTCAAGCACTGCTTTTATAATGAAATTTACAAAACTAATTCTCACCTGTGGGCTTTCAGTCTTGAATCTGCTGTATTTGCCAATTTTTTCTTGTATATTTTACAAAATGTATAATATTTTTCATTTTCCTTCATCAAGACGAAACTAAGTATTCGAAAGTTACTATTCGCTGGTCTAGGCATTTTATTTTGTACGCAATTTCGCAAGGTAACGACAAAAGAAAGCTCCTTTATTATCCACGATGACATATTAAATTACGTGTTGTTGACATATTCTACATAGTCTACGTTGTTTACATTGTCTACGCATAGTTGACACGTAAACGTAAACTATCGTTTTTTACGCGTAGACGCACATCTCTGCCTGCTAGTAACAATAACACACTTACTAGTTGCAATAATAATAATAATAATAATAATAATAATAATAATAATAATAATAATAATAATAATAATAATAATAATAATAATAATAATAATAATAATAATGGAAAACTACTATCGTGACTGCATTAGCATTGTTTTATATCACTTGTCTTTTTTTTCTTTTACAAAACAGCTTAGCTATATGTATTTTGAAAGAAGTGATTAAGTAGTATAATGAATATCAAGATAACGGAAAGACATTACGTTTCCGAATAAGATATTCTTAGGGATGCATAAAATTGTATATGAAACAGACGTCTGTATAAAATATCATTTGCCTGTGATTAAGTTCTTTATGAACGTGTCAACATCATGCCATTCTAAATGCTCATACAAGTTTAATGAGTAAGGTTCAAATGTCAGTTATATCTAACACACAATAAACTTGTTTTCTCAGTACGTATTGTAAAATACGATGGGTGTTCAGAATCATTGTCATTCTTCTTCAAGAATCAACTTGCTTGAAAGCTAAAATTAATTCAAGCATAAAATATTTAAACTAGGTGTTCGTGTTATTTGTTGGAGAAGCAAGCAACAGATAGATACACTTAAGTATAATACTTGTCACTCCCAGACAGATTTGAGACATACCACGCCATTTTGTAATAAAAGATGGTGCCATGTAAGATGTTTATAACAAGTAACTTTCTGTCAAACGTTGAAATCTCTTATTATTTTCGAAGATGCCAGTTGTAAACTACTTGTTTTTCTATCGCAACTAAACTGATTTTTTTAACAATTTCAGAATTAAAATTAAAAAATATAGTATTAATATATCTCTTCCCAAGGGAGAAAAAATGTATTGAAAATAATATATGACTGGTTCTTAAATGTTATTATTAGAGTTATCATACATACTCTGTAACTAGAGATTTCGATAATGGTGTATGATGTCAGGAAAATCAATTTTATCGAGTAATTCTGCAGTCTGGGATTGGAAATAGACATTATAAGTAGGCTTGCCAACCATGCGATAATTTATCGTTATATACGATAATTCCCTTGCGATAATAGGTGATTACATGACAATTTTTAGAATCAACAATTTTTTGCACTTTTTGAAGGTGCAAATAAATTGTAGATGTGCATTATATAATTATAAAACACACATTGAGGTTTATAACAATCATTCCCGCTAAAATAAATCAATAATGATTTTAAATTTGGGAAATGGCAACCCTGCGTCCATTTTTTAAATATTTAAGTACGTTTACAAGGGGGTGGAAATATTGGTGTTGTTCAGGTAGTGTAAATAAGAATAAAAATGTTAGGACAATGACGCCGATTTGCAGTTCGAAACTGAAAATTATTAGTTAACTTTATTATATATTATTATTAGCAGTAGTAGAATTATACTTGTTTCTAGAATTATCACATGCATAACGAATATACAATATATTTGTAATATGCGATAATTTTAAATACGAAAGGGGGCGCGGTGGCTCAGTGGTAGTGCGTTCACCTCCGGTGCTTGGGGTCCCTGGTTCGATCCAAGCTCGCGCCGTGTGGACTTTGTGGTGGACAAACATCGTGCTCGTGGGTTTTCTCGGGGTTCTCCCGTTTCCTCCCACTTTCTTCATTCCACCATTTCACTCATCTCTCATCATCACAGTCTCCTTTAGCCTAACCGGCATAATCGTGGGGCGTAAAACTTAAAGATTTCATTTCATTTCATTTAAATATGAAAATTAATAATTTTGTTCTCTGTGGTTATCAATTATGAACCATATACCATCAGACAGTGTTCGACGATATTTTTGTAGTATACGATAGTTTTAAATACGAAAGTCGATAATTTTGTTTTCTGTGGTTGGCAACTCTAGTCATGATTTGTAAGCTTGAAATCACTGTTGATTGTGAATGTTTGGGCAGAAGTCCTGTAAGTTATTGCGAAAGTTAAGGAGTTGTTTAATACAGTGACATAATCATGCGTAATTATCAAAAGTCAAGCATCAAGGATCGAAAATCGTGTTATTCTGTTATACAATAAAAAAAATATAAATAATGTACAATAGAAAAACAAAATGAAAATGCCTAATATCACAGCAGAGACACCATCTTCCAAAATGTTGCGGACAAAATATGTGAAGAACAACGTTTTTTTTTTTTTTTTTTCGTTATTAACGTTAGGCTCAGCATATAGATGATGGCACAAAAGCGTGATAGAAATACTGCATTTCTAACCAAAAAATGCTTGTTCTCGATTAAGGAAAATAGTTATTCACAAACTATTATATAAGCATAGAAGTTCTAAAATTTACGGATGATTCAGTCACGTATTAACTTATAATCATTCATTTTCATATTGTATCTTATTATATCTATTACTATTGTTAATTTCTAATTAATATAAGTAGGAAATTCAAAAGCAAAATACAACTTCTTGTCTTAAGATGGGATTTATTAGTTTTTTTTTTTTTTTTTTTTTTTTAGGATGACATCATTGTTTCGCACGACACTTAACATAAGTTATAAGACCTTGTAATTTGATATTCACATAATATTAGGTCGGAGCGCAAAAAAATTATTTGCAATAAGGGCATCATTTTCAAAGAGAAAAAAATATCTGGTTAATCTGCAGCCAGACACTTTTGCAATCGTCCAGTCAACGGTTGATTCCTTGGCGTAATGTGAAGTCTGCGATGGGACTAGGTTCTTAACGACATATTGAACCACCCCATCACTAAGGAACGTTTTCTAAACTCATGAAGTGGCCAAAATCTCGGAAGAGGAGGTAAGTAGAGATATATCGGATAAACACCAACGGTGAGAAAGGAATTCATAGTACAACCAGCGACGCAACTAGGCTAGTTGTCGCCCGGGGTAAGAACTCACTTTAGCGCCCCACCAACTGACCAACCATACCAAAACGCTCCCCGACTATACCTGATATTGGCACCACTCAATAATTCTATTCCATTTTTTCTTCAAGTGGTAAAGTCTGATTTCAAAATTACTGTACATAATTTAATTTTTAGTACAAGATAAAACACCATACTAATTACTGTTTGATTGCCAAATACTCTGAGAGTAGCATGGTCGGCATACTTTTATAGTCTTATCATAATAACTGCAAATCGCAATGTTTTTGGAATTGTATCGGGATGTGCATATGTGTAGAATGAATCAATAGTCTGTTGCTTTAGAATACAATATTTAATTCTGACAGTTATTACGGTTCGTTTATCATAATTAATTGTTGACCCCATTAAAAATACATCATGCATCAATGTATCCTTTATGTAATTATTTTTAATAAAAATAATGAAGATGTGTACGTATACCTTTTACACAACTTTTTAATATGTCTGTCTAACTCCTCAATAAAAACTATTTATTTTTGGTTGTCCTAACAATGACATTCCAAAATCCTATTATTTAAAAACATTTGAATATCTTTTTATAGACATTATAGCTAACTTGTTTCTTTTTCTTTCTCTTTTTCTAATAGTATAATCAGCATAGTACATATTTAAAACACCTTACGGCCCAAAATTACAAGTTAATAATCGTTACAAGTTCGTTACAAGTAAGAAATATACAACATACCGTTGTATATTATGGCGCTCGACGGACTTTTATTTATTTTATTTAATAAAAGGAAAAGAACTCTGGACCGTTACCCTTAACATACTTTTTAAGTGCCCCTCGTACATACAAAATATACCATATTATAATACACACACATTTTCTTATTTTTACATTACAAACATTATTACTAATTATATTTCATTATAATCGTTGATTACAAGGCACACAAAAAATTACGGTCACTTAATTTAAGTCATTTATGGGCCATAAAAGGTTAATTGTTAACAAATTTAAATCTTTGACTTTGGGCCAATAACTAAAGATGTTGATATACATTTATTCTAGGCAAATCAAAATTGAATCAGTAATAACATTTAATTTCGAAGTTCTTTGAAAAGCGTATAAATTTTGATTTTCATTACTTGTACTTCTTTCCATGAAATACATGACATCAATTTTATATAATGTTCAATTCTTTCATACGTTTACATTAAAAATATCTCTTTTTCATTCTTTAACATTTATATTAACATATAATTCGAATGTAACAAGAACACAAAAGTAAGAATTGTTTAAATACAAATTCCGTATAGAAAACAAAAATTATTAACTTCAATATATATCCTCGCATTACAAAGATGCTTTCAAATATACTTTATAACATGAAACATGAGTAATGTGGTTAATATTGCATTTTGCAATCATAGGAAAACACATGAATAGTATAAAATATAAATATCGAATAAAACACATAACATTAAGGCATATGTTGACATAAATTGAGTATTTGCTGTTATAGATATAAACTCAAAGATTAAATAACACTAGGAATGCAATGGATGTACCCGATTGCAATGAAATGAGCTGAGCGAGCTTAAACTACGTAATCATTCCTGGCCATTATGCAATAATAAATACCATTTTTAATTGTTGACAAAAAAATCGCGTGAAAACTTTTCCCCATGTTAAGTCTATGCAAGCGTTTTTCGGTGATTATTCCTCGATGGTACATCGGATTTTTGATTTCGACCTATGTTGTCACTCAGCACGACATACTCTATCAGCGTGCTAAGTTTTCTTGAGATCGGCCAAACGGTCTAGGAGGAAGTGTTTTTCTGTCATTATTCCTCGATGGTACATCGGATTTTTGATTTCGACTTATGTTGTCACTCAGCACGACATACTCTATCAGCGTGCTAAGTTTGGTTGAGATCGGCCAAACGGTCTAGGAGGAGTTCGCGGACAACCAAACGGCTAACCCGAGTATAAGAGCTTCGCTTCGCTCAGCTCAATAAAGTAAAACGCATTAAACCAATTCACATATCCATAAAATATTTTCATTTTTCTCTTTTGAATACTCAGTTTCCTCTTTACATTAGCTCACACCATAACTTTAGCTTGAGTTACATGTCCAACATTTAATATAAGTTACATTGAAAGTCGTAAATAGGAATATAGTATTGCGCGTTATTTACTTCTACAATTCTTCGTTTCTTACTTTGAGAATTCTTGCCATCTATGATTTTTCTACGAAATCTAATTCGAAGAAAACCACATGCCTTCTACATGTAGTGCGACTGCTATTGCTATTACTACTAAGACTAGGTTCGTTTACACAACCACTACCACTATCGCTACTAGGATTAGGTTCGTTTACATTACCGGTAAAATTAGGTTCGGTTCTCTTTCGTTTCACTGGTGGTGAAGTATCGTGTCTCCTAAGGGATCTGTACTTGTTCTATACATGATATCCACGGTAGTCTGTTCTGCCATGATTTCTGTTCCGCCAAGACTCCCTCGGAGCATCCGATGGATCTTTGTTATGCTTCTTAGATGTAGCCGCATTGTTGTCAGGCGGATAATTTCTGTCGGACTTCTTTCTCCTTTTGTCGATCCACTCTTCTCTTCGCCAATCATCTTGACTTCCATCTCTGTTGTTAGGTTTGGTAACATTACCGGTACACATGTATTTAACATTATCTTGTACACTGGGATCACTCTTTAATCTCACATGAATGTATCGAAGTTGGTTTCGATTAGGGTTGGTTTGGTTCAAGTTATAATTGTATTGGACCATTGAAGGATTTTCAAAATATCGCGATGTCATGCTTAGATGATCGAAATCAACGCACTGCATCATGTTCCGTAAAGGTATCATCGGATTGTTTGCTATTATCATATTAGTCTTGTCTTTGAATACACAGTTAAACTGATTCAACTCAATCGGCCAATCAATACAAACATTGGTGTAAATACACGTCTTCTTTCTGAATATCACAGATACTGGACTCAACTTTCTTCTTGCTATTAATGTCATGTACATACCATTAAATGATTCTATTACCATTACTTCATCTTCAGGATTAATATCATGACATGATATATACTCAACATGATACTGTGAGTTCAAGTAATCAATAGCATTCACTAGACGAAAACAATCATAACTCTTCACACCCTGATGCATACCAAAATCTTCATTACACATAGCATCCATAAGGCAATCAAAAATATTCGATTGAAAAGAAAAGTTGGGATAGTCTGATCCAACCAATACGGGAGTAAGTTTTTGCGAGAACTTAGTACCTTTCACTAATGTAAACTCAAAATCTCCATTTTCCGTTGTTTCTGTAGAAGGTTCCCGTTCATTTTCACTACTCGCATTAACCTGTGGTGAGATTTCTTCAACCTGCTTCATGTGCTGATCCTTTCGTTCCATTTTGTTATCATATTGCTCACTTTTGTATCCACTTGATGATTTATCTGGATCAACTGCCGATGTATTTGGTCCCATTTACCATCGTTGCGTTGCTGTAATTGCTCCAGCTTTTCATCAAGTTTTTGATCTAACTTCTGTGCTTGTAGAACCATTTTTTGATCTAACTTCTGCGCTTGTAGATTCATTTTTTGGTCCAACTTCTCAATTTGTTGAGCTTGGTCCTTAATTTGGTGCAATATCTCTCTTAAGACATCCATTAGGTTCTCTGGATAATTCCTTTCCATCTGAACAGTTTGGCTATCAGTATTCATGATCTTCCGATTTATTATTTTTCGCACTTCTTAAAATAATGAGATTGACGTTGGGCTCAATGGTGCTCGTTTTACTATACTTCTAACGATGCACTATCTTTTTTTCACTTTCCCAAGGTTTCGGCACCAATTTTTATAACGGTTCGTTTACCATAATTAATTGTTGAGCCCATTAAAAATACATCATGCATCAATGTATCTTTTATGTAATTGTCTTTAATAAAAATAATGAAGATGTGTACATATACCTTTTACACAACTTTTTAATATATCTGTCTAACTCCTCAATAAAAACTATTTATTTTTGGTTGTCCTGACAACGACATTCCAAAATTCTATTATTTAAAAACATTTGAATATCTTTTTATAGACATTATATCTAATTCATTTCATTTTATTTCTCTTTTTCTAATAGTAGAATCAGCATAGTACATATTTAAAACACCTTACGGCCCAAAACTATACGTTAATAATTCTTACAAGTTCGTTACAAGTAAGAAATATACAACATACCGTTGTACAGTCAGGCTGTTGCCTCGAGTATTATACATTTTGGAAATCTCTTAAATCGATGTAAGTTAAATGAAAACACAAAAAGCTGGAACTAAAATTTAACTTTGCTAGCTCTTTTGGCTGCAAAACGTTTCTGCAATGACCTCAAAAGATGCCTTTGAAGCTAACTTACGTTTTGTGGATATGGTCCTAAGTTGGTGAGTCGTTGTTGTCCTGTTAAGTTTCTGAGGTATTTTTTTATGATCTTTAGTGATCTAAAACTCGTTCCCTTACCTTATAGGGAAAATAAATATTTGCCCAGTTTTGAGCTTCCAATCCGGCGCCAAGTTCACAAGCCCCGTTTGTTCCCCCCTTTCCTTAGTTACGGCACTGAGTGAAATTCATAAAAATTCTGCACCGTTCTTTGCCCAAGATATACGACGGTATTGTTACTCAACTCGAGAACACCAAGACTGGTAAGTATTGTTTGATACTTAAGGAAATAGGTGTTGTGTATTTAATGGACTTCAGCACCCTAATGATCTATATTGATGGTTATACCTCGCTTTAAAAGGATACATTGGATCTCTCACACCATGTATTACCACACCAGCAACAGCACCTTTTATGATGAAGAGGAGGTTTAGAAAATTGTAATGGATGTTAATCACAATCCAACCATTCTCCTGACCGTTAACGATTGCCGTTTCAGATCCATTTTAAAATTGAAATGACAATCCGATATAGGAAATTTTTCTGGTTATTCCTTACACTGAAAGAACAGCACACCTGGAGACAGAGATTCTTGTTGGTCAGTGTTAACTCACGTGGAACCCGTTAGTACAACTTTTTCACTTTACCGATTGCACGGATTGTACCGAACGTCTGCTTCCAAGGTGTTCCTGAGAATTTTATCTTACCACAATGTTGGTTTTTGTCCATGGCCGCTCATTTTCCCATGTTGTGTCACCTGAAGAAAATTCGATAAACGGACGGTCAATGGCGTGCAGAAATTCTCGATTTGAATTCATGACGAGAAATCACTAGTCAATTGTATGGTCTCCATGGTGCACGTTCATACGATCCCGTCCAACAATGCTTTCGATTGTGATTGTTTGGCTCATCAGCCCGTTTGCTATCTGATCACTAGTTGATCACTATAGAGTACAAACGATAACAGATAGAGAGAAGCGGTTTTCCGCAATCGATTAACCGTTGGAAGAATACAATTCATTTCCAACCTTAAGACTCTAGTAAAATCGGAAATGGTAAAAATCCATTCTGGTTCCAATATCCATCTACATAGGGCAAAACCGCTAATCACTAACGAAAAGCTGTTTTGTGGAATCGATTTAGCGTTGTATGAATAGGCACCATATTCTGTATTAACCCACTGTACCAGAAGTGGTAGAAACAAACTGCTTCCGGTCTTATCGTTGGTTGTTATAGAGTCAAACCGATAACAGATAGCGAGAAACGGCTTTCTGTAAACAATTAAGCGTCCCAAGAATATATTCCATCTTCACTCTAATCTCTATGCTAAAACTGGAAGTGGTAGAAACCTAATAGTACATCCGGTTTAAATAATAATTGAGAAAACAATACACCATACAATCCAAATTCCTATATATTTGTTTAAAAATAACGTTCCTCTTAACGTTCTCGAAAACCACACATGAAGATCTAAAACCACCCATTTCATTTTATTAAGCTAAATCAAAAATTAACAGGTTGTTACATACCGATATTTAGAGGTATTAGTCCCGCCACTATTATTATCATCATTAAGTATTATACCTTTCCTGCGACTAATGAAGTTTTCTGTTTATTTGTTTCTTAGGTTTGTATCGGGTTAAGTTCCAAAGTTGGGCGTCCGTTTGCAGCAATTTTTTTTTAAAATTTACAGGAAGAATATGGATAATTTGATCGTTTGTGTGCTTGATAATATATGAGTCTCGAAAAGTATGTTTATTTGTTATATATAAGCGGTTATAAACATCGGACTATACGGCGAACGGAGGGAACTACTTGGCGCAAAGTAACTGAACAGTTGTATTGTAGGAAAGAAACGAGCATTTATGTTATCAACATGGCGAATGTACAAGGGCAATGAACTAACAGTTTTAAAATTTATGAAGTAGTACGCTGATAACGAGAAAATCTTTTAAAAGTTTGTGAAGAGCACGGATTAATGAACCTAATATCAAATTGCAGAAAATATGGAAAGGAGATAACAGCGAAAAAACCTGGCGAAAGGGGATGCCCAACTTCGGAATAAATGCCTTTGTATCTGGAAGTGTTTCTTTTATATTTGTCGATCTTCATCTTACTCTTCAACTCTAATTGTTTCCTTCTAGTTTTCAAATTTTTTCTTCCAATTGTGTTCTTTTTCTTCCTTCTCGCTTTTACTCCCTCTTTCCCTCTATGTTGCTATAAAGGAGACAATTTCTTCACAATAAGTGCACAATTCAATTCTCCTTCCTGCGAATGATACTGGCAAAATGCATCCACTTCTCTTCTGCCCGTTTTAAAACATTCTACGTTTACTACTTTCTCCGTCCATTTTATCATCTCAATTTTTCCCCAATCTATATTTAGAGACTCTCTAAATTTTTCTCCTCTAACTTCTGTAATGTTCAATAGAGACTGACCAGCTTCTTCCTTAGTTCAATATTACTCCTGCTAGTTACAGTAACCTTTTCTAGTTGGGTGCCTCTTTGGCTACATACAAATAGTCTACGAATATAGTGTATATACATACGAATGTATATGCTGCAGACAGATAACTTGTATATGATATACGAAAAATGTGTATAATGCGTAAGTACAGTATATATGATGTATCTACCCGCAGAAAAAGAGCATACATAGAGTAATAGTGCTGCCTGGTGGATTAACGTATCAAATATACGTACAAGACGTACAGTATGTTACATAATTCTTGAAATTATACTACGTACAGATACCTAGTGTATACTCTTTATTAATTCGTACTTACACGTACGTTCATGACTAGATGGCACATAAGTATAATCTGTTACTGCAGATGATATCATTACACTTATACGGAAAGTGCATATGCTACATACGTTTGCGACTATCAGGATGTCGTTAACATACAGATAGTCGTTATCTACGCAACTTACAGGATTTGTACGTGTAACATATGTTTCTCTGTATGCCATGTACGTCTTTTTCTTTCGGTGTAATAGCTAATAGAATATAAATGTGGAGGATATATGATGGCTCACTGGTAGGGTGTTCTGCTCGTTTCGGTGTATTACTCAATCCTGTGCTAGGTACACTTCTGATGCACAAGGTGCTCATAGGTTATATTTGAGTTATCATGTTTCCTTCCGTTTCACTAATTTTTAATATTATTTACTTTTAGATTATCATTGTTCGCCTTGATTTCACAGGGCTTGAATGTTGAACATAACCAAAAGCAAGTAACAACGTCAAAGTATACACTATAGGAAGCGGTTTGGATTGTTTTTTTGTAAACCAAACTCGTTAGGAATATGAAGTTTCTCAACCTTAAATTCAAATATAGCATTGTATCTTGAATTAAATGAAGTATTCTTTAAAATGAATGAATATTAGAAAATAAAAAAAAATATTTAACTTATTCGTTATAATAGTTGGATAGAGAGAAAATAATTTAGTTTCATTTTAGTGTTGTATTCCATGAAGAGATTAGTATTTTGCATCCTCAGCATTATACTAACCCGCTAATCTTAACAGCATTGCGGGTAATGTATCAAGTAAGGATGATATTCATAATATTTACTCACATAGGAATGTATATGGAACCGACTTTTGATTGATTATATATTAGATTCAGACCGTAACTAAGGAGAGGATAAAGGGGTCGATTCCCTTAATTTTCATTCCTCGCCCATAAGCGAGAATGCATCATTATATGTTATACAAAAACACAATTTAGATATTTGCAAAAGATGGTTCGTTTTTAAACTAATTTTAATTTCTTTAAGAAAATATGATATGAAGAAATCCAAACAGCTATGAAAATGATAGATAGATTGAGATATACTCCATTTTTTAAAGGTGCAGTTTCATTTCCATACGAAGATGGGCAGACTGCAGAAGGTAACGCCTTCTCTGGGACTATGAGCATCAATTTACTTGTAGGTCTATTTGGAGATGGGTATCAGGATTTTATTTATTTATTTATTGCAGATAAGAAAATAAGAACGTAAGATACGCAGTTAAAGAGTTGCATGAAGTTGATCACCGGAGAACATGCAAATACATTTAATAATAATAATAATAATAATAATAATAATAATAATAATAATAATAATACATTTCTTCAGTTTTGAATTGGTCAGAAATACGACGTATTTAGAAAGCCATTCTATACCTCTGAAGATTTCTCTAGAATTATCTCTACAATGTAACCTACTCTTTTGAATGTATATTATTTAATATAATTGCCATAAAAGTTTTTGGGACATGTTGATTTTATGAATACGTAAAAGTAAGGAAGTAAGTAAAATAAAACCTACTATTAAAAGATAAACAATAATAGTAAAATGTGAATCAAACTTTAAAGCCAGGAAATTAAAATTGTCTCGAAAAGAAACCGTATAATAGAAAATAATATAAATAGAAACATTCAAAGCTGTAATAAAAGTGTGTCTCGTAATATAATACTTGGTTTCATGAGAAAGTAGCTCACATTAATATTGTGAAAAAGGGAGGAAAATATTTTTTTATATGTTATGCTAGTTGCAAACATTTTGTGTGCTACTTGTTTTATCTTTAGCAGACATCAGAAGAGGTTTGTGTCATATACAAATAATAGAAATAAAACAAAATGTAAATATGAAAAGAGGAAAATAAATAACGCTCAAACCATACATGAACACAAGTAAATAGATAATGTTACATTCTCTCATTTAATATTGTTATCTGTATATTTTATTTTGCTAATGTTTTAACGAGGATAATCTCAAAACCAAGGTTTTCAAATCGCTGGGGACGCAGGGAAACTGTTCTTGCGCTCATTCGAAACACTCATATGTTCGATGTTTCCCCAAGTCACAAACATTCTTGCGCGCACCTCGCTGGGACCCTCAGTCTTGACTTGGGCAGCCACTTACATTGGAGCACGTGGTTGGAGCTAACGCCAAGTGTGAAGTTCGCGCAATTTTCAGATTTTTAAACGCAAAAGGTGTTAAACCGATTCAAATTTATTACCAATTGACTAAAGTATATGGTGAGTCGTACATGGAAGTAAAATGTGTCAGCAAGTGGTGTGAGGATTTTGTAGCTGCTCGTAGTGAAATTCAAGGCAAAGAAAGAAGTAGGAGACCGTCAATTTCCATCGAGATAGTCGCGAAGCAGTTTAGTTCTCAAACAGTTTAGGGTGTAAACCGAAGATGTGAGGGAATGCCACGGAAACAAGAGTAGCACATAGCACTAATTTAGAACGCAAAGAAAGAAACTAATTAAGAACCATCACGTAATACTTGTAAAACCTTTTCTCATTTTGTTTGGTCTCCACTTCGGATTTTAACTATGCTAAGTCTCATACACAGAGCCAGAGATGCTTCATAATTCGAGTTATTACATGCATAAAGTAAAATATATACTTTTGTCTTCATAAATTATTTTTATTATGCTCTAAGTAAATAATATTATGGACGTCGTGACTCCAATGAAGCCATATTTTCAATAACATATCATATATTAATATTTCTATGTACATAGGTTTAAAATGCAAGCGAGTACATTAGAGTTATGTCCATCATTTCGCAACAAAAACACAATACTTAGCTTTATTAATTACACAGCATTTATTATACGTATCTACAAAATCATTACGTTATCCTTCTGTCAAATGAATTTTCTACATACCATGGATATTTCCAATAGGACATTTGGACTTTTCAAACATCAAGACTCACCTGTAAATAAAAGAGAAAATGCAAATGAAATAATAGAAAAAGCTCCAAAATCACGTCAGATACTAACAATAAAATGCAATGACGGGAAGTGAGTTAAGAACGCATTGTATATGACATTCAATGGACATTCGGTATACAGAATGTGTGTCCGTAAAGGGGACACTGACCTTGGTTTGAAGACCAAGTACTCGGTCAATGTAAAGGTCAGTCTGATCGTAATATATGTAGAAGGTTTTGTGCTAGTAGTTTAAGGGATATCGGGCAACATAAGCAATGTACAGTAGTTCTATGCATAACAGTGTTTGTGGTTGTAATGCCACGATTGCCTATTGTGTCGTTAAGTGATTTCGAACATGTCCGTGTATTGGGACTGCTTAAGATCATGTGGCTGTTCCGTTGATGTTGGCGTTGTTCGTAGTGTGTAAGCGTGCCATCAGTAGTGATGGCAGAGCGTTTCTACAGAAATCGTTTACCTTCAGTCCCTCGCAATAAACAGTAAACGTCTGGAAAAGAGGTTGTCTGAACCTTGCTAACTTACAGAACTGCGACCACCAGTGCGATCAGACAAGAGAAGTAAGCAATTGGTTGCTGAATGTATGATTTTGTTTTTTCGTCTCTTTTTAGTACGATTTGCCATTTTACTTCCTTATAGCCGAAAACGTCTTTGTTGATATATGGATAGACAGAAGTAGCGAAGAGCGAATCGAATATAAGTCAATAGTGTTCATTAGTAAGAGTCGTTAGTGTTTCATATAAGATGCTGTCCGTAGAACGTACATGTACAGAAGAATGGGAAAATTCGTAGTCGCCATGCAGGCACATGTGGGAGTTTTCTATAGAAGCAAGAATCTACACATACGATACGTCGTCATACCTGTCCTTCAACATAACATGAACACATTGCTGGATCTCATCTTGCAACACTGTAAAGCACGTTCCCATATCACGAGGGCAACTGAGCGTTCTATATTTAGTATACACTTTTATCCCGTCGTTCTATTTCTCCTGGACCCATTAACCACGGGGAGCGCATTAAATACTATACCCAACACAGGCATTCAGCGTGTGTAGGTTACCTGTCCCACCACATGCTTGCATGGTCGTTCGAAGTGGTCATACGTGCTAGTAAGATGAATATTGTATGTTTGAGAGACCTGTATTAGATGTTTGGGGTATCGCGTGAGAGAGATATTGAAATCAGCACAACCCAACTATCAGCTTATTACTAACCAACTTTATGCTGGATCAAAGAATTCTTACTGGGTCTTCTTAAATTCGTTTCCACAAGTTAGTTAATACAGTAGAATGTGACATTTCGTATACTATTATCCAACCATGTTCCATTAATTTTTACGCAATATGTTTTTTCAAAGCTACAATAAGAATTTATCAGAAGGGCGTAGATAGTATATAAATAAGGGAACATATACAACAACGGTACAAAATAAATTAGGAGCAAATGAACAATTGATTTAATGCCTGAATAAATAGAAGTGAAAAGTCCACTAAAATTGTAAGATGCCAGACCTGTTGCTAATCGCATTTTTTTAAAGTCCTAGAATGTTTCTAAGATAAAGATTATACAAGCATGCTACTTATAGTATGTATATAACAATTACTTCAGTGTAATGTTAAAAACTTCTGCCTGATTTTCTTTAATACAATTTCTTTTAATCAAGGTACTTGTTACTTGAATTTATTGTTTTCCTGAATTTGTTACAGTGTTACATTACCGGAGCTAAGTTTCTGTGCCTTTATTTAGTACTTTCTCTTAATTATTTTTCCTTTCTTTGAAATGATCTGGAATTTTGCTCGTTTGATTCTCTTGATTTATTTAACTCTAGTTAAAATTTTCTTGTGTACTTGAATTTGGCATAAAAATGAAATTCATTTGGTAGTGAAAAAATCGTGAGGGCAATGAATGAACGCTTTTGAAATGAAGTTATTACGTACCCCAGATTGGATTTTTATCATATCGACTTGATAAAACTTAGTATCGTAAGAGGTTAGCGGGACAAACTCACAAGCCCGTCAGGTTAGGAATTCTTTTTACAATGCACTTTCATTCCCATAAATTGATGGGCGGGCCAGAGACGGTAACATCTTCTCTTCGGCTAGTGATATCTATTTAAGTGTAGTAAAAAGGTATTAGGAGCTGGCATCAGGAACTATTTATTGATTTATTGATTGATTTATTGCCATTAGTACATAAGAACGCGCCGAGAGATGAGGTGATGGTAGCAATGAACTATTTTTCACATAACATAAGGACACATGATGTTTTCCGAGACGAGAGTGTTAATATTTTGCTCAGGGGTTTCTCAAGGCGGGTTGATACAATGGAAGTCGTATTAGTAACTACAAAGGAGTGCAAGAATGAAATTATGGCAGACTAGGAAGATAAAACTTAATATATACACTTCTCAATACAAATAAACAAACACGTGTACTCACCAGTGCTTCTGAAATTTCTAGTTCTAAGGACCGACCACAGTTCTAAAGGATATTACGTAATGCTATTTTCGAATAATTTTTACCCCCTCCCTCTCCCTTGTCACACTTCGTAACGCAAGGTCGAACCCCTGCATCCTTCGTTACGTAATACTTTTTTATTTTTGTTTTTTGACCACTTTTGATTAATTTGGAGGCTATTACAATAAAAAACTATTTTAAAGGTAGAACATTTTATTACAAAATGATTGTATTCTGAATATATTTGTAGTGTTTTTCGTCAATAAATCAAAGTACATATTAGAAAATGATGGAACAGTAGTAATATATTAAACCCATAAGGTTGCTAAATTAACCACTTCTAATTCTTCGAAGTATACTGTTGTTTTCCCAAGGAAATTGCACCTATCCTTTTAAGTCACCGATGATGAGAAGGAGAATATACTGCTGGAAGATGCAGTTGAAACAGGTTCTAAGAAACTGACATCAACCTCTTTTTCAGGGACCCAGGATGCTTCGTGCATTTGAAGTTCGTCAGTGTCGACGATGCAAAATGCTCTTTCTCGTCGACCATAGATTCGAAATGGCTGCACACGTGAAGGAACAGGGACATCTTGTTTGTGAACATAGTTTCGAACATTTTCTTTGGACTTCGGACTTCAGTTTACCTCTTTCCAAATTCTTCTTGCCCTAAATCAGTGCAAGAATGTGAATAAACTCGATTTGTCTAGAAATATTCAAATCCAAAAATCATATTTACTACGAGATGAATACCCGGCGAATTAGGTTTTTAATTTCTTATTTGGATCTGCGAGTTCCCGTCCCGATTGTTCCGTCGCGAAAAATATTATTTCACGAAAAAGAATTTCTTGTTTCCCATACAAAACCCGTTAGAAGAAAGGAGTGATAATGATTCAAATCAAAGGTTTTAGATAATATTTTCAAAAAATAGCGATATGAGTGGGAACACGAGGACATTTTCAAGCGGTGATTACGATCAGTAACAACTAACTCCAGAAAAGCGTGTTCTGTAAATCCAATGCCGCGATAGCCACAAAACGGAGTTTTATTGTATTGTAGTACACGCAGGGTTCGACACCAGTCATGCTGGTGTCTAGTGCGCCTTCGAATTCCTTCTGGATTATTCAATTTATATAGCTATAATTAGCAATTTTCCAAAACAATAGAAATATGTATTTATCTATATATACAAAAATGA
Source organism: Thermobia domestica (assembly GCF_964235325.1). Lineage (NCBI taxonomy): Eukaryota > Metazoa > Arthropoda > Insecta > Zygentoma > Lepismatidae > Thermobia > Thermobia domestica. The sequence continues at coordinate 125,552,330 of NC_137461.1, forward strand.
AAGTGACTATGTTTGTAATTTAATAAATCTTAACCACCCGACCGATCTTGATCGAATTTTCAACATAGATGAAGTTCTGACCTGGGATGTTTTTATTATTTCACTTTAAAGGTGCAACATGAGGGAGAGGGAGATATATAAAAATGATCGAAAATGAAAAATGTTAGTGTCAAATCCATAGTTTTAGGGGTCGATGAGATAAATATTGACACTTTCGTTGGCCTTTAAATTAAAATTTAGCTCCACAACTTGTGGGAGGGGAGATGTATAAAAATGATCGAAAATGACTCATATTAGTTTCGAATCTGTAGCTTTCAGTGTTGCGGAGATGAACAGTGACACTACCGATGCTCTGTAAATACAAATTCAGCTCCCATTAGTACTCCTAAGGGAGGATGGTGACATGTAAAATAATTGAAAATGACCTATATTAGTGCCGAATTCATAAATTTTTATTGTCCCTAAGTTGATTGATGACAGTTTTAGTGATTTTTATGTCCAGAATGAAAGAATGCTCCCCATGCAAAGAACAGGTTTTCTGCTAGTTTATTTATAAAAAAGAAAAGAACAGAGTAAAATTATTTTTTAAAAAGATTACATATAAATCTGAGAATAAAAATAAAAATTTCAGCAAAAAACAAGCGTTACGTAACGAAGACCTAAATCTCCTCCTGCCCCTTGTCACGCTTCGTAACGCAAGGCCGAACCCCCTCTTCCTTTCCCGCGTTACGTAATGTGTGGACGACCCCTAAAGGGTAAATGGGGTCATTTTCAATATACACCGTATTTCTCACCGCATCGAAATCGACATTATATGTTGTTTGTGATTGTATCACACTAGGAAACGGCAGATCCATTTCGAATTAATTTTGATACAGCACTGACTTTAGGATAGAGTATTTTATCATATGTTACTTTGAACAAATGGCTTGCACTAACAAAGAACGTATGCGAACCGTGGCAACTAGATATGTGTGAAAATTTGTACACTGATTAACTGTGAATCGATAATAATCGTGGTGATAGTCACTCGGTGCGGAAATGCCTTATTTACCCGCTACATGTAATACATATACCAAGCAGTGACCAGTGAGACTGTGCCAAACTATACTCCAGAAACGCCGGGAAAAGGCAGAAAATGCAAATTGTATGCAAATAACCTGATAATTACAGGAGGAGGACGTGTGACCAAGAACACGACATCAGTGTCACACAAGCAGTCCTGCCATCCCAACATAAACTTACAGTATTTCAAATAGAACGTATACAATTTTATGGCATTAAAACAATTAACATAAAACGAGAAAGAAAATAAACAAACGGTGGGTTATCAATGTTGCCAAATAAGAGAGATATGAGGCTCTAATAAGAAATTATGGGGTTCGTGCAGAGAAACGAACAAATGTATAACAAGACTGTAGAAAGAACAAATGTACAAGAGGGAGTAAACCACAGCACAGCATGTCTGCTTTCTTTTATAGAGAGGCGTATCTAGTCAGGGGCCGCAGGGCCTAGGACACCAGTATTTTGAGTGACAAAAATAATTGAAGCTATTATATATATATTTTTTAAAGTAAACTTATAATGTACCTATCATAGTCTGAGTTCTGGTTGCCTTCCCCCAGTTTTAACTTTCTAGATCCGCCTATGCTTGTATATATTCCTAAGAGGATGAGAAGGGTTTCAAATACTTTTTTTCATAAACCTCTTCTCCTTGTACGAAGAATGGACATTTTAAATAGTTATATAAAAATTTAATACTGCTTTAGTTAAAATTGATTAATAAGTATTAAAACTATAAAATATAAAAGTTAATTTGCAGGACTACGGGACACTTAAAGTAGATCTAAAGAAGAAGAAAGTAAAATCAAACTGTCAAAATCTCAGTTCTTTTCAAAGGAAACATGTATACTTTTCCACATAAATCAAAGAATTCAAACGAAACAGATAAAGCGGTAATAAAACATCTTTAAATATAGAAACAACTATTCCTCAGAAATTAAGAATGATATGTCAAACAATACAAGAATAACAACCTAATGTAGCATTTTATCCATACTTTTATTTCAAGTTCATTCCTTTCAGACGTTTACTCGCTTCTTAATTGTCTCACAAATAAAACTAAATTCTATTATAGACTAATGGAGATACTGAAGTGCGGATTTATTAAGATGAGTGATAAACATGGACAACGAAGATGTATAGTTTGTTGCAGCGTGACCACCGCTGGTACTTTCGTAGTAGATTTATAATATTTTATAATATTTTAGTGTTCTAGTACGTTCACTAGTGATGTAAGGTGGAAAATTTTCCGCGGAAAATTTTCCATTTCAGAAAATTTTCCGGAAAATTTTCCGCTATATTTTTCCGGAAAATTTTCCGTTCTAAAAAAAAATGTCAGTAATCAAGTAACAATTCCTCAGCAATCATAAAATTGATTGAATTCATGTACAAAAATGTAAAAGAGTGAAAGATCGTTTAAAGAATCTGAAAATTTTCATGGCTCAGACAATTTTCAGTACTATGTAAGAACAAGTTAAACCATTTTTCATGAATCGAAATATTTTCTCATATGGAAAAATTGAAGAACTTTTCATGAGTCGGAAAATTTTCATCATTTTGATGCAAAAAGTAAAACAACTTCTTGTGAATCGGAAAGTTTTATTGCTCTGTAGAAACGAGTGAAAGGAATTTTCATAGATCGGAAAATTTTCATCACGATGTAGAAACAAGCGGAAAAAAAAAACTTTTCATAAGCCGGACAATTTTGGATATTATGTATAGTGATGTTAGGTGGAAAATTTTCCACTATATTTAACTGCACATTCAGCTACAAAATTGAATTTCTGTAGAGGACAGTTAATCAGAAACAAATTATAATTTTCCAATTAGGTTTCGGGAACCGGAAAATTTTCTAATATTTCAAGTTGGGAAATAAACTTTTACACAGTGTTTCTCTCTCTCTCTTCATCTGCGAGCTCCTTCGTTGCTAAGCAGTTAGCATACTCGCCTTTGGCATGGAAGACCTGGCTTCGATTTCCAGCGGGACTTCATGTAGTTCGGATTTCACGTTAAACAGTTGGTCCCGTCTTATATAGTTTCGCTGCTGAAAGGGACGTTAAACTCAAATTCAACTCTTCTGTGTGTGTGTATGCAAAGTGCAGAGAACATGAGTTCGTAGAGTACAAATATCCAATTCTATTATTTAAAATTTCAATTTATTAAAAGTCATGAATGTTTTCCGATTCATAAAAACATACTCGACTTATTCCTACATCGTTGTTTAGAGGTATAATTTTTTGGTAATGAGTATTGTCTTACATAGTTTCATGAAGTGAAAATCTAACCATTCATTTCAAGAATGTTTCAAAAACTTCAATGCGTTCTTCCCTCAGAATCCACCTTGATCTTACAGTATTAGATTTCGTCAGTTTAATACGGATAAGTCGGTTTTCTCATAGCTTTACTACTTATATAGATTTACATTCTGCAACATTTATGAATAAGTAGATATAATAAAGAGAGAGAGAGAGAAACACTATGTAAATTTTTACTTCACAACTTGAAATATTAGAAAATTTTCCGTTTCCCGAAATCTAATTGGAAAATTATAATTTGTTGCTGTCTAATTTTCCTCTACAGGAATCGAATTTTAAAGCTGAATGTGCAGTTAAATATAGTGGAAAATTTTCCACCTAACATCACTATACATAATATCCAAAACTGTCCGGATTATGAAAAGTGTTTTCACTTGTTTCTACCACGTGATGAAAATTTTCCGGTTCATGAAAATTCCTTACATTTGTTTCTACAGAGCAATAAAACTTTCCGATTCACAAAAAGTTGTTTTACTTTTTGCTTCAAAATTATGAAAATTTTCCAACTCATAAAAAGTTCTTCAATTTTTCCATACAAGACACAAAATATTTCGATTTATGAAACATTGTTTTATTTGTTCCTACATAATACTGAAAATTGTGTGAGGCGTGAAAATTTCAGATTCTTTAAACGATCTTTCCCTTTTTAACACTTCTATACATAAATTCAATCAATTGCATGAATACTGAGGAATTGTTACTTGATCACTGATATTTAAGAACGGAAAATTTTCCGGAAAAATATGGAAGAAAATTTTTCATATCACATCGCGGCTGAACAACGATGCAGGAATAAGTGGAGTATGTTGTTATGTATTGGAAAATTTTCCGTTTCAACATTTTCCGGAAAATTTTCATCAGTGTACAGGACAGACAATTCTTCGGTTCATGAAAAATTGTTTCACTTGTTCCTACATAGTACTGAAAATTGTCTGAGCCATGAACATTTTCAGATTCTTTAAACGATCTTTCACTTTTTAACATTTCTATACATGATTTCAATCAATTTTATGAATACTAAGGAAGTGCTACTTGATCACTGACATTTGTTAAGAACGGAAAATTTTCCGGAAAAATATAGAAGAAAATTTTTCACCTCACATCACGGCTAAACAACGATGAAGGAATAAGTGATGTTTTATGAATCGGAAAATTTTCCGTTTCAAAATTTTCCGGGAAATTGTCATCAGTGTACAGGACAGACAATTCTTCGATTCATGAAAAATTGTTTCACTTGTTCCTACATAGTACTGAAAATTGTCTGGGCCATGAAAATTTTCAGATTCTTTAAACAATCTTTCACTTTTTACATTTCTATACATGAATTTAATCAATTTATGAATACTGAGGAATTGTTACTCGATCACTGATATATGTTAAGAACGGAAAATTTACCGGAAAAGTATAGAAGAAAATTTTCCACCTCACATCACGGCTATACAACGATGTAGGAATAAGTAGAGTATGTTTCTATGAATCGGAAAATTTTCCCGGAAAATTTTCCGTTTCAAAATTTTCCGGAAAATTTTCATCACTGACGTTCACCAACAAATTTAGTACTTTACTCCTCCTCTTTTTTTCTCATAAATACATCTGGGAGAGAAAAAAGAATCTCATGAAAATTTGGCAATGTACGAAAATTTCACTGTTTAAGGTGTCGGGAGGAAACAGGTCCATTTCTATCGATTTTGTGCTGTAACTTATAGTTCATTCTATTGGTGAAAATATAAAGTACAAAAGTGTCAAAGAACGAAGGATTGAAACTAATAAGTGACTACAGTAAACAATATTAGACCCATTGGATTTAAACGGATTTGGTGATCCGTTTAAACAGTAGGCTATTAAGGAATTAAAACTCGATTTTCTCAATAAGTCTATTTTATGATATTTCTTGTTTCCTCTCGATATCCTCTATATTTGTCATACTTTTGTTACTTTAGTTTGTTACAGTGAGTTCTAATATGACAATTAAGCAGGAATTTCGCCAGGAGTTTTAATTTGGGGGTGTAAAGTCAAAGTGTAAGTGGTTTGCACGGTTTGTATCGAATGTTGACTGAAATAAATTTGAAGTTGGGGTTGTTTCAAGAATGTAGGGATCACCCTTCACCCGCATGGGAGGGGAGCTGCCGGAAACCTTCTAATAAGATATTAACGTCGTTAAATGTTGTAGTTAAATAGGGCGAAACGTGAGCACATAAAATTTTAGTACTTTTTCTCCCAGATCTAGTACTTTTTTCTGCATAGGTTAGTACGAAATATTTTTGCTGGTTGGTCACACTGGTTTGTTGATTTTAAAAGTGTTTTAAATAGCACCTATAGCAGTGTGCAACTGGTAGAGACACAGTAAATTGATATTCAAGTAGATGTTAACACAGATACTATCAGAAATATCCCGTCAAAAATTTGGTGTTAATAAAAGCAGAAGAAAAGGGTAATTGCTTTCTGTAGGTTGAATGTGCTTACGGAAACTTCATTTCAGAATTTGGTTACTGGCTGCGGGGACTCTCCAGCATAGACAGATTTTCACTTTTTTCATTAAACCTTTAACTGCCACAATGTATTAGCAAAGAAGTATAACCCTAGAGCCAAAACGTAATTTTGATTTTTCTCATTTTATTTGGACATATTCTACGTACTACATGTGTATAATCTTCGAAAACAAAAAAGTGTGAGGCATCCATAAGTGCCACGCCGCACAAATTTATAAAAACAGGCATAGCGTTGATGCCTCATGGCGGTTAAAGGGTTAATATCAAAGGCGCCCATCAGCGGGGAACAAGATGGGGCGCTCGCCCCCTAGAGGAAATTGTACTTCAGAATATCGAAAATTCAATAGAATTTTTACATAAGTTACAGTAAAATTTGAAATTATTTTTGAAACGTCGCTAATACTTGTCCCCCCTTGGAAACTACAACATGGGCGCCCTTGGTTAATATACCTCGTATTATTGAGACATGTATGCATATCTCATATTCATGAGCTCAAATGAGGTCTCTGGTTGTTACACATATTTGTTTATACATGTTAAGATTCTTTAAGTTACACTTAGAATTTGCACTCTTAATTACTGGAGTTTCTTAATATACTGTTTCCAATATATTGGGTCATGTGGTTCGGATTCCACGTTAATCAGTAGGTCCACGTCTCACATAGCCTCCGTGCTGAAAGGGACGTTAAACTGAAATCCAATCCAATCCAATATATTTGGGCTGACCTTCCTGATTAGATAAAAAAAATGGTCATGTTTTATGGTAAGCCTATGTCAAGTGAATTGAATCTGGAATAAAGGGTCGTGTGATTTAGTCCAAGTTGTGACCACGTGATCATAAGAATAATGTTGGTTACGAGTTGGTATGAACTGAAAATGTCATCACGTTTTGATAAGAGTTGGATTAGAAGATGATGTGTTGGGATTTTAGATTTCGGAGAGTTCTTTGTCCTTTCAATCTTGGTTGTCTCCATGTCAGTTATGCTTGTTCTGAAAGATGAATACACTACAAAAGAACGACTTTAACAGGCTTTTATTGCTATAAGAATCTAACTCCAGAATCAATCTAGCATAACTTCCTCGTACGAATGTTAATTTGAACTATCATGATGGTACAGTAAACAAAGGTACCTATAACCTTCACAGACACTTCTCAGAACTGTATATGAATCGTCTCTCTCTCTCAGTCTGTAACTTCTGTCTAACTGTTCTGTACCAAAGTTTTACAGGTATTTTATATTCTGTAGTTTTGAGGGTAGATTGCAATTCTAAATTGCCGAATGTATGTTTGGGTATTGTTTGCTAAAGGTTTACTTTATTTCGAAAGTGTATCAACACATATTAAATATTATTCAGCTTAGTCTTACAATTTCTATTCCACAACGAGGAATTTCAAACCAATTACGCTTGATAAAATAATTCTTATTGACATCTTTGTACAGAGTGGTACGCCGCCGACTACCCAATTTCAAACGTTTAAGTAAACAAGAAAAGTACTTTCTGAAAGGATATAACTTGACTTTAATTAGCTGACAAGTTACAAATTAACTTAAGGAGTACCACATCATGAAGATGGTATCCATTACAGTCAAAGTTTTGCTGCAAAAGCAACTTTTCCAGAAGAACATTCAGGACTATCATCTCAGGTTTTGGAGACATTCTATGGACTCCTTGCTCTTCCGATCTCTCCGTTCCTGACATTTTTATTATGGAAGCCACCTTAAAGCCAAGGTGTACCGTCGAAACATGACAATAATTCCTGAGTTGAAGAACTCCATTATTATTGAAGGGGTGATGGCCATATACAGTGCATTGCTGGAACGTGTGTTTGAAAATTTCGTGAACTGATTGAAGCAAACCATTGACAGTAATTGGACACCATATTCCTGATGTTGTGTTCCGTAAGTAAGTTTGTAACTGTCAGGTACTTAATGGCAAGAGATATCAGCAATTATTTCAGCAGATATTTTTCTTGTTTTCTTAAACGCCCCTGTTTTAGATGTACACCTTTGGTAATCTTCGGTACTTTAACTCTCTAGACATAAAAAATATTTGTATGTCTTGGTTTAAAACAAACAAATAAATAATATTATAAAGATATATTCTCTTAGCTCATTTATGGCCTCAATTCGAGGCTTATTACTGATACTTTATAATTTATGTTTAACATGTTAGACTAATTGGAACCACTTCGATTCCCGGTAGGGACACTCGGTCAAAAAAGTGTAAAAAGCTTTTTCAGACCAGCCATCCTGAATGATATTTTCTTAGGTTTTCCTTTTTCACACCATGCAAATGTCGCGGTGGTATCTAACACATTCCTGCCCGAATCCTTCCTTCCTTCCCTTTCCCCGGATTGTGTGCTTGCCGAAGGACGTCACCCCTCAAATGTGAGGGGCTAACATGGTCCTAGATGTCGAAGCCCAGAAATATAAATAATGAATCCCTAAACTAATTGGAACCACGATCATATAAAGAGGTTTATTTATAAACTAAGTTAACACTCTTTTTTTAAAATTCAAGGATTTAATCTGTGTCATGGCTGCCCTTGTGTCCCCACTGTTGCTTAAAACTAAGAGAACAGGACAATGATGATACATCAGCATTTTAAGGAAACAAGAAATCCTTCTCTACTGTAAATATTAATCAGTGGCACTATCTCAAAAATTAATTTCTTGGAAAACAGTAACACTACTTTCTCTGTTCCCTGCTAACAAAAACTCAATAAGAATAGTGCGAATACCTAAGTATTTTAACAAATAGACAAGTGTAACTAAAGGGGGAAAAAAGCGAGAAAAGGAGAACATACTAGACAAAAAGTGATGAAATGCAGGAAATAAGAAACGTTATGAAAGGAGAAAGAGTAGAATAAAGAACGTTGTAAAATGCATACAGAACCATAAAGACTGTAAGATAAAGTTAGATAACACATAAACCCAGAATACGAGCAGATAATATTTTGAAGGTAATAAAAGAATACACCATCTCATCTTATATGTCAGAACAGGGCTAGAATTTTTTTGCAGATGTTTCATTCTACAGTAGACAATACTTTCTTTCTTCATTTCGTTATTCAAAAAGATGTTTCAAAGACATCAACGAGTACGTGTTTTATTCTCATAATACAGCAGAAAACATGATATTAAAAGCTCATTTATTATTCTCTGAATCTGAAGAATAGCTGTTTCGGTGCCTATTAATTAATCATTAAACGATTATATTAACTTTTTAAATCGTGACACTTGGTTTTACAGAGTACTTAAACTTCATACGTTTCAGTATTTTTAAAATTATTTTTCATGTGCGACTGTTTCATTCTAAAGACCTTTTAACATTACAATTCTTTGTTACAGAGCTCTATTAAGCTTGCAAGCACAACTCTTTGTGATCAATTGGGTTTGGACTCAATAATAGAGCACGAATCTGTATGAGTGTGAGCTCTATTAGGATTGATAGCAAGCTAGAGCAAAAATCCGAGCAAAACGTGAGCCCTAATGAAGTTAGTGAACACGATCACGAGCCAATATGAGTCCTATTTAAGAATAGCAAATCCGAGTTTTTAGCGGGCAATATAATAGGGATAACGAGAGCTAGCAAGCATGAGCTTCAATGAAGATAGTGAATCTGATGGTGAGCCTGAACTAATGAGAGTTTTTTATATAGACTAATAGTGTAACTCACAAGAGGAGACATAAGATTTCATCGTCTCACAAATTTTGTAAAAGTCTAGTCTAGCCTAGATATTTTTCTTGTCTCGTCTTGTATAAGCCCATATGTTTTCTTTATTTAAAGTTACCAAAGTCCTTGCGCTCGTAGAGATCCATGAATTCTGCGATATAACAACATCTAAACAACATTTGTTATTAAAGTATATTGCGTTACAATTAAGGTATCTTTAAACATTGGTTAACGTTGGTTCATTGCATTCGAACAGTCTGTTTATAAAGTTTAAATTTTATACTATGAATCATGTAACATTAAATCCCAAAGGTTGTGTTTACAGGTTTCAAATCTGCAACTTTGGTAAATTAGTGTTCTCAATCGAAACGAGTCAAGAAACTTTTCTTTTCGTGGGGAACACTAAAGTCTAGTAATGGGGATTCTCATTTAGGACAGAAAATTTGAGCCCGTTTGAGCTCGAATCAGGACCGAGTTGTGGATATCCTATCATGCTTTTAACTTCATAGTGACATCAGAAATAATATGCCTGGGTGTATTTCTGAAATCTTCCTCACCAACTTGTTACATTTATGGTACCTAGTGACGTAACCAATTTTAAAAGTCCGTTAGCTCAACGTAAGGCTCATTCAGCTTGTCTCATTGTGATAGAGAGGGCTGAAATCTTCCTCACCAACTTGTTACATTTATGGTACCTAGTGACGTAACCAATTTTAAAAGTCCGTTAGCTCAACATAAGGCTCATTCAGCTTGTCTCATTGTGATAGAGAGGGCTGAAATCTTCCTCACCAACTTGTTACATTTATGGTACCTAGTGACGTAACCAATTTTAAAAGTCCGTTAGCTCAACATAAGGCTCATTCAACTTTGTTATCTTGTCTCATTGTGATAGAAAATGCAATACGTATTTTTACATAGCAGATTGCGATCATGATATTAGTATCTACAACACCGAAAAACAAGCTTTCGAGAAGTGTCCGTATATTTTGATCACATAGTGTGTATATTTATTGCATCCGCTATAATCGCATACGTACTAAAACATTAAAGTATAGAACATCCAGAATAAAAGAGGTAAAGTGAATATCTAGCTGAACTATTCCAGGAAATGAAAAGATAATAGAGTCTAATTGTTTGACTTTGATTTTATTTAGCTTTGGTTTTAGCACTCAATTCATATGAGATCTGAACCTAACATGCGAAGCCAACAATATATTTCCCACGGAGAATTGTAGCTGATTTTTTTGCACTGAAGAAACGAATCCAAAACTATTTACTCAGAAAAGAGTTCCCAGCATATTGATCGTGATTGAAAATGTGTTGCTGAATGGATAATTTTCTTCAAAGTAAAATATTAATACATACGGTGTTTCCCCTCTCCTTTCTGTTTTTTTCATTGATTTCGGTCCTTGAAAGGTCCTTATTGCTTGCTGCATTAACGTATTGTATACGCCAGTCTCAAGGGATAACTGTATTAGGACTAATTAGTGTACATTTTGTAAAATATTTTGTTCATATATATATATATATATATATATATATATATATATCAATAAATTATATCACACCCATACATATATAAGGAAAACATAGTAGCGTATTCAACTACTGCTACAACTACTACCGTAGACGTCTGTGATGGTGTGTACTAATGTGGTATCGATTCCGCCTTCATACATTCATGACTGAGTAGGTACTCAAATATTTGCACCTGCTCTTCACTGCCAGAATCACAGCTTACGTAACAGGTCAAATTATCTCCATTATGCATGCAGACTGTATAATTTTATGTATCATGTGCTCAGTTACTCATGATGGATGGACGAAATGCTGTTAGAGCAAGCGTAACTGAATTACGTAATCTTTGCATGCTGTATTGTGTTTTATTAGTAATACAAACATCATTAACAGCACAGTTGGAGATTTTTAACAGCTAATATATCTCTCTTCTACTTTTGCTTACAATGCTTTAAGTTGCCTTGTTCGAACTTTCAGATCTTAGTGCTATCTTTTTTTCTTTTGTGGAGTAGGTGATATACAAATTATAATTATCAACAATAAACACGCATAATTTTGAAACCTATCATTGAAAGATTGAAATATATTTAAAATTGAAGTTAAAGAGTTATTGATAATTTTAGGTTGTCATTAACCACTGTGTGTAGTATCTACTTAATACGTAGTGTCGTCTTGCAATGTGAGCTCCTCCGTGGCTAAGCGGTTCGATTCCCGGCGGGAGCTCATGTGGTTCGGATTCCACGTTAATCAGTAGGTCCACGTCTCACATAGCCTCGCTGCTGAAAGGGACGCTAAACTGAAATTAAACTCAGCTCAACTCGTCTTGCAATGTATCATAATGAAAGTCTTGTTAGAAATGCACGTTATTATCACTTTCACTGTAATACAGGGGCTAATGGGAGCAATTTTCTTCCCTTGAGTTATATACATTCATACGCAACACATTATTACAAGCACATATATAACCCAAAAAAGATAATACAAGGTGTTAATGAACTATACCGACAAATTGTAAGAGGTGATTCCTCACATCAAAATAAGAGAAAAAGTCCATATGAACCTATGGCCAAAAGTGCATAGTTTCAGAGCTAGGGCTGTCCATAATCACGAGAAAGCCAAATTTCAAAAGTCCCTATTTCGAATTCGAAAAACTGTGGATGGTGGTCCTTATCAGCGTAAAGGAAGTCAGGCATACACAATCCAAAAATGCATATTTCATTAATGTCTTACTTTATGATTGGTACAAAGCAGGCAAACGATAAGCCTTGATAGCAGTAAACACGGAATCCTTTGGCATGGTGTCGGAAGTGTCAAGGATCGTCACGATCTCTCGTACTTGGGAAAACGCATGCTGCAATGTTTTCTTTCACGCTTAAAATGAAGAAAACGTGAAATATACCGTGACGAAATACATCAAATGACACGTTATTCCGAACACAAATAAACACGAAGCTGCCGGTTCTTAACACTGCCGACTTCCCTCTGAAGCATTGGACGTTCATTGTTATCAAAGCTTACCTCCTGCCTACTTTGGACTCTCCTTGAAATCAGGTGTATCTGAAAACTAAATTGAGAGCATATCTGAGAATATCACCCTGTAGGGAATACCTATTGAAAATTGACAACATATGCAGCTTTGGATTGTGTATCCGTAGCTTTTTTTTTTTTTTTTTACGCTGATAAGGACCACCATCCACAGTTACTGGAATTTGAACTAGGACCTGTTGAAATTTGGCTTTTTCGTGATTTTGGACGACCCTAGCTCCGAAACTATGCATTTTCCGCCATGCAAATGAAATATTTCTCTTATTTTGATGTGAGGAATCAGCTCGTAGAGTTTGTCGGTATAGTTCATTAACACCATATATACAGGGTGTCCATAAAGTCGGTTGCCAAGCCGTGTATCTTCGAATCGACTGCGAATATGACAAAATGCAAAAACACGTCCATTGTTATTTTAAGGGACTTAAGGGATTTATCCTCATAGTCAGCCATTGTCAATCCATTGCTGGATGAAGGTATCTACAACTCTTTTCCACAATCGTATATCTTGTGGAATTTCCTTCCACATTACTCGACGCTGCTTTTTGTTTTCAACATTGTATCCTATGAGGCCATTTCCTGGGTTCGTTTATTGTCTCCTGATATTAACTCAAGAAACCTTTTATGCACCAATCATCGTTTCTTCTTCCAATATATCCAGGCCACTGTCACTTCAATCCCTTTATTCTTATCATAATATCGGTCACTCCTGTTATCATTCTGATTCATGTGATTGTGTTCCTATCTTTGCAAATGAATTCAAGTGAAATCTTTCAGTCTAACGTCCCATGATTATAGCTATTATGCTAATGAAGACGATAATTAAGACAAGTGAATGATGATAGAGCAATTGGTAGAATGAAATTATGGGAGGAAACGGAAGTAGCAGGAGAAGAACGACAGACACGAAATGTTGTTTTCCTGGGAATCGAACTAGGGACCTCACGTTCCAGAAGTAAACGCTCTACCACTGGGCCACCGTACTCCCCCACCTTATATTTGTGTCTGATTTTGTAACATACGGACATCTCTCTCTACTTCATTGTGTAATCTTCAGACAATGAATGTTTGATTTTGTTAGTGTTCACGTCTTCGATATATATATGTCAGAGTAGACAGAATATATATTCATTAAAAAATGTATGCTTTAGATGATGATAATAATAATAATAATAATAATAATAATAATAATAATAATAATAATAATAATAATAATAATAATAAGGCACTAATGTAAAAACGTGAAACTCTAGTTACACGAATACAGAAAGTCTTGTCTCTTTCCAAGGAAAACCTGAAACGACGTTATTGCACTGTAAAAAATCATTGTATTATTTCAACGACATGCCTGTGTGTTAACACGATTGTGTTAAAATATAACAGAAACAAGTGGTTAGAACAACTCACTCTCCATTTGAAGTTGTGTGTCAAATGCCGGTAGTTGAAATGACACACAACTTTTGTGTTAAATTAACACAAGTGTAGAATCTTCGGTGTTGTTTTCTACGCGATTGCCAAATATGTTGGGCATCTAATTATAAAGGCTTATGAATTGAACCTACAGGCAAACACAGTAGAAAGAAATACTTAAACAAATCCAGGTATACGCAAAATTTCATCCCCCACATTTGATGCATTTATTGCTTTATTTTCTAAGCGATTGTGTACTAGAAGCACCAAACGCATAAACTTTATTAGATCGTAACTGTCGCCGATCATTGGAAATTGAATATGGAAGAACTATAAAATAAAGTAAATAGACAATCGTCATTTTGTTATAAAATTACATGGCGAGCAGATTTTATCTTATCCCGAACCCTTATCGTCGAATATACGCGGCTTAAAAGAGCAATCTGATTAGCCGAATTCAAAAGACCTCAACAATTTATCTCCCTACAAACGACGTTTTCTTCATCGCCTCCGTGGCCAAGTCGGAAGAGCACGTGGCTAATAATCGAAAGGTTGGTGGTTCGTCCCATCCCCCGTTACAAAAGTAATTTTTTTTACATGTTTAAAGTATTTTTTTAAGACTCAGCGTAATTTTGTTGATTTTCTCGATAACTAGGTATGAAGATTTACCCTCAAACAAGTCATTATGTTTAGCTTGATGAGATCTATTGGTTGATTAATTTCCTAACTTTCGGGCATTTTCTCTTCTTATACGCTAATACTTCCGATAACACTAGTTAACAAATTTAAACTTTTTGTTTGTTACATGAGAAAAATCACCTGATCCTAAAGGAACTTTTTGCGCTGAATTCGAATATGCACTAGGTTTTTCTCCATCACGTACAGTTTTCCCGTAACAGAGGGATTTTCGGGAAATTCCCTCAAAAATTTCCCTTTTTCAGATATTATATTCCCCTAGCTCCTGTCCCCTTACATATAGTAACATAGAAATTATACCTAAGTATACCTTGATTTATATTTAATAAACCCTAAAAGTTTCGTAAAAATCGCTTTGTTCTTTCTAGAGAAATAAATATATTTGTATGTATACTGTGTGCATAAATATACTGTGTGCATAAGTATAAATATACTGTGCATAAGTATACTGTGTGCATAAATATAAATATATTTGTATGTATACTGTTTATTGCACCTGATAGTAATGCTTTCAGATCTCCTGAGTTGCGGTAAAAACGATTTGCTTTATTACTACAAACACAGACATAAAAATGAATATTTACAATAGTCAACAACACACTTGTATTGCTCTCTGTAAATTAGAAACGTGTATAAAAATAGAATGTACTACCAACGTATATTTTTTTAAACGTACAGTATATGTATATGTTAATACATATATATACAATTCTCCAAGTTTTTTCGTTTTGTTCATGAAATGGTTATCAATATTTGTTATCAAATGTAACAGAATGCAAAAGAAAGAAAGAATGGAATACAGACTCATTGTTGACAACAATGAACTAATGCAGTCTGAATTTTCCACTACGGTATCGTTTCCCCCCTCCCCCGCGCATTTCTTTCTTTCTTGTGTTCTTGACACCTGGTGAGGGAGTTTTGTACATTTTTATATTGACGTGTGGTTTAACACTACTTCACTTTGAAAGTTGTCTTTGCTGCTAAGAGTGCTTTCATGTTTGATCTTAACAGCATTATACCCAACTAAGACCAGAAGTTTAGTTTGTGATCAGTACAATGGCGTCAAGAAGACGGCGTTTATGTGTTAACTCACCAAATAGTTTTTGTTATGTGTGGCCAGTTTGTAGTTAAAGAACAGTGTAGATCCATTACGCCATCGGTGAAACTAGCATATTATATATATTTCGGATGTCGTGTGGGAGATCAGGACAAAACTTGGGCACCCAACATAATTTGTGCGTCGTGCTACGTCACTTTACTTGCATGGGCCAAAGGGAAACGGAGGTTCATGAAATTTGCTGTACCAATGGTGTGGAGAGAACTCACCAACCATCTGGATGATTGTTATTTTTGTCTCACAGTAGTTAAGGGACATTCTAAAAAAAAGCAAATACACAATAAGTTATCCCAACGTTAAATCCGCAATTAGACCTATTCCGCACGGGGATGAACTTCCACTTTCCGAGCCCCCTACCAACTGGGAAGAGATATGGCCAAAAGACTCTGATGATGATTATGACCTTGATGAACCATCGACATCAACATGTACATCCAAGGATCCAACGTTCATCCCTGACTGTGTTCGCGAGCCACATTTCATCCGGCAATGTGAACTTAATGACCTAGTCCGTGATTTGCACCTGACAAAACAAGAGGCGGAACTTCTGGGATCAAGGCTCCAGCAGTGGAACTTATTGGATGCAGAAACGAACATATCAGTGTACAGGAAAAGGCATGTTCAATTTTCAAGCTATTTCTCAATGCAAGATAATGTGTGCGTATGTACGGATATAAATGGGTTGATGGCGGAGCTAGGAATTCCTTACGTTCCAGAAGAATGGAGGTTATTTATCGACGCGTCAAAGGTCGGCCTTAAAGCTGTCCTTTTACATAATGGAAATAAAAAAAACTTCTATACCACTTGCGCACTCAGTGAAGATTAAGGAATCCTATGACACCATGTCAACTTTGCTAAATCTTATAAATTACAAGGACCATTGTTGTAAATATGTTGTGATCTCAAGGTAGTTGGTATTTTATTAGGACTGCAGTGCGGTTACACGAAGTACCAATGTTTTTTATGTTTATGGGATAGCCGAGCTGATGACAAACATTATGAAGTGAAGGAATGGGAACCTAGAGTGAATTACGTACCTGGAGAATGCAACGTCAAATACGCTCCTTTGGTAGATCCTAATAAGATATTACTACCGCCACTTCATATCAAGCTAGGACTTATGAAAAACTTTGTCAAAGCCATGGACACATCTGGTGAAGGTTTCAAGTATTTGCGAGATAAGTTCCCTAACCTGAGTGATGCTAAGAGTTCAGCGGAAGTGTTTATTGGTCCCCAAATTAGGAAATTAATGCTTGATGATAGCTTTGACAGCAAGTTAAACAGTGCTGAGCTAGCTGCCTGGACAGCATTTAAGTGTGTTGTGCGCAACTTTCTGGGCAATAACAAAGCTGAGAGTTACACAGAAATCGTACAAGACATGATACAGAAATACAAAGAGTTGGGTTGTAGGATGTCTTTAAAAATCCACTTTTTGCACTCCCACCTCAGCTTCTTTCCTGCTAACCTAGGTGCTCTCAGCGACGAACAAGGGGAAAGATTCCACTAAGATATAATGGCAATGGAGAAAAGGTACCAGGGACGATGGGATCCTTCAATGATGGGGGACTATTGTTGGGGTCTTGTTAGAGAATACAACATTTCTTACAAAAGAAGGAAGTAGTGTACGTTTTTGTAACCCAATGGAAGTTTCATATATTGTGATAGTTTTGCTTGTCTTTTCATGACCTTTTGGTACATTTGTATTATTGTTTATTGTAAATTGTCACACTTGTAAATTATATTGTATTATATTTTATATATGTGTTTGTGGTAATAAAGCAAAACGGTTTACCTCAACTTAAGAGATCTGAAAGCATTACTATAAGGTGCAATAAACAGTACACACAGTATACATACAAACATATTTATTTCTCTAGAAAGAATAAAGCGATTATTACGAAACTTGGAGGGTTTGTTAAATATGAATCAAAGTATACTTAGGTATAATTTCTATGTTAGTATATGCAAAGGGACAAGATCTTGGGGTGTAAAATAAACGAAAAGGGAAATTTTTGAGGGATTTTCCCGAAAATCCCTCTGTTACGGGAAAATCGTACGTGATGGAGAAAAACCGAGTGCATATTCGAATTCAGCGCAAAAAGTTCCTTTAAGAACAGGTATTTTCTTTTATGTAACAAAACCTTTGTTAACTAGTGTAATGTTTATGTTCAGTGGTAGATTGTTGCGGCTTCGAAAGCTATTCAATCACATTTTTACTAATTCCATCTCGTCTACACAATAAAAAATGGTTATGTTAATTCAACTCAAATTTAACACAGGTTAGTGGTCCCAGCGTGACTACCACTATGTGGTGTTAATTCAACACAGACCCCGCGATGTTAGCGTATAACATAGGTGGTGTGTTATGTTTTTAACACACAACCGGTGTTGAGCGGAGTTAAATTCGAATCTTTTATTATTTTCGGTGTTGATTCGACACCATGTCAGGGTCGGTAGTGTGGGAAAAAGTGTTGAGTGTTACTTGTGGTGCTGTTGCACCAACACAAAGAAAGTAGCACAGTGAGTTGTGTGTTAATTCATTTTGTGTTAATATTACACCAAGGTAGTCCCTGTGTTATTTTAACACCATTTTCGTATTATTTCAACACACAATCTATGTTGTAATTCAAGGTCAAAGCCGTATAAGTAACACCATTTTGGTGTTAATTCAACACTCCCTGTGTTAAGATTCAAGGTCAGACCATCAGATTAACATCGTTTTGGTGTTAATTCGACTCCAGTTCTGTGTTACTATGACACCTATTTCGGTGTTGAAATAACTCCGTGTGCGGTGTTAATGGAACCATTTTTCTGTGTTAGAAAAGCTTGTGGTGTGCATGCTTAAGATTACCGAAGATTGTACTTTTAAAATAAGAATAGTAAACTACAGAACACTTCATTTAGAAATCTTTTTTTTTTTTTTTTTGGTCGTCCTTCCCAACACTTATTGTGAAATATTTCTTGATGGTTCGAAACACAACCTTCATTAACAACTTGTTCAAGAATGATAGGAAACTCTTACTTTACCTATATGCTTATAGTATGTTTGCTTCGTATTTCTATTGGTTTTCGCGCATTAGAAAATGACTTGTCATACATGAAACAGTACAAATACCCTCCCACAAAAGAAGAAAAGAGCAATTATCCTATATCAACATTTTAAAACATTGCACAGGTTACGAAAGCAAATTAATGTTTCCACAAACTATTGTCTCTTTTTCACATACCTACGTTTATGATTTTGATACGTTAATCATATGTCTTCCAACTTCGTTTGCTTGATAAAAGTTTCCCATGTTCCAGTGCATGTCAATTTTCGAAACGTGTTGTTGTTGTAAACCCGCATATATATATATATATATATATATATATATATATATATATATATATATATATATATATATATATATATATATATATATAAAAACAACTCGACCGATCCGTCTCATGTCGAAGAGTCCTGCCTCGTTTCGTTTCCGAGACAAATAAGATACGACGGATCGTTTTGTTGTGCCACGCAAAGCCCGTAAAACTCGTAATAGTAGAAGTAATAAATGAAGATCACCTCACTAAATTTTTTCGCTCCCAATTCAATGATAAACCGTACAATACGAACATTTTTTTTATATATGAAATATGAGAAAATTGGTTAGATGTTTTCGAAAAAGAAAAATCTTGTCCGAAGAAAACTCACTATATTAGTAAATTACTAGATCTGAATTTGAAAAATGAAATGAAATCTTTAAGTTTTACGTCCCATGATTATGCCGGTTAGACTAAAGGAAACGGAAGTTCTGCATTTGATTTTATAGCAAATCATGCAGAAATGTTTTATATCATATTTAAGAGTTAAAGTATTAATTTGTGAAATATGAATAAAATCGTAGGTTTTTCACAAAATCTCCTTCAAAAAGAACCAACTTTACTAGTTAAGGTAACACTTCTGACAATGAGAGAAGTATTACTATTTACATGCTGTAAAATTGTTAATTAAACATGAATAAAACGTTTATTCATCAATAAAGATTTTTTGTAAAAAGTATCCGAATAACTTTACTAATAAATTCGTCCTAGAAGGCGGTAGGAAACAAATAATCTATATATATAAAAGAGAACGCACAAATCCTTTGTTACCTCATCACGCTAATACGGCTGAACCAATTTCTTTTATTTTTGGGGGGTTATTAGGATTTGGACCCTAGATGGTTTTTATCATATCACTTTAATTTTTAATTACCAGTGTCTTGAGATAATTGACCATTCAAGTGTCCATAACGTACAAATCCTTTGTTAGCTCATCATAGCTAAATCTAACCGTATTTATATGCAACCCACATGACCGTGTCACTCGGCGGGTTAACATAAATGACAGGCGATATAATGTTAACATTCTTCTATGGTTTTTATCATATCACTTGAAAGCGAAAAAGTAAAAATTATCTAAGTAACAAAGTTTATTGCGTTCCAGGGTGACCGCAGCGAAGCGGGGTGAACGCTGCTAGTAAGATATTAAATAAATAATTACTATTAAAATACGAACAAAGTCGAGCTCTCTCGTGGCTAAGCGCTTAGTGTACGCGTTTTTGGCGTGGGACACCCAGGTTCGTTTCTCGGCGGAAGCTCATATGGTTCGAATTTCACGTTAAGCTGTAGGTTCACGTCTCACATAGCCTTGCTGTTGAAAGGGACGCTAAACTGAAAATGAAATCAGAATTTAAAAAAACAACGAATAAAGTCTCTAGAGCTGTTATAAACTCTCAATAAATTATCGTTTATGAATTTTTGTTACAAAACTGAATTAAATTAACTTATATCCAGTTAAAATATTTATCATATCTGAATAAAATCAACATATGCCCTGTTTAAAAAAAACAGTCCGACAATAATAATTCCTAACAATTAATTGCTCTTTAACATCTGTTTTCGAGGGAAATTATGATAGTTATGCCAAGCTGTAGGGTTATTAGTGAATTTGTAGAGATATTTCGGAGAATATTTTTTGAGTGAAATTTCCTGCACTAATATTTTTCTTCTGGATTTTTCCAACTAGATATGTACTACAAGACCTTGAAACGCATATGCATTTGTGATATCGTCGCATGAGAACCACAGTAACGTAACTCCAAAAATGCTGTTTTTGTTTCTTTCATGTTCGGACATAATTTTGAAAGCTCCACGTGGTGTAAATGGAACGTAACGCCATCTGTTCTTCTTGTCGATCATCTGTTGTAATGTAGCTCAATTACCATCTTATTAAAAACACATCTTTCTAACTGTAAGAAAATAATATTTTTGTCCTCTTGCCTGTAAACCTACGAAAATGGAGTTACGTTCCTCTGGTTTTCATACGACGATATATGAACATCACTCTAGCCGTTCTCTAAAACCACCGTAAGAAAGGAACTAACATGTATCACGATTCTTACATATAGAGGTGTAAATGAAGTATTCATTTATTTCAATGAAAAAATGGGAAACATTTTCTATAAGAAGTCGACCGAACCAAGCACATTTTGATGAGGAAACTAATCATTTTACTATTTTGTGAGAAATGATGACTATGCAACACTACACGTTTCTGAATCAAACATTCATTGTGAAACATGAAGAAATTTTTGTAAAAAAAACTATTTATATATATGTTTCTTAAAATCCTACCATTGAAATATCCCTTCTGTATGTATCTGAGAGAAGTGACTGATAACCAAAATATTGTTATGAAAGATTCATTTTTAGGACTAAACAAACATATTAGAGTTGTTCTTGAGTAATTCTATTTTGATTTTTACTTTACAAAATACTAATACTATTATTGTTACCTTTGATATAAACACATAAAACTGGACGAACAGAAATGTAGACATCTGACGAACAATCAGACGAACACCAGAAACAATTTTCAGGACTTAATAGGTTATAGAAGATATTAATCGGTTCAAATATCGAATTACATTTTGTTCACTATCGTCTCTCCTATTTTTGTTCAGGAGGAACAAATAAGAAATTTCCAATATGCTAATTGAAGGCTAGTAAATCTTCTAAGTTACAACGTAGGCAATGAACAAACCTTTGAAGTGTTTGTATCTTTAAATTTGATCAAGTTTGTAGCCTTTCCCTTATTTATGACTTATTTTAACAAGGTAGAGAGATTGTGGAAAAGCCTCAGCAAACAATTTGTACGCAAGCAATCTACCAAAATCGAAGAATTTGTACGCAAGCAATGGAAGAACATACAGAGGTTGGACCAAATAATCTAAAACGTTTGCAAAAGTGTGAAAATCATACCTAGTGTGGTGTGGGGCCTCCTTTTTCATCCAAAACAGCTTGGATCCGACGTGGAATAGTCGTATACAGCTCCTGAATTTTGGAATGGTGTGTGGAATTTTGTACCACTGTTCCTCCAAAACATGCTCCAGTTTCTTAAGGGATGCTGGTGGAGAGTAATGAGACCGAACAGGTCTTTCTAACTCAGACCACAAAGGCTCAATGATGTTCAGATCTGGTGATTGTGGGACCCAGGGGAAGTATGATAGCTCCTGGTCATGCTCCTCAAACTATGATTTCGCCGTTTTTGCAGTGTGACAGAGTGCCAAATCATCTTTGTAGATGCCATCACCACCAGTTAACAATATTTGGGCCATGGGTATAACCTGGTCCCCCAAAATGGCCTCATACGCCTTAGCATTCATCATTCCATGCAGAGCTACAATGGGACCTGCAGAAAACCACGATATCACTGCCCATACTGTAACAGACCCACCAATATGCTTTACAGTTGGGAGCAGACAGTCTGTATTATAGGCCTGCGACGCTGTTCTCCATACGTAAACACAACCGGTTGTTAGAAACAAGGTGAAGGTCGATTCCCCGGACCACATTACGTCTTTCCACTGCTCATGAGTCCATGCCTTGTGGTCCTTGCACTACTGCATACGCCTCTTCGCATTTACTGCTGTGACCAGGGATTTGGCGATAGCGGCCCTGCCATGAATTTTCATTTTATGACGTTCCAATCGCACTGTTTTCGATGAAACCGGGTTCCGTAGGCAGGAGTTGAGTTCAGACGTAATTTTCATTGCAGTGGTCTTCTTTTTAGCTGCTACAATCCGTTTTAATGCCCTCCGGTCCCAATCTGACAGGATTGTTTTTCGACCACTGTTGTGCTTTGCAGAAGTCGTTTGCCCATGAATTGTGTATGCCCTCGTGACATTGAACACAGTGTCTTTTGATACCCCACAATGTTCGCCACTGTTGCCACTGAAGCTCCAATCAGACGGTCACCAACGATTATACCTCTTTGGAAGTCTGTCAGGTCGCCCATTTTACCGCACCACTTTCACACCACGACACTCACAGGTGAACTGGTTACTGCTGACGGAATTGGAAGATCAACATGACACTTTGAAAACAAAAAACAATCAGCAACAGCAACACGTGTTGTACAGTGGGGGGCCAAACTTACGTGTCGTCTATGAAGTGTTTTTAGATTTTTTGTCAACCCCTTGTATTTCCGAGAGCGTGGGATCCGAACCATTAAAAGGGCTTCAATCCAGGCGAGTACACGAGCCATATGAAAGAAAATATTTGATTTTAGTTTAGCATCATTTTAGTAGCGGGGTTAAATGAGACGTGATCCTACAGATTAACATGGGATCCGAATCACATGAGCTCCCACTGAGAATTAAACTCGAGTATCCCACCCCAAGGACGCGTATGCTAACCGCTTAGACATGAGGGAGCTCATCATGCAAGATAAATTTCACAGTAAAGACAGACTGTTTCTAACTACACTATCTCATATACAGGCGAGCTGGACTAGAATATTAAGCCAGTTACTGTACGTTGTATACTGGAGCAGCCAATAGCCTGCCCACGGGCCTGTAGCTAGAGTGTGGCCTGCAATAGTCAGCTAGCCTGAAACTTTTAATTCTTTGTTGTAGAAGTACATAAACGTAAGTGAACTTGAGTTAACCTTCCAAAAATTGTATCCTCCCTGATTTTCTGATCTGTTTATGGGCCTTCCTAGCCGCACTCTTATACAGCTCTCTAGGAGATTAGCAAAGTCACACAGTGACGGTTCTGGTTAGAGAAACGATTTATGATCGTCCGTACTCACCAAATGGTGTTGGAATTGTGATGTTCATATTTTGAAGAAAGCCACGAACTCCGGTCTAGAAAGGCAACATTAACTGCGAGGGAACCCAATGTGCTGACTACACATTATCCTAAAGATATGAGCGCTGCAAGCATTTATATGCTTGCGCCCAAAAACGTTGGGTCAATAGTTCAGTTTTAATTATTATTGTTTTTAGTATAGTAGAGAGCATAATCTCATTTTGGACCAATGGTATGATTCCATGTTCGGACTTTAAAATTCTTGTTTTTTATTACTTGTTTTACTTGTGAGAAATGATAACTCTAACATCGAAACAAGACACGATTTTGTATGTGACGGAGAAAAGAAAAATGTCTGAGTGACGGAAAGGAATGAACATGGGAAATACACTGGAAAATGTTTTCCACTCTGCATATGCTGAGAGAAATTTCAATCTATGTCACTGTTCACTCCGAAGGTGTTTCATTTCAGAAAGTCAAGTTGATTTGATCTCTGTAGCGTGAAATTCATTCCCCTCCAAGCGTAAGTCCTATGAGCCACCTCGTTTCAAAAGCTTCAGATCTAACACATGAACTGGCTTAGTCCAGGGTGTGTGCTACATGGTCGAAGGCGAATATATACACACATATACAAATACATAAAGTATATTTGTGTAAATGGATTTTGTATCTGACTTCTAACGAAATTGTTAGTAAAATATTTTATGAAGCTTATTCTGTCAAATAGTAAAATGTGGTCTACTTAAAGCAAAAGTTGAAATTTTAATTAACACACGCTTTAAGCATTAACAGCAGAGTTAACACAACAATACTTTTTGTTTTCCACTGAAAACGTTGCAGTAGTTTTAAATATAATATTTACAAACATATTTTTTGTAGATTAAATTTACCTAGTCGTCAAATTTTCATGAAAAATGAATGATGTTGTTCTTGGAATTTTACTTTCTGAAGATATTACATTTGTTCATCATTTCACAGCGCAAGAGGTTACGGCTGTACCAAAGAGTGTTGAAATTAGTTCATAAATCTTTTTCACTTTCGGGAACACCATTTAGTTGCTACTATCTGCTGAAGTAGCAGGTACAACGTTTTTTGGAAAAATTCTTGTTAGCTTGATTTGTTGTTGATGTCCTGATACAAGTAAAAATCTAGAGGAGAATCAACAGTAACTTTCACATATAACTGCGTGCACTCAAATGCCATGCCACAATTCTTTTGTAAATAAAAGAAATTGATTTAAAAGTTTCCGCTATGTGGAAGCACACCAAACTAGAGGTATAGATTTGTATACAGAACAAACAAACATTCAGCTTTATATTCACACACAGATATTTATAAATTTACAAATTTAAAGGAAACCCACTAAAAAAAAGTGCAATTTACCAAATTAATTGGCGTTGTGCCACCTTTCATTCTCAAAACAGCTCTGATGCGACGTGGAATGGAGTAATAAAGATCATGAATGGTAGGAACTCGGATATTAAACCATTCTGAGTGCAGTGTATTACTCAGTTTCGTGAAAGAGAATGGAAGTGGAAATCTTAAGAAGTTCGTGTCTCCATAACATACCACAGATGTTCAATTATATACAGGTCCTCAAATCACGCCATAAAATCTCCAGCTGTATCTATGGGTGTATTGTACTCTTATGACATCATTGCGTGGATATGCTATCTAGACCAAAAAGTGAGTATGATCACCTAAAGTCGTGACATAGTCACGGGTCGAGAGGCTGCTAAGTGCCAGTATATTATTCAATACAAACCAGGATATTGCGGCCTACAACATTACAGAAGAATCGCCATTATCATGGTTGGGTCTTTGGTCCTCCGCCACACACAAATACAATTATGATTTGAAATAGGTTGAATGGTGATTCATCCGACCATATAACACGTTTTTGGTCATTGTCGGTCTACATTGAATGTTCACAACACGTTTGGAATCTTGATAAATCATTATAGTCCCTTATCAGCGTTTCGTTCGAACAACCCTACCCCATATGTCCTCGTCATGTAACTCGCGGCGAACTGTAATTTTCCGCTCAGAAGGCTGTGGGGGTTGTTGCTCTTAGTCTCTTGCAGCGCAGTCAAACTATACGTCCGAATGACAATCCGCTTTTATGCCCAGCGGACCTGTTACTGAGAATTTTCCTCCGACTACTATTCCTCTTCGTCGATTAGTTTTAAGACCGATGATGTCCTGTACTCTCCTTCTTATCGAAGCAAAATTAATCAAAATTGTATCAACAATTTGTGTTTGATACCCGCACGTTTTGAAGTAATACACTTAATTTTGTGAGGGAGCTAACAAGTTAACGTTTTAGCCCTCACAGAAACAAAAGTGATTGAAGTTCGACTTTTTCTTTCATGCTCAGATCCGCCTCTTCAGATTCGGCATCTGAAGAGTTAACCGAAACGGGCTAGAGACGAAAGACTTTAAGAAGTAAGAAATGCTACCTCTAACCTCTATCTGAAGACTTTAACCTAAAAGTATTTACAAAAGGCAGCCCCAGAAGTGGACTAATTCCTGTACATAAAAACAACAATCTCAGTTGGCTATCAAATGTACTATGGTAAAAAGTTCCGATTGAGACCAAAATCAGCGCAATATGTCAAACATTCGTGACTGGGTAGCAATTAAAACACAAGCATGCACATGAGCCCTTCAAGGAAATGAAACAAAAAAAATCGCAAACCAAAACATTTTTATTCAAAATCAGCCATATCGAGTACATCTTTTTCAAAATAGCCAACATTGACAGCTAAGCAAGTTTCCATACGCTCCTGTCACTTGTGAATATCTTTTAGTGCAAAATGGGCTTTAAAAATGTACATAGTCAAAAATCCCAAAGTGCAAGGTCCGGCCTGTGTGGTGGATGCGAAAAAATGTATATTTTCTCTTGGTAGCGTAATTCTGAAAAGTCCTGTGTTTTGAGGCGCCTTAGCGCGGTGTTTTCATGACTGCTTGGTAATATACTTCGATCTCAAAATACAATTAGCATCACCTCACCTGCGCTCTTGTGTTGCCGCACTTTCCTCTGGCGAGGCGACTGTGGCGGCTTCCATGCGCTGCTTTGTTCTTTCCTATGCGAGTCAAAGTCATAGATCCATGTTTCATCAGTAGTTATGATTCGATCCAGAATGAATGGATCATCTCCCATACGTCTCTTCCATTGGATGCGAATGTCCAAACGCCTCTGTATCTGTTCTGCTGTAAGAAACGGCGATATCCATGCAGAGCAAACCTTCTTCATTTTCAAATGATCACGCAAAATTCTGTAGACGATATCCATCGATATACCCAAATGTGCACTTTGCTGGGTCTCACAGACATAAGCCTAAGACAAATAATTGCTACAACAGTATTTACTAACTTCTCGTTAACCATGGACGGTCTTTGTGCAGGAGGCGGAAGCAAAGCGCCTGAAAATGTCTGTTTAAATATTGCATATATTTCCGCAGTACTTTTTCTAAACGGCAAGAAAATTTTATGGAATGTTACTGTTCATTTTGAATACTCATCGCGAAAAGCAATCTTATACACACTTAAAAGCGATTAGTGATATTGTTGACTGGTGACTGTCCGTATTGGCTACCTAGTTCAATGAAAAATAGAATAGCAATGAAAACACCCTCTGTTATGTTGACTATGACGAACTAAAGGGATTTGGAATATCTTCTGGGTATTGTTGCGCAAATGGCAAACAAGAATACTGGTGTAAATTCTCAGGCTGTTAATAAAAACAAGATAAAGTGTGATGAAACCTGTGATAAGTGTAAGAGAAATGTTAAAAATGGCATTTTGTGTGTATCATGTGACAAATGGTTCCATTTCAAGTGTGGAAATATCAATAATGGTGACAGAACTCATACAATGAAGGAACAGCTCAAGTGGTTTTGCCCAACATGTACTGAACATGGTGGACCAGTAAACATTGATATTTCTACTTGCAATACCGATAGTTTGTTAGAAATTATACGTGTTCTACAGGAAGTGTTAAAACTACTAAATATAGAAAATGACATTTTACAGCAAAAATTAAAGCAGTAGAGCTAAACCTTGAGAAGAAAGATCCATCTAAGTTTGAGTGATAAAAAGTAAGTAGTAGACAAAGGGGGTCTATATCTTATATAGAAATAACGCCAGAGTTTCCATTAGTGTGTGAAAATAAATTTAGTGTTCTACAGAATGTTGACTCTGAAACTATGAACAACTCAAAGTGTTTGAATGAGAACAGAACCAACAGTAAAAGAAAGACACTGAATAACGCGAAACTTACAGTGAATCCGGTCTTCAGTGCAGTAGACAAGAAAATAAGTGCAAGGAATAAACCTGGAACACAACCTGAAGTTTTCGTATATGCGGATAGCAATGAGAGGGGTCTAGCTGAGCAAATAAACCTCAATCTAAAACACAAATTAAAGGCACAAGGAACCATTAAGCCTGGAGCTAAAATTTCAGAGTTATTAAGTGGAATGAACCCTAAAATTGCAAATACGGAGAAAAACTATGTTGTAATGTTAACCGGTACAAATGATGTGGCTTGTAACCAAGGAAATGAAGTTATTAAGAAAATTAGAGGTAAGCTTAATGAGCTAAATTACTGTAAACTAGTGGTGGTAAATATTCTAACTAGGTATGACCTTATGGAAGAATGATGTATAAATCAAGCTACTAAGGTCACTAACGTGAAGCTGCAATCTTTGTGTATACACTTCAGAAATGTGAAAATGGTAGATGTAAGTAAATTTGGTAGAGATATGTTCACAAGGCAAGGTTTGCATTTAAATAAAAGGGGAAGAGAATTGTTAAGTAATGAAATTTGTGATGTAATTAACAGTGATATGAGTAATAAATTTATGTCTCAAGCAGCGTTGCCAATACCTTGGGAAGTAACTCAAGGAAGAAGAATGTGGATGAGGGCACTTCTTTTTTTAGATCAAGGGTAAATTTAACACAGCAAATATGCTTACGTTAAAATGTAAGGGTTTTCCATTGGGGAAAAAAAAAAAATAACGATGGAAATTTTGTTGACGGAAATTTTGAAAGATGTAGATATTATTTGTATAACCGAACATTGGTGCTCACAAAACAATATAGCAACTATAAATTTACCAAATTTCAAGCTAGCAAGTAGTTTCTGTCGAGAAAAGAAAACAAGGGGTGATTCAACCATTTGTGTAAAACATAGTTTAATATTTAAAGAATGCACTATGTTTAAACATATAAACGATGAAAAAATTTTGAATGTTGTATTTTGGAGCTCCCAGTGGAAAAATTGTAATAATCTGTATATATAGGACACCGGATAGTGAAGTTGAAATTTTTGTACATAGCTTAGAAGTAATACTCTCACATTATAGTTGTACTAAATACAGCCCAGTAGTATTAGGAGATCTAAATATGGACCTTTTGAAAGATATTGATGTAAAGATAATAACATTATTGGGTATGTTTAATTAAAACATTTAATAAATAAACCTACTCGGGTAACTCCAATCAGTATATCAGCACTAGATCAGATAATTCCAAACTCTGACCACTTGAGTTCAAGGGCGCAAGTGATTAGTACCGGATTTTCTTATCACGAAGCTCAGATTGCTAAAGTTTTTGATAAACGCTTCTCTGTAACTCAAAAGTGTAAGAAATATAGTGTAAGAACTTTCAAAGTTACAAGGGTATTCAGTAATCAGAATATCAATTATTTCAATTATTTACTTACAGTGTTAGTCACGAAATATGGGAAGGTATACTTCCATTAAACAACGCAAATGATATATATATATATATACACTATGTGATCAAAAGCATCTTGACATCTGGTTGAAAATGACTTACAAGTTCGTGGCGCCCTCCATCGGTACTGCTGAAATTCAATATGGTGTTGGACCACCCTTAGCCTTGATAACAGCTTCCACTCTCGCAGGCATACTTTCAATCAGGTTCTGGAAGGTTTCTTGGGGAATGGCAGCCCAATAGCGAGGTATCAATGAGGGTCGGTGAGGCCTGGCACGAAGTCGGCGTTCCGAAATATCTCAAAGGTGTTCTATAGGATTGAAGTCAGGGCTCTGTGCAGGCCAGTCGATTACAGGGATGTTATGGTCGTAGAACCACTCCGCCACAGGGCGTGGAGTATGAACAGCTTCTCGATCGTATTGAAAGATGCAATCGCCTTCCCCGAATTGCTCTTCAACAGTGGGAAGCAAGAAGGTGCGTAAGACATCAATGTAGGTCTGCGCTGTGAGAGCGCCACTCAAGAAAAGGGGGCAAGCTTCCTCCAAGAAAAACACGATCACACCATAACACCACCACCTCCGAATTTTATTGTTGGCACTACACACGCTGACAGATGACGTTCACCGGGCATTCGCCATACCCACACGCTGCCATCGGATCACCACATTGTGTACTGTGATTCGTCATTCCACACAACGTTTTTCCACTTTTCAATCGTCCAATATTTACGCACCTTACACCAAGCGAGGCATTGTTTGGCATTTACCTGCGTGATGTGTGGCTTATGAGCAACCGCTCGACCATGAAATCCAAGTTTTCTCACCTCACGCCTAACTGTCATAGTACTTCGAGTGGATCCTGATGCAGTTTGGAATTCCTGTGTGATGGTCTGGATAGATGCCTGCCTTTTACACTTTACGACCCTCTTCAACTGTCGGCGGTCTCTGTCAGTCAACAAACGAGGTCGGCCTGTACGCTTTTGTGCTGTACGTATCCCTTCAAGTTTCCACTTCACTATCACATCAGACACAGTGGACTTAGGGATGTTTAGGAGTGTGGAAACCTCGTGTACAAACTTCTGACACAAGTGACACAGAATTACCTGACCCGTTCGAAGTCCGTGAGTTCCACGGAGCGCCCCATTCTGCTTTCTCACGATGTCTAACGACTACTGAGGTCGCTCATAATGAGTACCTGGCCGTAGGGGGCAGCACACTGCACCTAATATGAAAAAGTATGTTTTTGGGGGTGTCCGGATATTTTGATCACATAGTGTATGTAATGAATTCATAAAATCTTTTGCTTACTATTTTGATATAGCTTTTCCTAAAATGAAACTCGTCTTAAAATCCCAGAAGAAGGGACAATGGGTTCTCCTGAAGTACTAAAAGTAAGTGCTACAAACAAATTTGCAGAAACATAGTAAGGTTTTTAAAACAGGTTGTGGAAAGTCCTACTATAAACAATATAAAAAAGGTACAAGGAACTAATTAGAACGACTAAAAAGAACTACTACCAACTTAAACTTGCTTATGCATCGAATTTAACTAAAGCCATGTGGAACATTATAAATAAAGAACTAAATGGTGGCAAAGAGACACCATATGTAGATACAATAATATATGAAGGGAGCAGTGTAACAAACCCAAGGGACAAAGCAGAAATATTTATTACTTTTTTTATAAATGTCGCAAAAATTATGGATGGTGATAAAGTAAATAAATGTAAACAGAATGGCTACACAGTAGTTATTGTAAATAATTTTAAACAAAGTTCAAATAAATGTGAAAAAACAATCTTTCTACAGCCAGTGTCGGAAGATGAAATAGCAAATATAATAAAATCTTTCAAAAACAAAAATACAGCTGGAATTGATGAACTCTAAGATAATTTATTGAAAAGATGTTTCCATCAGGTGATTTAGCAAATATATCACTTTGTCATTTAGCAAATATATCACTTAGAAATAGCGAGTATTCACAAAACTTAAAAATTGCGAAAGTTAAGCCCTTGTTTAAAAAAGATAAAAAAAAACAAAACATAAATAACTACAGACCAATGTCTCTTCTACCTGTCGTTGGAAAAGTTTTGGAAAAAAATTATGTATAACAGGGTAATAATATTTTTATTGAAAGAAAATGTTATCTCAACAAACAACATGGTTTCCTTAAAGGTCGATCTGCAAACACGGCAATATTTAATTTAATTGAGAAAGTAAGAAATATATAGGAGAAGTAGATAAGAAAGAAAACTGTATAGGAATCTTTCTTGATTTGTCTAACGCTTTCGACACAGTGCAACATAGTTTACTTTTGAATAAACTGGAGAACTGTGGAATATGTGCTAAAGCAAGGAACTGGTTTGGTTCGTACTTTAAAAAATCGTAGGCAGATCGTAGAAGTAACTCATAAGAATAATAACATTGTAGAAAGCTATTTATCAGATAAATTATATATAAAACACGGAATTCCACAAAAATCTATTCTAGGGCCATTGCTCTGCCTTTTATATATTAATGATTTTGAAAAAAGCATATCTTCGGCAGATGTTACCCTTTTCGCTGACGATACCACTGTGCTAGTGAGTGGAAAAAATGGAAAATTATTGGAACAGAATGCTAGGCAAACACTAAATGAAGTATCTTTTTGGATGAACAGAACCACGTCGGAACACAGAAATTTTATTCTGAATTCGAACTGTCCCCACAAAATAGAGACTGGCAACAACCCTAGAATAAACACAATGGAAGAAAGGAAACACAAGGATCGTTGGAATTTAGATAATATTTGTATCAGAATTATCTTTCTCGCTTTAGTCCAGTTGTATTTGCTTAGACATATGAGTTTTTTCACTTACCTTGGCGATTAGTAAAATTACGTATTTCAGAAAATATTATAACAAATCAAAATGCATATACCAATTTCTAAGAAGTCATTATAGCGGCCATCTTTAATTTCAAAAATGGCGTTCTAAAATGGTTATTTTTCAGTATATGTACCAGAACCATGACTTCAGCAAAAGTTACGTTGTCACTAGCGAAACTTACCTTTCGTTAGGGCAAGAAAGTCAATGATGCTAATTTGATATCATTATAGTTAATCTAAGTCACTATTGTGGATTGTCAATACATAGAACTGAATCTATAATTAAAATTGATATATTATATATTTTCCAATTGATATTATATTCGCCATGGCCCAAGGTTGCCACAGTCCAAGCTCTGGAGTGGGCTGAAAAATAGTACCAAATTGAAACAAAAAGGCTGAATTCATTTTTTGCTAAAAAGTAAAATATTTTTGCTCACGTATGATCATCCCTGATCTAACTTTAGGCCTATACATAAAGTTTGTTACAACGCGTCGATATAGATCTTTAAAACGCAGAAATGTTCGGGTATTTTTATATTCGTCAATATGGCGTCACTAGTTAACAACTTAGCCCGGTAAGCCGGCAACTACATCAATGTATTTTTTCGTGCTATAACGTGCCGTTGAGGGGGAAGGACGTTACCGGGCGCAAAATTCGGAAGGAAAAAGTATATATATATATATATATATATATATATATATATATATATATATATATATATATATATATATATATATATATATATATATATATGTGGGGGGGGGGGTGCGTAAAATTGAAAGAAAAGTAAGAAAATTCCTCAAAATCAAGGGAAACCAGGGTTTATTCTTTAAAATTTTATTACGCTTCCCGCCAACCATAGTGGCGCATTGTGGCTGGTCTATCGACCTCAGTCATATGTACGGGATCGCCGTCGTATATTCTCGCCCAGGAGCTGATTTTTCGGTGTTATTATTGTGTACGTCACCGGAGTTATTAGTGTTTCGATGTAGAATCTTTGCAACGACACAGAAATTATAGACTTACTTCACCACACGCTGGTCTTCTTCAGAATATACAACACTTGATTCAACGTGTGTGTACTTCTTTTTTTAAATCAAGCTAAAGTATCCCCACACTGCTTCTTTGACGTCTCCTTCCTGCTCGGCGCGGATACGCCCATCTAGTGTCATTTGTTTCCCGGTATAGTTCGAATTACGAATTTTCCACAAAGTTCGTAGCGTTGTGCTGTGCAACATCACAGAATGAATGTTCAACAGCATTTTTAAGAGTCCAACAGAGTATGAGTAACGTGAGATGTAAGAAAAGTATTACTGACACTTTTGAAAATGTGACAAGCATTTGCTAAATGATGCTGAATTGGTTAGAATTGTACCAAATTTTTCGCAAAAGGGGCTGAAAATGCCTGCGTGGTACCAACGGGCCGATGAACGGCAAAAAGGGCTGAATTTGGTACAATTGTACCAAGTGTGGCAATACTGCTATGGGCATAAATCTAAATGCATAAAATCGAGTAGATTGGATACATATATATTACGGTTAATTACATTGATGTCCATTAGATGTAGCTAACTTTAAATTAAGCTGGAAGATGCAATATTTATCAGAGGATCTTATTTACAGAAGCGGGAATATCGTGATTACTTAATAACACATTTACGACATGAGAGAAAATTTTTACTAGCCTTTGGTATTTAAAATAACTCACTTTCTTGTTTCGTTTAATTAGCTCTTTTATTCGATTAAATTGTATTTCACTTATGATTTAGGCGTTTGGATCCATATGCTAGGCATATCTATCTGTTCCAGATTTCAACGTTTTTTGACGAAATGGTTTTATTTGACCAGGTCCTGGTGTTTGAAGTTTCACGTGTAAGTAGCTAGACTAGTCAAGGCATCGAGCTACACGGTTTACTTTTCTGTCAGGAGAGCTACAAAAAAAAGACGTTTTACTGTTCATCTGCATATTTCATTATTCTTCATCACAACTCCTTGTCAAACATGACCAAGATATGTCAGGTCTGAGAGTCCGGAAGAGGGAGATATAAATATGATGCAATTAACTGGAAACAATGTATAATCTGTTAGTCTGACAAACAAAGCCGAGGACGATTGGTATTGAATCCTAGACTAGATCCTTATCAGAAAATTGGAAGTATACTATAGAAAAGATCAAGTGAAAACTATGTTTAAACACAAAAGCGACCCAAGGATAAAGGTAAACTATGTAAAGAATAATCGTATCGTAGTTGTTATCTCGGTGCTAT